>NW_016824620.1:233913-325294 GCF_001698545.2 Rhinopithecus bieti | reverse complement strand
CTTGAGCCACCGCGCCCGGCCCAAAATTTTTTAATAAATTAAAAAGATAATGAGAAGTTGTCTTTCTCAAAATGAATGTTTATTTGCAATGCTGACAGGCAAAGACAAAATGCCGACATCAGTTATCCAAATGTTCTGATTTTTTTCTCTTCCTCCAAATAAAAATAATTGTTTTAATTAAATCACTTAAATTGTGGTTAATCTAAAACTACTGGTTTGATTCAATTATTTTTTAAAATCTCCTCATAACTTTTCATAGGTTTTCCATTCTGAAAATGAACAAATGTTTTAAATGAATTCCAATTTAATAAAAATTTATTTCCCAAGTAAACATCAGTTATTTGGATGTACCCTAAAAAGAACAATAAAAAAACAGAGTCTTATGTGAGAAACTTAATTGCCCTGAGCCCAGTTTCATCATTTAAAAATGGATCTAATACCCACAGCTACATTATATTACTATTTGAGGATTAGCTTAGAGAATACACTAAAAGTACTTAGGACTATGTCCGATGCATATTAATTAGATGCTCAGCCAGGCGCAGTGGCTCACACCCGTAATCACAGCACTTTGGGAGGCCAAGGTGTGAGAATGATTTGAGCCCAGTCAGGAGTTTGAGACCAGCCTAGACAACATAGGGAGACCCTGTCTCTACAAAAAGATAGAAAAAATTAGCCAGGCATGCTGGCGTATGCCTGTAGTCCCAGCTACTCAGGAGGCTAAGGTTGGAGGATCACTTGAGCCTAGGACACCGAGGCTGCAGTGAGCTGAGATCACATCACTGCACTCCAGCCTCAGCAACAGAGCAAGGACCTGCAGAAGAGGAAGAGGGGAGGGGAGGGGAGGATGGGAGACAATATTTTCTTCTTTTTGTTTTTTTGAGACGGAGTCTCGCTCTGTTGCCCAGGCTGGAGTGCACTGGGGCAATCTCAGTTCACTGCAACCTCCGCCTCCCAGGTTCAAGCGATTCTCCTGCCTCAGCCTCCTGAGTAGCTGGAATTATAGGCACGCGCCACCATGCCCAGCTAATTTTTGTATTTTTAGTAGAAACAGAGTTTCACTATGTTGGCCAGGCTGGTCTTGAACTCCTGACTTCAAGTGATCCTCCTGCCTCAGCCTCCCACAGTGCTGGGATTACAGGCGTGAGCCACCATTCCTGGCCGGGAGACAATATTTTCAAATGCTGTATCTAATAAGGAACTGGTATCCAGAATAAAGAACTCTCAGAATTCAATAATAAAATGATAAACCAATTTTAAAATTGGCAAAGAATTCAAATAGTTTATTTCTCCAAAGGAGAAATACTGGCCAAAGTATATAAAAAGATGCCTAAGGCTGGGTGTGGTGGCTCACACCCATAATCCCAGCACTTTGGGAGGCTGAGGCAGGCTGATCACTTGAGGTCAAAGTTTGTGACCAGCCTGACCAACATGGTAAAACCCCATCTCTGCTAGAAAAACTACAAAAATTAGCTGGAGCTGGTGGCACATGCCTGTAATCCCAGCTATTCAGGAGGCTGAGGCTGGAGAATCACTTGAACCCAGGAGGCACAGGTGCTGTGACTGTTACAGGGTACTGGGTTTCTTTTTGGTTTGATGCAAATATTCTTCTATGTTTAAACTGATACATAGAATTACTGATTTTCCTAAAATGACAAGAGAACCCACACATATGTAACTGCACTTTCCGTCTTCTCTCCAAAACCAGTATCTCATGTGTGCATATCACTCACCTGGTCCTTTGGCTTTTGTTCTTTGATTAGGGGCTGCAGAGGCTTCACTGGTTCATTTTCCCCAGTGACAATGTCAGAGGACCACGTGGGAATCAGGTTTTCAGGCTGGGCACTGGATTTACTGTTGTCCTGAAGCATCTCCTCTTTCACTTGAGAAATACTGCATATACCTCCTAACTCATTAGAGGCATCCAAGTGTCTTGGCTGATTATCCTGAACGAAGTCATCACTCACTGAATCCCTCCCTTTTGCAGGTAAGATGTCGATATTTACTTTACTGATTGTGGCTAGTTCTGTGGTATTGCTAAAGTCCTGTTTGCAGGTATGGGCTTTCAGACTGGCAGGTGACTTCAAGGGACCAGAGGCCCTGGGTTTCTCCTGGGACAAACATTTGCCTTCATCCTGAATGAAAACATGTTTGGAAATTATTATAGCACTCCTCATATCTTATACCAAATCAACTCAAAATGCAACAAGAGATTCCTCAAAAAGTTAAACATGGAATTACCATATGACCCAGCAATTCCACTCATAAGTATGTAATCTAAGGAACTGAAAGCAGGGACTCAAGTAAATATTTGTACACCAATGTTTATAGCAGCTTTATTCAAAATAGCCAAAAGGGGGAAACAACCCAAAGGTCCATCAGCAGATGAAGGGATAAACCAAATGTGGCAAATACTGCCGGGCACGGTGGCTCACGCCTGTAATCCCAGCAGTTTGGGAGGCCGAAGCAGGTAAATCACTTGAGGCCAGGAGCTCGAGACTAGCCTGGGCAACATGGTGAAATCCCATCTCTACTAAAAATAAAAAAATTAGCCAGGTATGGTAGTGCATGTCTGTAGTCCCGGTTACTTGGGAGGCTGATGCAGAAGGATTGCTTGAGCCTAGGAAGTGGAGGTTGTAGTGAGCCGAGAGCCCGCCACTGCACTCCAGCCTGGGCAACAGGAGTGAAAACGCTGTCTCAACAACACAAAAAAAGGCAAATACATACAATGGAATATTTCTAATCCATAAAAAGGAGTGAAGTTCTGATACATGCTAAAACATGAATGACCCTTGAAAACATGCTAAGTAAAAGAAGCCAGGCCAGGTGTGGTAGCTCACGCCTATCATCCCAGTACTTTGGGAGTCAGAGGCAGGAGGATCACTTGAGCTCAGGAGTTTGAGACCAGCCTAGGCAACATGACGAAACTCCATTTCTATAAAAATAAAATACCAAAAAATTAGCTGGGCATGGTGGCAAGTGCCTGTAGTCCCAGCTACTTGGAAGCCTGAGTGGGAGGACTGCTTGAGCCGGGAGGTCAAGGCTGCAGTGAGCCGTGATTGCACCACTGCACTCCAGCCTGGTTGACACATTGAGATCCTGTCTCAGAAAAGAAAAGAAATAAGCCAGGACAGGGCAGGGAGCAAGCAGGGGCAGGACTGGCACTGTGGCCAGAGATGCTGCTGGGCCACAAAGGTGATGGGCAGCTGGGAACTCTACACTGAAGGCGCAGAGGTGAGGCACAATGCCCAGAAGGCTGGTAAATTGAATGCTGAGGACAGAAGAGTCTGATGACATAATACTGAATTTCTTTGTTTGGAGTACACATTATGAACTCTTTCTGGAGCATGTCTACAAGCTCTATATGGAAACGATCTGAAGCTGAAAACATTGGCAGGGGATGTGAAAATCAGTCTTCCATGAACTATGCCAAAGAAACAGGTGCCTTCTATTCCCAAAAATGCTTTGCCCATAACTAAGCCTACACCTTCTGCCCCAGCAGCACAGTCAACAAATGGCATGCATGCTTCCTACAGACTCATCCACCTGAAATACTCTCTTCTTGCAGAATCTACCTTGGTTGTGGAGCAGATGTTATTAGGTGTCTATCTGCAGCCATCTTATCCCTCTGTATTAAAGTGGTTTGGACTAATAATCATAGAGCATAGACTTTATCAAGATGGCATATTTAGGCAGGCGTGGTGGCTCACACCTATAATCCCAGCACTTTGAGAGTCTGAGGCGGGTGGAGCACTTGAGGTTAGGAGTTCGAGACCAGCCTGGCCAACATGGTGAAACCCGTCTCTAACCAAAAATATAACAATTTGCTGGTGTGGTGCCACGTGCCTGTAATCCCAGCTACTCAGGAGGCTGAGGCAGGAGATCACTTGAACCCAGGAGGCAGAGTTTGCTGTGAGCCAAGATCGCACCACCACACTCTAGCCTGGGCAACAGAGCGAGACTCTGTCTCAAAAAAAAGAAAAAAAAAGATGGTGTATTTAAGTTTGCAGTTTACATCCATCCCTGATTACTATCCAGATGGTGACTATCCATGCTTGATATTCGGTATTCCCATCTTTCACCTACTAGGTGATGCCACCTCAGATGAACTGGATGTGAAGAGAGCATTTGGAAAATGGAGGTGGAATCATAATCAAATTTGGCAAGTACTAACAATATGCAGGGAGAGTTTTCTACAAGATTGATAAAAAAGCCCCCTAAACCCAGAGGCTGTAATACTATATGAGAAAGATATTCAGCTTTTTAAGAGTAAAGTGGATGACAGTGTTAAGGTGTGCATTTCTCATTTGTCTGACCAATCTAAAATAGAAGACTCATGCAATTAGCTTTTCTCCATGGAATCCTTCTGTACATGATGAAGCCAAAGAAAAGATGCTGACTCAGAAAAGCCTGAAGAACAGCACAATAAATGTTCGTGTCGCCGGCCTGTCATAAGTAAAGACTGGCTCAGTACAATCTTTTAGTAAATAAGAGAAAACAGTAGCAACTTAAGAGATGGTGAATCTGGTACACCATGCACTTTCCTGCTGGACTCTGGACTAGTTAAAGCTGACCAATGGCAATGGACAGCCTGAAAAACAAAACCGTGTTAACAATGAAAAAAAAAAGAAAGAAAGAAGCCAGAAACAGAAAGACAAATATTGTACAATTCCACTTATATAATATATCTAGAACAGGCAAATCCATAAAGACAAAAAGTAGACGAGAGCTTACCAGGGCCTGAGGATAGAGGGAATAGAAAATTATTGCTCAATGGGTACAAAGTTTCTGTTTGAAATGATGGAAAGGTTTTGGAAGATAGTGATGATGGTTGCATGATACTGTGAATGTAATTAAGGACAATGAATTATATGCTTCATATGTAGTATTAGACCACATTAACAGAATGAAGGAAAGAAACACATGATCAACACCCTTATGTGATGATTTTCAGGGCTGTGGGGAAAAAAAACACCTTTTCATGAGTAAAAAAAAAAATTCAACAAACTAGGAATAGAAAAAAAAGTTCCTAACATAATAAAAGTCACATATGAAACACCCACAGTAAACATCACATTTAATGGTGAAAGACTGAAAGCTTTTCCTCTAAGATCAGGAACAAGGCAAGAATACCTGTTTTCACCTCTTCTAGTCAATATAGTACTAGAAGTTCTAGTCAGAGCAATTAGGCAAGGAAAAAAAAATAAGGCATCACAATTAGAAAAGAAGAAGTAAAATTATCTCCTTTTGCAGATGATATGATCTTGTGTGTAGGAAACCCTAAAGATTCCACACACAGAAACTGTTGGAACTAATAAATGAACTGAGCAAGGTAGCAAGAGGCAAAGTCAACATACAAAAAACAGTTGCATTTCTATATACTAACCATAGACAATCTGAGAAGCAAATTACAAAAGCAATTCAATTTACAACAGTATCAAAAATAATAAAATAATTAGGAATTAACCAAAAGGTGAAAGAAAGACTCACATAGTGAAATCTACAAAATGGTGTTGAAAGAAATGTAAAGAAGGCATAAATAAATGGAAACACATCCCATGTTCATGGATTGGAAGATTGTTAACATTGTTCGTTCTTTTTTTTCTCTTTTTACAATTGGGCATCTCCTTGAGAAGAGCTTAATATTGTTAATATATTAATACTACCCAGAGCAATCTATAGATTCAATCTAATCCTTATCAAAATCCCAATGACATTCTTTGGAAAAACAGAAAAATCCATCCTAAAATTCAATGGAATCTCAAGGGCTCCCAAATAGCCAAAACAATCTTGAAAAAGAAGAATAGAGATGGAGGGCTCATGCCTCATGATTTTAAAACATACCACAAAACCACATTATCAAAACAGTGTAGTATTCGTATAAAAACAGACATTATACATAGAAACCAATGGAACAGAATGGGGAACCCAGAAATAAACCTTCACATGTGTGGGCAAACGATTTTTGACAAAGGTGCCATGATCATTTAATGAGGAAAGGACAGTTTTTTCAACAAATAGTGCTGAAAAAGCTAAATACCCATATACAGAAGAATGAAGTCAAACCTTTACCTAATACCATATAAAAAATTAACTCAAAATGAACAAAAAACCTAAATGTAAGACCTAAAACTATCAAACTCTCAGAAGAAGACGTAAGGCAAAGGCTTCACAACACTGGATTTGGCAATGATTTTCTGGATAGGACACCAAAGGCACAGGCAACACAAGAAAAAGACATACTGGATTTCACAAAAATTAAAAATTTTGTGCATCAAAAAATACTATCAACAGAGTAAAAAGGTAACCCACAAAATGAGAGAAAATATTTGCAAATCATGTATGTGATAAGGGATTGACATCTTGAATATATGGAGAACTCCTAAAATTCAACAGCAAAAAATGAACGACCCAACTCAAAAATGGGCAAAGGACTTGAATAAACATTCCTTCCAAAAAGATATGCAAACGGCCAAGAAATACACAAAAAATGCTCAATATAACTAATCACTAGGGAAATGCAAATCAAAACTACAATGAGATACCATCTCATGCCCATTAGGATGGCTATTACTAACAAATCCCAGAAAATAACAAGTACTGGTGAGAATGTAGAGAAATTGGAAGCTTTGTATACTGCTGATAGGAATGTAAAATGATACAGAAGTTGTGGAAAACAGTACTACAGGTCCTCAAAAAGTTAAAAATAGAATTACCATGTGGTCAGCAGTTCCACTTCTGGTTATATACCCAAAAAAACAGAAATCAGGGTCTTGGCAGGGAGCAGTGGCTCACGCCTGTAATTCCAGCACTTTGGGAGGCTAAGGCGGGTGGATCGCTTGAGGTCAGGAGTTTGAGACCAGCCTGGCCAACATGGTGAAATCCCATCTCTACTAAAAATACAAAAATTAGCTGGGCATGGTGGCACATGCCCGTAATCCCAGCTACTTGGGAGGCCGAGGCAGGAGACTCGCTTGAACCCAGGAGGTGGAAGTTACAGGGAGCCAACATTGCGCCATTGCACTCCAACCTGGGTAACAGTGAGACTCTGTCTCAGAAAAAAAAAAAAAAAGAAAAAAGAAATCAGGGTCTCAAAGAGATACGTGTACACCCATGTTCATAGCAGCATTATTCACAATAGCAAAAAGGTGGAAACAACACAAATGTACATCTGCAGATGGCAGATGAACCAGATAAACAAAATGTGGGATACATACAACACATTATTCAGCATTAAAAAGGAAGGCAATTCTGACACGTCACAACATGGATGAACCTTGAGGATATTATGTGAAACGAAACAAAGCAGTCATGAAAGACAAATACTGCATGATCCCCTTATCTGAGGTACTTACACTAGTCAAAACCATGGAGATAGAAAGTAGAATGGTGGGCCAGGCACGGTGGCTCACACCTGTAATCTCAGCACTTTGGGAGGCCGAGGCGGGTGGATTGCCTGAGGTCAGGAGTTCGAAACCAGTCGGGCCAACGTGGTAAAACCCTGTCTCTACTAATAACACAAAAAAATTAGCTAGATGTCATGGCATGCACCTGTAATCCCAGCTATTCGGGAGGCTGAGGCAGGGGAACTGCTTGAACCAGGGAGGTGGAGGTTGCAGGGAGCCGAGATCATGCCACTGCACTCTAGCCTGGGCGACATGGCAAGACTCCATCACAAAAAAAAAAAAAAAAAGAAGAAGAAGAATGGTAGAACAGTGGTTGCCAGGGACTGGGGTAGTAGGGAATGGGGAGATACTGTTTAAAGAGAACAGAGTTCAGTTTTACAATATGAGAGTTATGAAGATGAGTGATGATGGCTGCATAACATTATAGATGTATTTAACACCACTGAATTGTACATTTACAAACGATTAAGATAGTAAATTTTACATTATATTTTATCATAATGAAAAAATTAAAATTGGATCGACAACCTAAATATAAGAGCTAAAACTATAAAATTGTTATAAGAAACTATGGCATAAACCTTCAAGACATTGGATTTGGCAAGGGATTCTTAGCTATGACAACAAAATAAAAAAATAGATAAACTGGACTTCATCAAAATTAGAAGCTTTTGTGAAAAGGACATTATCAAGAAAGTGAAAAAAACAAAAGAAATTTTTAAAAACAAAAAAGAAAAGTTAATTAAAAAGGGAAAGAAAAGACAACCTATACAATGGAGAAAATATTGCAAGTTGTCTGTCTGACAAGGGACTAGTATCTGGAACACAGATAGAGAACTCTTACGACTCAACAACAAAAAGACAAAAACACAATTTAAAACTGGGCAGGGGTTGGATGATGTGGCTCATAACTGTAATATCAGCACTTTGGGAGGAAAAGGCAGAAGAACTGAACTGCTTGGGCCCAGGAGTTCGAGACCAGCCTGAGCAACATAGTGAGACCCACCTCTACAAAAATAATCATAATAGTTAGCCAGGTATGGTGGCGTGCACCTGTAGACCCAGTTAATCGGAAGGCTGAGGTAGGAAGATCCCTTGAGTCAAGGAGTTCAGAGGCTGTGGTGAGCTATGATGATGCCACTGTACTCCAGCCTGGGTGACAGAGCAAGATCCTCTCTTAAAAAAAGAAAAAAAAGCCTGGGCACAGTGGCTCATGCCTGTAATCCCAGCACTTTGTTTAGAAAGCCAAGGTAGGAGGATCGCCTGAGCCCAGGAATTTGAGACCAGCCCGGGCAACACAGTAAGACGTTGTCTCTACAAATAAAAAAATTAGCCAGGCATGGCGGCATGCTGTGGTCCCAGATACTCAGGAGGCTGAGGTGGGAGGATCACTTGATCCTGAGAGGTGGAAGCTAGAGTGAGCCATGATCACACCACCGTACTCCAGCCTAGGCAACAGAGTGAGACCCTGTATAAAAAAAAAAAGGCAAAAGCTTTAGCAGATATTTCTCCAAAGAAGACATACAAATGGCCAACAAGCATGTGAAAAGATGCCGTATGTCATTAATCATTAGGGAAATACAAATCAAAAATACAATAGGATACCACTTTACACCCACTAGGATGGCTAGAATCAAAAAATCAGAAAATAACAAGTGTTGGCAAAGATGTGGAGAAACTGAAACCCTTGTGCACTGCTGATGGGAATGTCAAATGGTACAGCCACTGTAGAAAACAGTGCAACAGTTCCTCAAAAAGTCAAACCAAAAAAAAGTCAAATCAAAAATTACCATTTGATTCAGTAATTCCACTGCTAGGTATGGACACAAAAGAACAGAAAACAGGTACTCAACTACTTGTACACATATATTCATAGCAATAGCCAAAAGGTGAAAAAAACTCAAATGTCTACTAATGGATGAATGGATAAACAAACTGTGGTATATCCATACAATGGTAGCCAGACCTAAAAAGAAATGAAGTATTCATACATGCTACATGGATCAACCTTGAAAATATGCTATGTGGAAGACACCAGAAACAAAAGATCATATATTTAACGATCCTATTTACGTGAAATATCCAGGACAGGTGACTTCATAGAGACAGGAACCACAATGGTGGTTGCCAGAGGCTGGGTGAAGGACAAAACGGGGAGTGACTGCTTAATGAGGAAGAGATTTCCTTTGGGGTGATAAAAATGTTTTGGAACTACATAGAAGTGATAGTTGCACTACACTGTGAATGTACTGGCCACACTTAATTGATCACTTTATTTAATTATTTATTTATTTTTATTTTTGAAACAGTGTTTCATTCTGTCACCCAGGTTGGAATACAGTGGTGCAATCTTGGATCACTGCAACCTCCGCCTCCCAGGTTCAAGCTATTCTCCTCCCTCAGCCTCCTGAGTAGCTAGGACTACAGGCACACGCCACCACAGCTAGCTAATTTTTGTATTTTTAGTAGAGACGGGGTTTCTCCATGTTGGCCAGGCTGGTCTTGAACCTCAGGTGATCTGCCAGCCTTGGCCTCCCAGAGTGCTGGAACTGCAGGCATGAGCCACCGCACCCACCTTAATTGTTTACTTTAAAATGGTTAATTTTGTTATATAAATTTCACCTAAAAAATTCTTAAAAGTTATTATAGCACTGATTTCATGAACATTTTGACGACCAATTTGGATAAAGCTAAATCAATCGCTTAACCAGTATTCTTTCTTTACAATAAGGAATTAATTGTACAACAGAATCTCTAGTAAAGCATAATCATTTCACATAAAATAATTTGCTTAGATGGCCCATTTTTCTAAGTGCAGTTTCTAAAACACATACCCTTTAAAAAAAACATACCATTATATATGTCTGGGAGCCCTCAGAAGAGTGTGGTTGGGGGTGGATTACTTCATGATTTGATTCTGCCTTTCCGGAAACCACTGTAGCAAAAGGCTTGGATTTAGAGTCACCATTTTAATGTTACTTTTGGAGGTTTTCTTTATGAAGAAGAAAAGAAAGAGTTATTATCAATATACTGAAGATTATGGCTTTTTATGTATAGGTGGGAGTGTGTATATACAATGAATTCCCTTACAGAACTGCATCATTTATAGAGAACAGTTTTCTAAAAATCTAAGGGGCATCCTACAAAACACCTGACCAGTAGTCTTTGAAACAAACAAGGTCATAAAAAATAAAGAAAGTGAGAAACGATCACAGACCCCTGATTAGATGTACTATATCCTGGATTGGATCCTGGAATAGAAAAGAGACATTAGAGAAAAAAAACTGGTGAAAGCCAAAGAAAGTCTGAAATTTAGTCAATAGTAATACTTTTCTTTTTTTTTTTTTTTTAAATTGAGACAGAGTCTCACTTTGTCACCCAGGCTAGAGTGCAGTGGCGTGATCTCAGCTCACTGTAACCTCCACTGCCCGGGTTCAAGCGATTCTTGTGCCTCAGCCTCCTGAGTAGCTGCAGCTACAGGCGTGTGCCACCACACCTGGCTAATTTTTTTGTATTTTTTTTTTTAGTAGAGATGGAGTTTCACCATGTTGGCCAGGCTGGTCTCAAACTCCTGACCTCAGGTGATCTGCCAGCCTTGACCTCCCAAAGTGCTGGGATTACAGGCATGAGCCACCATGCATGGCCAAGTCAATAGTAATATTTCAATATTGGTTTCTTAGTTTTGACAAATGCATCAGGGTATGTAATCTAGTAATCACAGAAGAAATTAGATGAGGGGTATACAGGAACTTTCCACACTATCTTTCCAACTTTTCTGTTTATACAAAATTATTCCAAAATAAAACTTCTGTGGGAGACTGCCTCACATATGGGAGTACCAGGTTAATTTTCATTTTCAAATTTTACATGTTTGTAATAATACCACAACTGCTTGGCTAACTTTGAGAGTAAAACTGATTGGTATACTTAATGCTGACTTATAGAATAAATGTATACAGGAATAACATCCCCAACTATTTTAGCATGTCAGTTCTAAAACTGGGCTAAACCTCTGGAGAATTCAAGACAAGTGTGGAGATCAGTGCACTGGAAGGCCAAAGTTCTGCTTGGTGGGAAATTATATAGACAATGTACACAAAAAGATGGTTATTCTTTATTCCCTCAGGAATCTGCAGCATTGCCACCTCTCCTTCCAAATTTAACATGCCACAAGGCAAGAGGAGAAGCCAAACAGATTGTGATAGTTTTGTCCAGCCATAAGTCTTAGATCCTGGAACACCTGTTTAGTAAAGGCAGGACCTGCAAGTCAAAGCAAGGAATTCTCTCGGGAAATTATATGAATGAAGAGGGAACTTTATGCAAGCTCTCAGAAGTGTGAGCACTACTTTTTAAATATTACTATATTACATAGTAAGACATATAAGTTTCTCAGATAATCTCTAATTACAATATGATTTCTAAAACATATGCCCTTTTATTATTTGGCTGCTCCTTGAGAACAGGCCTAACTCATAGGCAGTGAGCCCAGAGTAGTGCATATGTCCTTTTAAAAAAAATGTACACTGGCCGGGCGCGGTGGCTCAAGCCTGTAATCCCAGCACTTTGGGAGGCCGAGACGGGCGGATCACGAGGTCAGGAGATCGAGACCATCCTGGCTAACACGGTGAAACCCCGTCTCTACTAAAAAAACACAAAAAACTAGCCGGGCGTGGTGGCGGGCGCCTGTAGTCCCAGCTACTAGGGAGGCTGAGGCAGGAGAATGGCGTAAACCCGGGAGGCGGAGCTTACAGAGAGCGGAGATCCGACCACTGCACCCCAGCCATGGAGAAACAGCGAAACTCCGTTTCAAAAAAAAAAAAAAAAAAAAAAAAAATGTACACTATATGTCTTAGAACCCTCTGAGGAATGTGACAGTGGTTCTCCAAATTTCTGATTTTAGCAATTAAGCAAATTTCAACATGTATTTGAAGACTGGGAGAATATGCCATGTCAAAAGTGCTACTTTGGCATAAAGATTATTTTGGGCTAAGGTTCTTTAAAAAGTAAGTGCAAGCTTTGGGAGACTGAGGTGGGCGGATCACGAGGTCAGGAGTTCAAGACCAGCCTGGCCAACATGGTGAAACCCTGTATCTACTAAAAATACAAAAATAAGCCAGGCACAGTGGCGGGCGCCTATAATCCCAGCTACTGGGGAGGCTGACGCAGGAGAATTGCTTGAACCCGGGAGGCGGAGGTTGCAGTGAGCTGAGATCATGCCACTAAACTCCAGCCTGGGTGACACAGCAAGACTCCGTGTCAAAAAAAAAAAAAAGTAAGTGCAAGAAAGATACTCTGACCTTCCCTTTTTCTTCCAGAAAGCAGAAGACAAAACTCCCATATGAAATATGTCCTCCCTGTATCTTTTTTTTGAGACGGAGTCTCCCTTTGCCCCCAACCTGGAGTGCAGTGGCGCGATCTCGGCTCACTGCAAGCTCCGCCTCCCGGGTTCACGCCATTCTCCTGCCTCAGCCTCCCGAGTAGCTGGGACTACAGGCGCCCGCCGCTACGCCCGGCTAATTTTTTTGTATTTTTAGTAGAGATGGGGTTTCACTGTGTTAGCCAGGATGGTCTCGATCTCCTCACCTCGTGATCTGCCCACCTCGGCCTCCCAAAGTGCTGGGATTACAGGCGTGAGCCACCGCGCCCGGCCAAAAGTAACATTCTTATTATCAAGAATGGAAAGCTGAACTGCGAGAATTCTATAAACAGACCTTATTAAAATAATTCTTATCTTCCTTTAGCCTCTTCACATAGTTTACTTTTCCACAATTCCCTCTCTTTGTTGAATCAAGCACAAAAGCATTTAGGTTTTGCCACTTCTTTGGGTCTTCATTTCCTTACGAGGGCTCCTGTGTCACATAAAACTTATTCAGGTATTAAATAAATCTATATGCTTTTCTCCTGTTAAATTATAAGTTTAATTCTCAAACTCAGCCAAAAAACCTTAAGAGGGTAGAATCTTGCCTCCTCTACATATGTAATCAGGCCATTTTATTTCTTGTTTTTTTAAAACAACCCACCATTAATTCTTGCATATGAATATTATAGAAGCCACCCTCTTTTACCCCATCTATTTAGCCCAGCTATTTGCAAGGGAAGTAGCTTACATCTTTGTGGCCTCCAAAAAGAAGGAGATTTGCCGCTTTATATAAGGCTGCCTCAGGATGCTCCTGACAGACGGCCTTTCTTCAGGCCTTTTGCTCAGCATTGTTCTTATCAGTTCTGCCAACTCTGGGCTGTAATCCCTTGGCATTGGTGGCAGCTACAAAGAAAAATAATACTGTAATTATGACTAATGGTCTTGTGAAACAAAGTAAAAGCTGATAGAGGTTTCCCAATATTTATTTATAGTCATATATCCACATAAGCAGAAAACAATCAATATATTAGTCTACAGGAAGTGTACTGGTATCCCAGTTGTAAGATAACAAGTTGTAAAATTATAAAAGTATATCCTTCAACCCAGCAGTCCCATCTGATGACACTCTCATTCAGAAATAAGAGTATGAGTTTCCTCATACTCTTGCAGTACTGTACCAGGATGTTCAATGCAGTACTGTTCTTGCAGTAGTAAACAATTGGAAACATAAATGTCCCATAGTAGATTTGTGGAATAAATTATCATACATTCTTCTTATAAAGAAGAAAAAGCCAGTCACAGTGGCTCACGCCTGTAATCCCAGCACTTTGGGAGGCCAGGCGGGTGGATCATGAGGTCAGGAGATCGAGACCATCCTGGCTAACACGGTGAAACCCTGTCTCTACTAAAAATACAAAAAAATTAGCTGGGCATGGTGGCGGGCATCTGTAGTCCCAGCTACTTGGGAGGCTGAGGCAGGAGAATGGTGTGAACCCAGGAGGCGGAGCTTGCAGTGAGCCAAGATCACGCCACTGCACTCCAGCCTGGGTGACAGAGTGAGACTCTGTCTAAAACAAACAAACAAACAAACAAACAAAAAAACCAACACTTGCAGGTGCAGGTACCAACTTGGAAAGATGTCCCTCATATATTAAGTCAAAAAAACAAGTTATGTACCATGTAAACAGCCTGATTCCATTTCAGTTTAAGAATCTATGGATCTATGGGTGTATGTGTGCACATGCACATGCACACACACACAGAGTTATGTCTGTATAAAGACAGGAAAAAAACAGAAAGGCCATGTACCAAATTGCTAGCAATGGTCATCTTCCAGGGAATGGGAATAGAAAGAGAAGAGAATTTCACTCCCTTCTTGTTTGATTCTTAAGTAGTGGCATTATGGGAAAATTTTACTTTTGTGTATGTTTTCAATGTGTTTCAAATTGAAAATTAAATGAGTTGTGGGATAGTATTAAAATCAATAGGTGATTCATGGCCTTTAAAACTTAGTACATTGGCCAGGCACAGGGGCTCACACCTGTAATCCCAGCATTTTGGGAGGCTGAGGCGGGCACGTCACCTGAGGTGAGGAGTTCGAGACCAGCTTGGCCAACATGGTAAAACCCCATCTGTACTAAAAATACAAAAATTAGCTGGGCGTGGTAACACGTGCCTGTAATCCCAGCTACTTGGTAAGATAAGGCACGAGAATCACTTGAACCCAGGAGGTAGAGGTTGCTGTGAGCTGAGATCATGCCATTGCACTCCAGCCTAGGAGACAAGAGCAAAACTCCACCTCAAAAAAAAAAAAAAAAATCCCTTAACAGTACACGGATGCCTGACACTATAAAGGGCAACTAGCCTCATGGAATATACAAAGTTGGTCACTCTGGAGCCTACATCAGACACAATGCTTTCTGTGGTTCTTAACTAGTTATTGATTATTGTGATGATTATCAAAGGAACAACAAGTTTAAACAGAGTAAACTCATTTTAAATGTAGCTCATTCAATCATAGGCTGCTTAGAAGAAGAGATAAATAGCCTCCCAGGGCATCTGCATATCCTATGACTATAGGCATAGGTTTCCAAAAAGCCAATTCTTTTGAGCCATTAAGCCGTCTTACAGATTAATATTAAGAAATGATCCATCAATCCCTTTCCCTCTAGTCTGACCTTCCCCACAGAGGGGACCCACCACTGTTAACTATCAACCCAATATCAATAATTACTCACTGACTCATCAAAATCATCAATGATTTTGCTAGTAGCTATTTATAAAGCTGCACTATAGGAATACTGGTCAATTAGTTCTAGATTATTCTTTACCTTTCCTTCAATAATCCGATAAACTAAAGAATTCATATCTTTTGCATTGAAAGCATGCTTCAGGGTAGCCATTTCATAGACACAGCATCCTAGAGCCCAAACATCAGACTAGAAAATAAAACAGTAAATGGTTAAATGTCAGAATAGCTTATTTATACTTTTTCCCCTTTAAAAAAAGAAAACATTTTCCTTAAACCAATTCATAATTATCTGACTTAACTAACTTCTGAAATTATGAGTACTCTCCCAGAGACAAGGTAAGACAGCATACACAGCCCAATCCTACCTTATAGTTGTAGGGTTTGTTTGAGAACAATTCAGGGCTCATGTAGTAGGGTGTGCCAATGAGTGTGCTAGCCATGTCACAGTGGTTCTCTAACACTCGGGCAATTCCTAGGTCCCCCACTTTGATGATGTTTGTTCTTGTTAGGAAGACATTTTGAGTTTTCAGATCTCGATGAAGGATGTGTTTTTCATGTAAATACTGAGGAAAGAAACAAGATTTTATTACATATGAATAGACTTAATTATGCATTTATTCCTGGCCTATTGTATACCATCAGCAATGGCATGAGTTACAGTCTTTGACCATAAAGAGTAACCAACCATACAATTCCTTATTCAACAAACAAATACCTACCAAACATTATTGCTTTATAATTTCTAAGTAAAAGGTCTAATTTACAATATTTGAAATGAGAAAATTAAGTTCCATGCATTGACTTACCCAGTACACATCAAAACTGTTCCCTGGTAGCCTGACAATTAATACATTTTGGCACTACATGAATCCAGTTTAAAAATATGTTTACAGGCCAGGCGCCTTGTTCAGCAGTTTGGGAGGCTGAGGTGGGGAGATCACTTGAGGCCAGGAGTTCAAGACCAGCCTGGGCAACATGGCAAAACCCCATCTCTACTAAAAAAATACAAAAATCAGCTGGGCATGGTGACGCATGCCTATAATCCCAGCTACTTGGGAGGCTGAGGCATGAGTATCTTGAACCCAGGAGGGGGAGGTTGGAACGAGCCATGATTGTGCCACTGCACTCGAATCTGGGCGACAGTGACACTCTGTCTCAAAAAAAAAAAAAAATGCTTACAAACTCCCACTGAAGGTAGGACAACTTATACAAAGTCAGACACATGAAATCCTCAGCTTAATATTTTCAAGTATAGCAAGAGCATTTTTATTTAAAGTATCTCAGAATTTAAACATGGTCAATTAATTGTGGACAAGTCTACCCAGTTCCAAAATAATATTTCATAAACAGTTTTGCTTTTGAGTTACATGCATTTTAAAACACAAACTTGTAGGAACACTTATTCCATCTTATGGAATGAAGTGCTGCCCAATTCTAAAAAATAAGAAAAAAGAAAACTTATTTTGCATTTCCATCTACTGTACCCCAGCAGGGTGACAGATGAAATCACTTGGGCATATCAATTAGCCTAGCCACCTTTCAGCATGACACAACTGACCAACGGATAACAAACATAGTCACTCTTTGCTCTTGGTTGCCTCAGGGTCTTTAAAATTGACTTTGCTATAAATATTAAATGAGTGGGCTTCCCCTGCAATTAGACATGAAATCTAGGTCTATTTTAATATAGATATCATTTGCTTAGAAAAGTTCCAATGCTACACCAAGAGTGATTGGGTCAACTTCGCAAATGAATTTTCCAAAAAATACATTTCTATATGTAAGTATCTGAAGAAAAATTTTCCTAAAATACACCTGCCATCTTCTTGCCATCTGGGAACAAGCTAGGATGCCATTAGTCTACACAGTACCTGCAAAGCCATGGCGATCTGTACAAACCACTCTACCACCTGATTCTCAGGCAGAAGCTGCCCTTTCTGCTCCTTAAGCTTTCGGTACAGATCACCTCCTTCACAGAAGCCCATGACAATGTAGAGCAGACCATCTCCTCCTTCCCATGACTCCTTGTAGGTGACAATGTTGGGATGCTTCAACTGAGACAAGAGCTGGGCTTCCTGTTCAGCAGCTCGCCGCTCTCGGCTAGAGGCATTTCGAAGGTTCAGTTTTTTGATGACGTACTAAAAACAAAACATGTATTTTCACAATGTGCAAATAAACATAAGATTTGTGGCCTCTGAGTTATCTAAGGGCTCTCAAGAATATCCTCAAAACCAACCTTGTAGAGCCTGTCAGACAACCTATTCATTTTGTTTTTCACCAAGTACAAAATCGGGGAAAATATTTGCTATTATTAATGATACTTCTTATAAGTTAGATTTATAGCCCTGTAGGGCCACAAAAAAATTACCTTTCCATCTGCTTTTCACAATTTCATTAATGACTAAAAAAAGTGAGTTCAAGATAACATACCATTGGATCAATTATAAAACCTGTGTTAGCAATTTCTTAATGTCTGGCCGTATACAGTGGCTCACAACTATAATTCCAGCACTTTGGGAGGGCAAGGTGGGTGGATCACCTGAGGTCAGGAGTTCAAGACCAGCCTGGTCAACACAGTGAAACCCGTCTCTACTAAAAATACAAAAATCAGCCCAGCGTGGTGGTGTGTAACTGTAGTCTCAGCAACTCGGAAGGCTGACACAGGAGAATCGCTTGAACGTGGGATGCAGAAATTGCAGCAGTGAGTCAAGATCGCACCACTGCACTCCAGCCTGGGAGGCAGAGCAAGACTCTGTCTCAAAAAAAATTTTTTTTTAAAAAAGAAAAAAGAAATTTCTTAACATCTAAAGTCTCCCAAAAAGGTGCATAAAATATGGCCTCAATATACATTTGCAGACAGAATAGTCTATGGATTACATTAGATACTCAAAGGGATCCATGGTCCCGTAAGTTTAATAGTCACTGACTCTCAGCATAGAAAATCATTCACACTTAAAAGAAATTAATAGCCTCTAACACCTAATACATTGCCCTCAATCATTTCAAAGACCATACAATTCATTTCTTCAACACATACATAAACGTGTTTTGTGAAGTGTAAACTAAAGCTCAAATAACTAGCTATTGCTAGTTCCCTATTATCAGCCCCAAAATCCAATGATTCCCCCAATGCCTACTGAATAAATCTCTTATGCATGAGCTTGTGTTCCAGGCAAAGCAACTAGCACCAGAGACAAGGAAGAACAGGCAATTGGGCCCTATATTTAACGGGAACATCTCCTCTCAGCTTGGCTGGAGCAGTCCTACTGCCCTGGTGTAACTATTGATAGTGCCTCCTTTCAGTTTCAAAATTGTCCTAGTTTGTACAATACATTATATTGTCACCCTATTAATACGCCACATTGAAGAATTGGTTCATTATCCTGAGGGTAATGGGATAATGTGTTTTAAAGAAAGGAGGAGTGACAACATCAGATTTAAATTTTAGAAGGATCACTGAGGCTGCAATGAAAGTGATGGATTGGAGAAAAGCAAGTCAAGTAGCGGCGACCAGTTGGGAAACCGTGGCCATAGCCTAGCTAGAGAAAACAGGGTGTCCTGGATTGGGGTGGTACCAATAGAGATGACAGGAGGCCTATTGTCTTAGTGATAGATAAATATAATCAGTGTTGGGGTGCGTGGGGAGGCTTAAAAATGACTTCAGGTGTCCGGCTTGGGCAACTGGTGGGTTGGTGTCGCTATTCACTGAAATGGAAGACATGAAAGAAGGTTTGGCGGGAAGAAAATTAGTCCGAGTTTTAAGTGAGTCCAGCAGTCTACAGTAGAGACGTTTGGGGCCCATTATGCAAGGAATAATGCTTGCTAGGCGCTGTGTTAAGTCCTGGGAATGCATGATACCTGCTCTTATGAGATTGTCGGGGGTGGGAGAAAGGTGTGTAGATCAAGCATGCCAATTAATACAACAAAGAAATAGATATGCAGAGACTGAAAATTTTTACATAAAACGAAGAATCGTAATTAAAAAAAATTAAAATTAAAAGGAAAAAAATTAATACAACAAAGAAGTAAAGGAAGTTCTGGGCGCATATTACAGGGAGGCCTGGCCTCGTCTTGGTCTGGGACCATCTCCCTGAGGAAATGCCATCCGAGATGAGTCCCTTGCGACCACTCCTGACCTAATCTACCGGTAGGCGCCCTCGGCGCACCTCTGCCCGCCCCCGCCCCTTGCCGGGCCTCACGCCTGCAGACCTGCTTGCCGTCCCGCCGGTGCTTCACAAGCGTCACCTCTCCGTAGCTCCCCTTGCCCACGACCCGCAGGTAGCAGTAGGCGTCCAGGGGCATGTTCCCAGCGCTGGCCCAGAGACGGGATGCGGCGGCAGCGGCGGGTAGGGCAGCGGGAAGCAGCAGGATGCTCGGTTCATGCCCTAAAGTGTGCAGTGGGGGCGGCTGTTGAGGCAGCCAGGCCCGGGCGGGATAGCGGGGTCCCGGCCCACGACGACGCCGCTGCCATAGCGATCCGGGCCGGGAGCAGTCCTGCGCATGCTCCTGCTTCCCCAAAGGACTGCCATAGAGCGGACGCCACGAGCGGCCAGAGAGGTTCCGCAGCCCCGGGAGGACCCGCCATAGAGCAGAGGCTCCAGGAGGCCAGAGCGACTTCTCCAGGCCTCGCGCGCTTTCTGTTGGTCGGTTCTACCGTCCTGGTCCCCGCCACGGCAGAGTCGGGGAAAGCTTCCTCTTATTGTGCACTTGTTTGTCCTAAGCCCGTTACAAGTATTGTTCGTTCATTCTACGAATATTTATTGACTGCCTATGTGCCAGGCCGACAAAGCCCCTGCCCTCCTGGAGCTCATGTTCTAATGATTGGTGACAGACTCTCTACCAGTAACATTTGCTGTATCCGCTTTATCACATGCCGTCTCTGTATCCAGCAATCCATCCTCTTTTTTGATACATTCAAAGTAAATTGGAGATATCAGTACCTTTCATCCCTAAAAACTTTCGCCTGCTAATTGAGAACTACAAAGACGCTCAGCAGTTAACGACTGCCCTAACCACTGCACTAAGAGACCTGACTAAACTCTAGCATGGCGTCCTGCTAAGTTAATAGCCTAAGGGCGGATCTCTAGGTGGACGTAGGCCCCTTTAAAATGTATGCCCAAGAAAGCTCAGGGGTGCCAAAAGAATTCACCATTTGTTCCAGCCAATACCTCCCTTTCCTAGAGTGCTTCTTTTTTTTTTTTTTTTTTTTTTTTTTTGAGACAGGGTCTGGCCCTGTCACCCAGGTTGGAGTGCAGTGGTGCAATGGTGCTCACTGCTGCTTAGACCTCCTGGGCTCAAGCCATCCTCCCAGCTACAGGCACACACCTCCATGCCTGGCTAATTCTATTTTATTTTTTTCAGAGACAGGGTCTCACTAAGTTCCCCAGACTGGTCTTGAACTCCGAGGCTCAAGCAGTTCACCCACATTGGCCTCCCAAAATGCCAATATTACAGGTGTGTGCCATTGTGCCTGGCCTCTTTCCTTTTTATGGCCAAATAATATTCCAAATAATATACACCATAATATATATGTGGTGTATATATATACACCACAATTTGTTTATCCATTCATGCAGTCATGGACACGGATAGCTTCCATCTTTTGACTATTGTGAATAATTCTGCTATAAACATGGGTGTACGAATATCTGTTTGAATCCCCTGCTTTCTTTTTAATTCATTTGGATATACACTCAGAAGTGAAATTGCTGGATCATATACTAATTCTAGTTTAATGTACTGAGAAACCACCACACCATTTTCCACAGCAAGCTGAACCATTTTACATTCCCATCAGCAATCCACAAGGGTTCAAATTTCTCCTCATCCTTGATCTATATCTTGATAGGAGATTTGGGTGTATGGATTTGTCAGAATTATCTAATGGTAAATTTAATATTTGCACATTTTTCCTCAAAGCAAATTTCATCTTCACTAGAAAACCAAACAAAAAGAACCATAAATAAAGATTGAACTCTAGTTAATGATATTATTAAAGATAAACAGGCCGGGCGTGGTGGCTCATGCCTGTAATCCCAGCACTTTGGGAGGTCAAGGCAGGCGGATCATGAGGTCAGGAGATCGAGACCATCCTGGTTAACACGGTGAAACCCCATCTCTACTAAAAATACAAAAAACTAGCCGGGCGTGGTGGCGCACATCTGTAGTCCCAGCTACTCAGGAGGCTGAGGCAGGAGAATGGCGTGAACCCAGGAGGCGGAGCTTGCAGTGAGCCGAAATCACGCCACTGCACTCCAGCCTGGGTGACAGAGCGAGACATAAACAAAGCCAGGCATTAAAACAGTGAAAATAGATTTTATTCAGTAACTACTGGTGGTAGGGGAAAGAGCTGAACTCCATTCCATTTGTGCAGAGGTGATTGGGCATTCCAAAGGAAGAATAAGGGAGTAGGCAGGGGAGCAAGCAGGGGCTCACTGAGAGTCTGGGAAGTGAAAAATTAAAAGGATTGGTTAGCATAAATGTGATTAGGCCAACTGTGTCTGCTAGCTGGCAATCAGGGAAGTCAGGATTCTATTCTCCCACATAGACTAGGAGACATGAGCCCTACCTTTCTGATTACATTTCAAAGGAATGGATTTCAGGTCCTTGAGAAAGACATTCCTAGGATGTGGGAAATACATAGGTATATATCTCAGAGGGACAGAAGAAGGATTTGTAATTGTAAGCCTTTTAATATAGAGGCGGCACACTATGACTCACACCTAATCCCAGCACTTTGGGAGGCCAAGGTGGGAAGATCACTTGAAACCAGTCTAAGCAACACAGTGAGACCCCCTTCTCTACAAAATATTTTTTAAATTAGCTGGGTGTGGTGGCTCATGCCTGTAGTCCCAGCTACCTGGGAGGCTGAGGTGGGAGAATCAGTTGAGCCCCAGAGGTTGAGGTTGCAGTGAGCCATGATCCTGGCACTACACTCCAGCCTGAGTGACAGAGTGAGACTCTGTCTCAAAATAAATAAATTTTTAAAAAGGAAGGATGTTCTGACATGCTACAACATGGATGACCCTTGAGGACATTATGCTAAACAAAATAAGGCAGTCACAAGAGGACAAAAGTATGATTTCACTTATGTAAGGTACCTGTAATAGTCAAAATCACAGATTCAGAAAGTAGAATGGTGGTTGCCAGTGGTTGGGGAGAGGAGGGAATTGGTGGGTAGTGTTTAATGGGTGCAGAGTTTTAGCTGGGGAAAATGAAAAAGTCCTGGAGATGGATGGTGGTGATGGCTGCACAACACGAATGTACTTAAGCCACTGAACTGTATTCTTAAAAATAGTTAAATAATAAATATTATGTTCTGTATATTTTACCACAATAAAAAATTGTAGCACACTGCTCCTGTAATCCCAGCTACTCAGGAGACTGAGGCATGAGAATCACGTGAACCTGGGAGGCGGAGATTGCATTGAGCCATGATCGTGTCACTGCACTCCAGCCTGGGCAACAGAGCGAGACCCCTTCTCAAAAAAAAAAAAATTATATTTTATATATATATATATTTCATTCTACAGACAAGGGTCTACTAGCCTGGCCCTGGAGGACAACTATGAACAAGACAGACAAGGGCCTGTCCCTGTGGGGCTTACAGTCGAAGGGGGAGACGGACATGCATACTAACAAGCTGCCCTTGCCAACTGAGGTCAGTGCTGTGCAGAAAAGCTGCCTGGTCCAGCCTGGCCATCCAGGAGAGGTTGCCCCAAGCAAGCACCACATGAGTGGAAGTTTAAAGAAAAACTTTTTCAGGCAGAGGAGCAACATGTGCTAAGACCCAATGGACTCATTTTGTGACTTTACCTCCACACCTCAGTGTGAACTCCCTGAGGGCTGGGCCAGGCCTGTCTGCTTCAACACCCTAAACCCAGCAGGTGTAAATGAAGGAATTGCGGGTTGCTGAACAAATGAGTGGAGAAACACCTGCCTACCTGGATCTAAAAGAAGTCTCTGCAGTTGAAGCTGAGAGACTCAGAGGGGGCCATGGGCTAGGTGACATAGAGGGGTCAGCAGGGGCCATACCACTCAGGATAGGGTGTGTGAGACAGGGAAAGTCCTGCAGCAGGCTGATCTTTCTAAATGGTGACTCTGACTACTGCCTGCAGCAGAGCGGAAGAAGGAGATCAGCCATCTAAATGAGGGATGAGGGTGGCTTGAACTAGGTGGTGACTGGGGATGGGGAGAGAAGTTAATGGATTAGAGGGATATTCAGAGGGTGGGAGGTAGGGTAGGTGGTCAAGGAGAGTGAGGCACCCAAGATGCCACCCAGCCTTCTGGCTTGGATGGCGGCTGGGTAACGGTGGCCTTCACTGGAGTGGACAACAGGGGGAAGACCTGGCTTAGTAGCAGTCTGTTGGGAGGAGGAGACAAAGGTCAGGAGTTCAGTTTGGACACACCAGATGGAGGGGCTCTGGGCACATCAAGCAGACAGTTGGCTGTGTGGGGGTGGAACTCAGAGCAGGTCTGGGCCCATGTGCTGTCCCGCCGGCACCAGCAACACAGTTACCCTCCCCATTCTCAATCAGCAGCAACCATAGCTGCTTTCTGTCCACCCTGGCCCCCATCTCCCACATGCATAGGGTAGGCCAATTTCTCCTCTTCCTCTGTACCATGAGGATAATATTAACAATAATATCTGTCTCTTGGGGGGAGTTGTGAGCAGTAAATGAATTCAGACACAAATGATGCTGAGAAGCATGACAGGCACAGGTCATAATTAGCTCACTGCATCTCCTGTCCACCCTCCCCCTGTGCAAACATGCTTCTAGCACTTGACATGGACCAGGCTTGGTGCTAGCCATCTCCCAACAGCCCAGGCTTGAACTCATCACATCCTTGCTCAAAATATCTTAAGTATCTCCCACCCAAAAGGCTAATCACTTTCAGACCTCTGCGCCAGCTGGTCCCAACCCCCTTCCCAGCCACCTTCCCCACCCTCTTCATCAGCTCCTGCTCCCATCCCAGACACCTCCACATTCCCACAGCATACATCCCACCTGCCCATCTGCTTTTCTCTCTCTCTTCCCACCTTCCCCTTCCCAAGCACTGCTCTTTTTTCGAGGCATCTCGTCCAGGAACCTTCTCCTAATCCCTGCGGGAGATGAGCCTCTGCCCCTCCAAATTTCTACCTCTTCAGCTTCTCATCACTCGCTGGAATTCAGTCGGCTCCCTTTGACTTGTCTGATTCCCTTTTCCCCTGACATCAGCTCACTGAACACAGCAGGACACCCAAGTTTCTGTATGGTGGCGTCCCAGTGCCAGTGCCCAACACACTGCAGGGCTCGGTCGATACTGGCACAGGAAATAAGCAGAACTTCAAATGTACAGTGTCATGTTGATCTAGCTTCTCTCCCACAAACACCAGAAGATAGGCCAGAAGGTGACCCTGGCCTAAGGACAATAAACTCTTCCCAGAAGCTGCTCTGTAAGACAAAGTCCAGGACAAGCAAACAGAGATCAGTGAGGGCTCTGGGCCCCTCCTCTTCTCAGGGTCACTGCAGCCAGCACATCCCAGCCCAGCTCACAGACTGGATTGGCCAGGGGCCCTATCTGCCCAGTATGCTGTGGCTTTTGGGGAACAGGGTGGGTTTGGCCATAAAAAATAAGAAACTGCAGGTGCAAGATGGGTCTCTGGGAACTCCTATCTCTAGGATCTTCAAGTCTGCTTCTCTGTCGTTACATGATGGGCTTGGGCTTCAGAGCCTGAGACACCTGGTTTGAATCCCTATTCTGTCGCTTGGTATGGGACCAGTGTCCCAGAAATGTTGTGAGGATAAAATTACACAATAAAGGCTTTAGAGGAATGCATGACACAAATGAGTCCTCTATTATGAAAACATGTCATTCATCTTCAGCTCCCCTTTATCCTTTATCTGCCAGGCCTCCCTGCCCAGGTGCAAGAACAAGGAAGCTCACTTCTGTTCTTTCTAGATCTGGGTAAGAACCTCCAGAGAGGTGAAACAACTGGCCTAAAGCGTGGATCTCCCATCACGCCTCACCCCGACCATCCAGACTGTCTCTGACAGAGCTAATACCAGGTTAGCACTGTGAGAATCACCAGCATGGCTGGATGTCACACACTTTCTAAGCCACCGTGTCTGCCTCCCTGGCCAAAGCATGACTGAAAAGTGTGTTGATGCTGAAAGAATTTTGAAATAGTCTAGGCAACAAAGTCAGACCCTGTTTCTTTCTTTCTCTTTCTTTCCTTCTTTCTTTCTTTCTCTTTCATTTCTTTCTTTCGCCTTCTCTTTCTTTCTCTTTCCTTCCTTCTTTCTTTCTTTCTTTCTTTCTTTCTTTCTTTCTTTCTTTCTTTCTTTCTTTCTTTCTTCTTTCTTTCTCTCTCTCTCATTTTTTCTTTTCTCTTCTTTCTTTATTTTTGGAGACAGTCTCACTCTGCCACCCAGGCTAGAGTGCAGTGGCACAATCTCGCCTCACTGCAACCACCACTTCCCAGGCTCAAGCTATTCTCCTGCCTCAGCCCCCCGAGTAGCTGGAACCACAGATGCATGTCACCATGCCTGGCTAATTTTTGTGTTGTTGGTAGAGATGGGGTTTCACCATGTTGCCCAGGCTGGGCTGGAACTCCTGGCCTCAAGTGATCTGCCTGCCTCAGCCTCCCAAAGTGCTGATATTACAGGTGTGAGCCACCTCGCCCGACTGAAACCCTGTTTCAACAGAAAATAAAAATGATCAGCTGGGTGTGGTGCCACATTCCTGTGGTCCCAGTTACTCAGAAGGCTGAGGTGGGTAGATCAGTTGAGTCTGGGAGGTCGAGGCTGCAGTGAACCAAGATCGCCCACTGCACTTCAGCCTCTGTGACAGAGGGAGACCCTGTCTTTAAAAAAAAAAAGGCCAGGCGCGGTGTCTCAAGGCCTGTAATCTCAGCACTTTGGGAGAGGGCGCAGACGGGCAGATCAACAAGGTCAGGAGGATCCGAAGACCATCCTTGGGCTAACACGCGGTGAAACCCCTCTTACTAAAAAATATAAAAAATAGGCAGGCGAGGGTGGCGGGGCGCCTGTAGTCCCAGCTACTCAGGGAGGCTGAGGGCAGCGGAGAAATGGCGGCCTAAACCCAGGAGGCAGGGAGCCTCGCAGTGAGCTGGAGATCCGGCCACTGCACTTCCAGCCTGGGCTGACAGAGCAAGACTCTGGTCTCAAAAAAAAAAAGAAAAAAAAAAGGAATTTTTGCAAAGTAAAGGGGCCTGCGCCAGGTGCCAATGCGCTCACTCCTGCTTTAATCCCAGCACTTTGGGAGGCTGAGATGGGCAGAGGTCACCTGAGGGTCAGGAGCTTCGAGACCAGCCTGGCCAAATGTGGGTGAAACCCTGTCTCTACTAAAATTTACAAAAATTAGCTGGGCCAATGCATGCGTGTGCACCTGTAATCCCAGCTACTTGGGAGGCTGCAGGGCAGGAGAATCACTTTAGACCCAAACCCAGGAGGCAAAGGTTGCAGTGAGCCGAGATCCTGCCATTGCACTCTAGCACTCAAGACCAAAACTCCATCTCAAAAAAAAAAAGTAAAGCCTAATGAAGTTTAGAAATCCATTTTTAACTGTTGCTTCTTGTGACGTGTCACCGTGTCACTGGTGCTGCCCTGTGCCAGCCCGAGGAAGAGATGAGCCATCCGGGGGTCCTCACAGTTCACTTAGGCTAAGTGCAGTTTTACACAGAGGGACACGGTCTGGAGCCCCATCAGGAGTTTACCCCGCCCAGAGCTGGGAACCCCACCCCAGGCAGAAAGCTTCCACTGCCAAATTTTGATTCCTCAAATTGTGTTAGGTTGGTGCAAAAGTCATTGCAGTTTTTGTCATTAATATTTGCCTGCACCTTGTCTAATGTTTAATCCATGTTTATCCAGCACTGTATTGATTACTGGTCTGAGTGAGGTGACAGGGCAGCGGGAGCCTTAGAGCATGGATGGTGCCATGGGGCTTCGGGGGCTGCTGTTGTGCGTGTACCTGGTGTCTCTCCTCGTCCTGCAGGCCATGCCTGCCCTGGGCTCGGCTACAGGCAGGTCCAAGAGCAGCGAGGTATGTGGCTAAACCCACAGGGCAGAAATAGGCTGCTGAACCTGGATGAGGCCCCGGGCGGGACACAAGACCCCCACTCCAGGGGCCAGGGCCACCCCCACCACCTCCACCACTTCTGAGTGGAGCAGTGACCTCCTAGCAGCACCAAGGAGGTGAGGCTAAGGGGCAGAGGACACAGGCTACATTCCACTCCCACCCCTGAACTGAGGCCGCAGTCTCCTGAGTTTTCCTCTCACACTTGACCCTGATTTTGTTTTGCAGAAGCGACAGGCTGTGGACACCGTGAGTAAGAGTCCTAGCAAAGGGGTCTGTGACGGAGCCCTTTTTACAGGCTTGCTTTTCCCAACCCCTCAGGGGTGGACCCCTCTGTCAGGGCCATAGGCAGGGGGTACTCTCCAGGGTCCTAGATGTGGGGACTTGTTCCCATCTCACCTCATGCCCCACAGCACAGTCTCAGCCAGAGAGCAGGGGTCTTCCTGGGAGGTCTGATCTGTTCTTCCGGCATCTGGGCACCATGCACTGGAGCTGAGTGCCAAGCCCCCATACTACAGGAAGTACCTCACCGACAGAGGCTCTGTCTCGGTCCACAGCTCCTTCATGTCTCACTTTAGGCTGTCGATGGCGTGTTCATCCGGAGTTTGAAAGTCAACTGCAAAGTCACCTCTCGCTTTGCCCACTATGTTGTCACCAGTCAAGTGGTCAACACTGCCAATGAAGCCAGGGAAGTGGCCTTCGACGTGGAAATCCCCAAGACAGCCTTCATCAGTGACTTTGCCATGTGCGTGCCTGCCCAACTCCCATGCCCTCCCCCAGGGATGCCGCTTACTAGTCCCAGCCTAAGAACAAGGATCGGAGTGGCCAGATAGCGCAGAGCATCTCCTCCTTCTAGAAGGGCCACAGACCAGCCCTGGCTCTGAGAGGAGGAAGAAGCCCTTTAGATCTGTGCTTGGCTCCCATCTTGGAGGCAAACTGGGGCCCCTACAGCATGTTTCAGGCTAGAAACCAAGGAGCCAAGGTCAGCGTCTGAGGCTTCTTACTGGCCTCTGACCTGGGTTGCTCACCTCATTGCCCATGGACCCCTGAGTTCCACCATGGGCAGTGGAAGGCCAGTCAGGAGGTGTCCTTATCCAAGGGCTCACATGGACAGGCCCTCTCAGGACCTGTATGGTCAGGAGGCTCATCTTTCCTGAGGGTATCCTCCCCTCCCTGCAGTACGGCAGATGGAAACGCATTTATTGGAGACATAAAGGACAAGGTGACTGCATGGAAGCAGTACCGGAAAGCAGCTATCTCAGGAGAGAATGCCGGCCTTGTCAGGTGAGTTCTGGGCCCTGCTGGTCTCATCTCTAGGGTTGCCCTCCCCAGCCAGGACAGAGCTGACAGCTGCAAGGTGGCTTTGGTGGAGAACAGCCCAGGATGATGGAAGGGTGAGCAAACAGCTCAAACCCAGATGCCAGCACAGTGCACTGAACAGGCTGCTGTGCAGTTGCCCTTTTCCCAGATCTGCCACTGGGAGAAGTGGACCCCCCATCTTGGGCCCTGACCCTGACCAGCCAGCTGACACATTTGTGAGGTCCAAGGAAACCTGGGAGCAGCACTCATCTAAGAGAAATAAATTCTGAGGGCCACATATTAAGTGACAAGGACCCACATGTCATTTACCCTCTGTCTATCTGCTGTTGCCTCTGGTGGCACATCCAGGGCCTCGGGGAGAACTATGGAGCAATTCACCATCCACCTCACCGTCAATCCCCAGAGCAAGGTCACGTTTCAGCTGACCTATGAGGAAGTGCTGAAGAGAAACCTTAAGCAGTATGAAATTGTCATCAAAGTCAAGCCTAAGCAGCTGGTGCATCATTTTGAGGTAGATCACAGGTCCCAGGGCAGGGCTCCTGCCCCTCTCTCTGTCACCATGGCTCCCAACACTACTTGAGCACCCACCATGTGTCACCCAGGCCTGAGAACACAGGGACAGGGATTAACTCCTCAGGGTGAGCTCTGATGCGCTCTTCTTGGGCAGGGAACTCCCTGAACTCTCTAACTTCCTCTTTATCTCTGAGCTTCGATTTGCTCATCTGCTAAATGGGGGATTACTGTGGGTCCCAGGACCGCCACAGGGATCACAAGAAGTACTGAATGTCCAGGTAATTTTGTAAACCAGAAAGTCCCATGCAGCCTGAGGGCCTGGAATTATTGCTGGCACCTAAGTAGTGGCTGAGTTGAGGGATGCAGGCATGTACACCTTCATTTGGTCAGTATCTTTGGAGTGCCTACTGAGTACCAGGCCCTGTGATCAGGGCTGGGTGGGTGCTGCACACAGTAGGTGGCCAGGACACATGTTGGCTCTTGGCTGAGACTTGGTGAGTGGGAGTCCTGGTAGAGAATTTGCTTCAGTGTGGTGTGAGCCCATAATCCCAGCTACGAGGGAGGCTGAGGCAGGGGATGGCTTGAGCCCAGGAGTTCGAGGCCAGCCTGGGCAACAAAGCAAGATCCCATCTTAAAAAAAAAAAAAAAAAAAATTTGCTTCAATGGTGCAGATCAATGTGGACATCTTCGAGCCCCAGGGGATCAGCAAGCTGGATGCCCAGGCCTCTTTCCTGCCCAAGGAACTGGCAGCCCAAACTATCAAGAAGTCCTTCTCAGGAAAAAAGGTACATGGGATGGCAAAGGGGTGGTGGTGGGCCCTTTGGGGACTTCTCAGCCTGCCCACCCCTTATGGAATGTCCAGCCTTAGCCGAGAAACCAGGCAGGGGCTGTGGTCTGCCCTCAGGATGAGAGAGGCTGGTGTCATGTGAATGGTGCCTAGGAGAACTCAGCAATCCTGGTTCTCAGGGCAATTTAGCAAAATCCTGCATGCTGAGGTGGGGAAGAAGCCAGCTCCAGCTCCACCACACACTGGCTGTATGGTCCAGGGTGAGTCGCTGGCTTGCTTGGGCCTCAGTGCCCTCTTTGCCTGCCTCACGCCCATGGAAGAGCATTCGGGGAAACATCTAGCACATAAATAAACCTCATGTGCTGGTGTAGTTAGGACTCCAAGCTTCAGGTTTCTTGGAAACATAAGTTTGGAAAGACCTTTGGCCTACCCAACGACTTGTCGCTTGCCACCATTTGCAGGAATCCCAGAAGCCCCTGGCTCGCCCCCACCCCAGGTTCCTGGAGGAGTGTGTTGTATGGATGGGCAGTGCCCTGCTTCCTGACTTGCCCCTAACCCGAGCCGGGAACAAACCCTTTAGTTCCCACTTATGTAGAGCCTGCACCACAGTTCATTTAAAAGAAGTGCTTCTTACAGTTTAGAGAGGCTTCCTTTTAAACAAAATATGACACCTCAGAGTGTTAGCAAACATGCTTGCTTTCTGTGGGGGAACAAAGGGATGGGTTCTTCTCTTCCCAAGAATTTTTCAAGGTTCTATTTTATCTTCCTTCCTTTCTCTCCTCTTCCTCCACCTCCTCCTCCTCCTCCCCTCCTCCTCTCTTCTCCTTCTCCTTCTTCTTCTTCTTCTTCTTCACTGCTGCTTCTCTTCTTCTTCTTCTCTGCTGCTTCTTCTTCTTTTGCTTCTGCTTCTTTTGATGAGCTTATCTTACTTTCATAACAAACAAAATTTCTTTATAGAAAATGTATGAAGTCCAGGAATATAGAAAGTATTGAATAAAAACCATCACTAGCTTCCCCAAGCACATCACCAACTTCAACCAGACCTCAGCTTCCATCCTGGACCCTTCCTTCCAGTCTCTGTTCTTTGTCAACCTGGGCAGCTTTTATTTCCCAGCACAGTATTGTAGTGTTGATACATGAGTTGACAGATGTCAACAGTTTGAGTTGACAGATGTCTCCCATGCTATCACATTGCTGTTATTTTGTTCTTATTTATATACCCAAAGTGATGATGTTCATTGTAGAAAATCCCAATGATTCAGAAGAGTATAAGCAAGGGAATGGGTCATCTCTCCCACCACCTACAGGTGTGTGCTCTCGACAGCTAAGTGAGTGAGTGGCCCACCGAACTCGTTTCTGTACCCATGCAAACACACACACACACACACACACACACACACACACACACCTTCTTATGTTGTCTTTTCAAACATCCTGTTTGTGGTTACACAAACCAGTAATGGCTCAGACTCTTGACGGTTCCAGGGTCACGTGCTGTTCCGTCCCACTGTGAGCCAGCAGCAGTCCTGCCCCACATGCTCTACATCCTTACTGAACGGGCATTTCAAGGTGACCTATGATGTCAGTCGAGACAAGATCTGCGACCTCCTGGTAAGCCCTGAGCTTCTGGCTCAGCACCTGGAGGATGGGCAAGGGGTGCTGTGAGAGTGGCCTCACTTGTTCTCCTCTATTTCAGGTGGCCAATAACCACTTTGCCCACTTCTTCGCCCCCCAAAACCTGACAAACATGAACAAGAATGTGGTTTTTGTGATTGACATCAGTGGCTCCATGAGAGGCCAGAAAGTGAAGCAGGTAGGCTGCAGCTTGAAACAGCTCACCCAGCAGAAGCTTCCGCAGCCCCTTTGCTCACCGCATGCCAGTTTTGCTGCCAGAGTCTGGTTTGGGATTTATCCTCCTGGTCAGAGGCAGGGTGATTTAACAGGAAATCCCAGTGGTTAGCATCTCCAGAATCAGCATCACTTCCTCACTGTGCAGTTGTGAGAAAGTGCATTCACCTCTCCTCAATGGCAAAAAATGGGACTGACAATGGTGTCCACAGGGTCATGGAGTTACCCCCTGGGGAAGTGCTTAGAAGAGGAAACCTATGCACTACAAGTGCTGGGGGTAATTATGGTGGTCCGTGGGGAGGCATCTTATAGCAGGGAATAGCTCTCCACCCACAGGGTTTGGAGTGCTCTCTCCATGGTGCAGTAGACATGGCTGGACAAGGAGTATTCTAGAAGCACAACTCCTGGGGTCCTTTCTCTTAATCCTGCCCCTCCAGAACTCCTGATCATTTATTTTCCCCATCCTGGGTTCCTTTGCCTTCTCCACCCCCCTCATCCACCCCAAGGCCCGGCAGGATGCTCCTGTCTCGGGGTCACCTGGTTGTCCTATCTCCTCCTGCTTGTCCACTCTGTGGATCTCTGAAACAGGTATTGGAGTTGATGGAAGGTGCTGTCCTGGGACAACCTTGAGGCCCTGTCTGTTTACTGACTGTTCTGTCCTTGCAGACCAAGGAGGCACTCCTTAAAATTCTGGGGGACTTGCAGCCAGGAGACTACTTTGATCTGGTTCTTTTTGGGTCTCGAGTGCAATCATGGAAGGGCTCACTGGTGCAAGCATCTGAGGCCAACGTACAAGCGGCTAAAGACTTTGTGCAGCGCTTTTCCCTGGATGAGGGTAAGGGTGGGGGTCTCAGGCCACCTTGATGTCACCTCTGTCCCTTCAGAATGAGGGCATACACTGGTCTGCTTTCTCTTCTTTGCAGCCACAAACCTGAATGGAGGTTTGCTCCGGGGAATTGAGATCTTGAACCAAGTTCAGGCAAGCCTCCCAGAACTCAGCAACCATGCCTCAATTCTCATCATGTTGACAGACGGCGATCCCACAGAGGGTAAGCACCTTGGGGGCTGCCTTGGGAGGTGGTGATCTTGTCACCTGAGACATGCAAGCTGAAGTTGGAAACCCAACCATTGGAGATGCCATCAGGGGGCAGAAAGGCTCAGACCAAAGTCAAGCACTGGTCTAAAAACACAATTCAGACCACAAAGTCTGTGGGAGCTCCATGGTGTACCTCTGTTCTGTGAGTTGAGAAATTGGAGATGTTTCTAAATGACACAGGTCTGTACGAGTCCCTGGAGAATGGGCAGGATTCCACGCTTCTGTTTATGGTTTAATGAACTATTTATTTATTGCCTACTGTGTGCTAAGCATGGGGCTAGGGACTGAAATACCAAGGGAACAAGACATATCTCTGCCCTCAAAGAGCCCAGGACCTACTCGGGGAGGGAGATCCAGGAGTAGATACTGAGGGCCCTGAAAGAACAGGGTGCTTGGGGCTGTGGAACCATAGACAAGGGACACCTGACCCAGGGGGATGTCTGGGAGGGCCTCCTGGAGGAGGTGACTCCTGAGCTCAGTCTAGAAAGAGGAGAGAGTGTCAGGAAGGAATCCCAGGCAGAAGGGGCAGCTTAAGTCATAAAAGGGGTGTGTGCACTGGCATAGCCTGCCCGGGAACTGTGGGCCTGTGCAGAACGGGGTGAAACAAGGTTGGGAAGGTCAGCAGGGTCCCACGGCAAAGGAGCCATGGCAGGGTTTCGAGCAGAATCAGACTTGCTGCTGATGGACCTACCTAGATGGGCAGGGTCTGTGAGGAGCTGTTGGTAGCTGCTGCAGTCTCCCAGGAGAGCAAGGAGGAGGTGATGTCTCAGGACGCCCGGGAGACTGGAGATGCTCTGAGATGGAAGGCTTGAGCCCCAGGGAGTGTTCCCCAGAGCCCCCTCATGCCCCACATGCCTGTGGGCCAGCATCCCGTCACTACCCAGGTGTGTGGCTGCAGGGGTGACAGACCGTTCCCAAATCCTCAAGAATGTCCGCAACGCCATCCGGGGCAGGTTCCCGCTCTACAACCTGGGTTTCGGCCACAATGTGGACTTTAACTTTCTGGAGGTCATGTCCATGGAGAACAACGGACGGGCCCAGAGAATCTACGAGGACCGTGATGCCACCCAGCAGCTGCAGGTCTCCCCTCACAACCCCCTGTACCTCCAATGGCATGCCATAGGGAGCCCAGCCTTGGTGGCCATTTGCCCATCAGCCTAGATGAGCAGATAAAGCTCTGGCATAGAGGTCAAATCAGCTGCATGGGCCAGGCGTGGTGGCTCAAGCCTGTAATCCCAGCACTTTGGGAGGCCGAGGTGGGTGGATCAGGAGTTCGAGACCAGCCTGGACAACATGGTGAAACCCCGTCTCTACTAAAAATACAAAAATTAGCCGGGTGTGTTGGTGCGTGCCTGTAATCTCAGCTACTTGAGAGGCTGAGGCAGGAGAATCGCTTGAGCCCAGGAGGTGGAGGTTGCAATGAGCTGAGATTATGCCACTGCACTCCAGCCTGGGCAACACAGTGAGACTCTGTCTCAAAAAAAAAAAAAAATCAGCAGCATGACCTCGAGCCAGCTACTTGACCTCTCGGACCCTCAGATTTCTTCTCTAACTTGGGAATTCCCAGCACTCCACTTTGTGGGCAGGCTTCCCATCAGGGGCCCAGGATGCTCAGCTCTAAGGCTGCAACCTCTATCCCTGCAGGGTTTCTACAGCCAGGTAGCCAAACCCCTGCTGGTGGATGTGGATTTGCAGTACCCCCAGGATGCTGTCTTGGCCCTGACCCAGAACCGCCACAAACAGTACTACGAAGGCTCAGAGATTGTGGTGGCCGGGCGCATTGCTGACAACAAACAGAGCAGCTTCAAGGCTGATGTGCGGGCCCAGGGGGTAAATGGTGGGCCATGGAGGGTGGAGAGGCCAGGCAGCACCCTAGAGGCTCCAAACCCACACTGTTCCCCATTCCTGCCAACCCCCAGAGGCCTCTCTTTCCCCAGAGTAGTGCCCTCACCCCCATCATGCCACATACACCCCAGGCCTGAACATCCCTCCACACAGGCATCCTGGGGGCTGGATTGGCTAGAATGGGGCCAATATGGCCTTGATCTGTTGCAGTCCCTTGGCCCCCAGTGACCAATTGTTATTTTTCGCATCATTCATCCCAAGGTGCAAGAGAACAAGAAACCAGCCTCTCCCTTCTCATTTGATAACCGTTTCCTGAACACCTACTGTGTGCCAGGTTTTGTGTCATGGTGCAGTGCATGTGTGTATGTGCACCTGTGTGTGGTGGGGACAGGCATGTGAGACCTGGACCCTGCCCTCCAGAACACAGACAATGCCCTACAGTGTGGTCGAAGGTTCAGAACTCAGGCTTTGAGTAAGGAGAGTTGAGCTGGACTCTGGTGCCACCCTGACCAGCTGGGCATCCTTGGGCAAAGGGTCCAGTTCTCTAGGCCTCAGTTTCCTTTTCTGTACCATACTGTACCAGAGCATTGTGTGGAGCAAATGGAATAATCCATATAATACCCGTAGGCAGCAGCTGGTGCATAGGATGCCCTTGGGAAGTGGTGCCACAGTTAATGTAGCTGGATGGAGGAGGCACATTTGTGTGCCGTGGCAAGTTGAATGGTGCAGCCTGCCTAGAACTTGGTGGGCATTTGGAGTGGGTCATAGTGGAAACAGCTGGGTGCTTATTAGCCTCCCCCAGAGAAACTCCACAAGGCAGGGCCTAGTTCTCCCATTCCATGGGATCCCTAGGGTCCAGGCCAAGCCTGGCTCACAGAGGGTGCTTGGCAAGAATGAACGAATAGGATGAGGCAAACAGGCTCAGGAAAGCAGGTGATGCTGAGGACGAAGCTGCAGAGACCAGATGAAATGGACCCCTCAGAGCCCTGAGCACTAGCCAGGGGCCGTGCTCATCATGGTGCACCGCCCCTCTCTGTACCTCAACTCTCAGGAGGGACAAAAATTCAGTACAACCTGCCTAGTGGATGAGGAGGAGATGAAGAAACTGCTCCGAGAGCGTGGCCACATGCTGGAGAACCACGTCGAGCGCCTCTGGGCCTACCTCACCATCCAGGAACTGCTGGCCAAGCGGTAGGGCTCCTGCAGCTGCCCCACATGGGCACTGACCACCCAGAGTCCCCTCACCCTTTGCAGGTGAGCAAAGGAGGGGTGGTTCTCAGGCAGGTAGGTCAGATTTACTTTCCTCTTCTGCTTGGCTCACTGAGTTAATATCAACCAGTCAGTCAACAGTCCGGGCGGGCCCACCAGGGCACAAGGCAGCCTGCTATTTACCCTCAGTCAGCACAGGGAGGCTCAGGGAGGTTAGACCTCTTGACCCGGATCTCACAGCTATTAACTGCTCTGCATATCTCTGAGGCATACCCCTCAATCCCACCAAATCTCCAAGTGATCTCTGTAAGAAATCATTAAATCTGGAGGCCCCTGAAGACGTAGCCACTACACAGGATACCATGGGGGCTTAATACATATGTGTCGAATGAATGAATGAATGATTGAGTGAATGGATAGGTGAAAGGATGAGGGCCGTGCAAGTCAGGGCTTGGAGCCAGCCTCTGTCTTGAATGCAGGATGAAGGTGGATGGAGAGGAGAGGGCCAACCTGTCATCCCAGGCCCTGCGGATGTCGCTAGACTATGGGTTTGTGACCCCGCTGACCTCCATGAGCATCAGGGGCATGGCGGATCAGGACGGCCTGAAGCCCATCATCGACAAGCCCTCAGAGGGTATAGGCTTGCAGGGGTCTGCAGAAGGGGAGGCCGTGGGCCAAAAACCTCTGGGGCTTTAATTCCTTTCTCTTTCCCTCCCTTCCAGATTCTCCACCTTTGGGTGAGTTTTAAATTGCATTAGTTTCAGCTCTGGGCTTCGGTGGCTGGGCAGGTGGCAGGTGCTCTGGCCCCAGGCACGCAGCTCCCCATCCTTCTTCTTCCCCGACTCCACTCCTTCCCGTTCTTCCGTCCCCTGAGCCACCCTTCTCCACATCACTGTGAACTCCCTGCCACGCTTTGTGAGCTTTTGTGCAGGCTGAACACCCAGCAGCCTCCACCGGTCCCCTCTTGGTGTGAGCGTATGTCTGTGAGAAGGCAGGACCCCAGGGGAGGGCTGAGACTCCCAGAGGGAGGGCTAGGTCCAGGCCTGTTGTGAACAGAGCTGCATGCCTTTCGTGTGGGGCGCCGTGGGTGACACTGCCTTCAATAATATGTCTTTGTCTTCTACAGAGATGCTGGGACCCAGGAGGAGTAAGTGGCAGCCATCCTGGCCATTCATATCTCTACACCTCCTTGATTATTACCCAGTTGGCTTTCTTCCTCCGTTCTAGCTGTCTTCACTGCCTGTCACTGGGAATCCTTAGAACAGACCCCGGAACAGCCTGGCCTCCCCAACCTGAGGTCCCTGTGGGAGGAGACAGAGAGGGGGCCAGTTAAACATGCCAGGCCAAGCTTCTGTTCCCGTGTCCCGAGAGCCAGTCAAGGGCATGTGATGTTGAGTGGACATCCCTGCTTGGTGGCCTCAGGCTAACCCCACCAATGAGGAAAGAGTCATCAGAGGGATCAGCAGCCCCAGGGAAGGCCTGGCTGCCCCGCTTCTAAATGCCACTCCCCTTCCCATCAGCGTTCCTGCTGTCAGCCTTGCAGCCTCCTCCTACTCGTTCCAGCTCCAATACCCAGCGGCTGCCAGACCGAGTGACCGGCGGTGAGTCCTTGGAAGGGTCTGAGGGACACCCTTGTTTGGGACCCACCCTGCCTGACTCTCTCTCTCTCTCTCTCTCTCTCTCTCTCTCTCTCTCTCTGTGTGTCTCTCTCTTTCTGGGACCTGCCTAGCTGAACCCCAGCCCCTGACCAGCCCCATCTGCCCGATGTCCAATCTAACGAATTCCATGCTGTGCCCCCAGTGGACACGGACCCTCACTTCATCATCCACGTGCCCCAGAAAGAGGACGCTCTGTGCTTCAACATCAACGAGGAGCCTGGTGTGATCCTGAGTCTGGTACAGGACCCCAACACAGGTATGGCGGGCATCACGCCTCTGCCAGACAGGGCCAGGGCTCCTCTGCCCTCAACATTCAGCCACAAACAGGGCTGTGGCCAAGGCCTCCACTGCCCCCTGCCTGAGCACCATCTACCTGGCTGGGCTGTACCTGCTGCCTTCCCACCCCATCCTCCTGGCTGCATCTGCACAGGGCCAGCTTCATGGGCATGTGACTGGAGTAGGCACACAGGGACTTTTTTTTTTTTTTTTGAGACAGTCTTGCTCTGTCACCCAGGCTGGAGTACAGTGGTGTGATCTCTGCTCACTGCAACCTCTGCCTCCTGGGTTCAAGTGATTCTCTTGCCTCAGCCTCCTGAGTAGCTGGGACTACAGGTGCATGCCACCGTGACTGACTTATTTTTGTATGTTTAGTAGAGATGGGGTTTCACCATGTTGACCTGGCTGGTCTCAAACTCCTGACCTCAGGTAATCTGCCCACCTCAGCCTCCCAAAGTGCTGGGATTACAGGTGTGAGCCACCGTGCCCGGCCGGTTTAATGTTCTTCCGTTGCCACCTTGAAACCCTTAACACTTTTTAAACAAGGGGCCCTTCCTTTTTATTTCATACTGGGTCCTGCAAATATGTCAAGGTCCTGCCCCACCTTCCCCATGAAGCACGGCTGAGCAGAGCCTCTAAGTGCCTCTCTCCCAGCAGTGCCTTGGTGATGGGGAATGGTTCCCTCTCCTTATCTCAGCCCTGCTCCCTCCTGTCCCCCTACCTCCCTGGCCACTCAGCCCATCTGCAAGTGTTTGTTGTGCACCAGCGAGGGGCTGGGAACACAGTGGGAGCCAAGATAGTCCCTGCTTTCATAGAGTTTAGGGAAGGGGAAGACAAACAGGTGAACACATTCTAAGATGATCATTTCAGAGCATGAGACGTGCTAGGTTGGCAGAGTGAGAGTAGGGAGGGGGCTCTGTGGCTGCCCAGGTCAGCGGAGACCTCTTCACAGAGGTCTCCACAATGCATTTCCAGCACGATGGGAGCCTGTCCCTGTGTTAGGGGCTGGGGCCCCAGAGAAGGAGCAGGCTGGGTCCTGTCCTCAGGGAGGCAAGACCTCCGTTAAGACCCAGAATCAAAAGCTGAGTATGGGATATTTGGCATGGCAGGAGGGGTGGAGAGGAAGCAGAGGTGGTGCTGTGTGTAGGACCAGACCTGGAGACCCCGAGGCAGGAGACTCTCAAAGACGGAGTGGCACAGGCAGAGCGTAGGGGCCTCTTAGGAAGGAGGCACGATCCTGCTGAGCAAAGCCAGGCAGGCCCCTTCCCAACCTGGATGCTCTCTTGCTCCACTGCAGGCTTCTCAGTGAACGGGCAGCTCATTGGCAACAAGGCCAGGAGCCCTGGGCAGCATGACGGCACGTATTTCGGGCGGCTGGGACTCGCAAACCCTGCCACGGCCTTTCAGTTGGAAGTGACTCCTCAGAACATTACGCTGAACCCCGGCTCTGGTGGGCCTGTGTTTTCCTGGAGGGACCAGGCTGTGCTGCGGCAGGATGGGTAACCTGCCAGGGCCTGGGCAAGAAGCAGGGGGAGGTGTGGCCTGGGCCCAGGATGCTGCTGTCTGAGTCTGCAGGGCCCTCGTCCCTGAGCCATGTCTGTGGGTGACGCCCATGTGGCCTGTGCAGACATGTCAGTCTCCATGGGCCACCCAGTCCTCCATTTCCCTTGGTTCCTGGATATGTCCTCTGGGTCCAGACATATCCAGTCCTCTGGGCTGCATGGCATCTGTGTTCCCACCGCATCTTAGCTCTGAATGCCATCCACGTCTCCACCAAACAAAGCCAGCTCATCCTCCCAGGCCCAGCAAGGAGGCCACCTCTTCCCCTCAGCCCTGCTGCTCTCTTCCTCTGTTGAACTCCAGATTTCTCTGGGCTTCTCATTTGGCATCTGTCTTAGTCTGCGTTGTCTCATGATTTTTCCTTCCTTTACTCATTCATTCATTCAACAAACTCTGCTGAGCACCAGAGCAATGCTGGTAGCAATGCTGGTAGCAGAGGTATAGGAAGAGGTGGGGAGAGTCTGCTGTGGAAGTCACAGCTGACAAGTGGGAGTCAGAGAACACGGACTCTGATATTAGACAGCCTGAAGTCCAAGTCCTGGCTCCTCTGCTTACCAGCTGTGCCACCTTGGGCAAGTTACTTAACCTCTCTGAGCCTTAGACTTCACAGGCTCAGAGTGAGAACTGAATGATGCAGTTTGCATAGAGGACTTAGCACAGGGTCTGGCACATTGCAAGGGCCCTATGCACAATAGCAACATGTGGAAGGGGTGTGGAACAGGTAACAGCCGGCCATCTGGGGATGAAGGCCATGGGGTGGGGGTGTGGTCATAAGGGTTGGGTCCCAGATGACAAGGGCAGCTGAATGGAGAGGGATGCAGTGCAGCCGCACCTGCCCTCACGGCCACCTGGCTCTGCAGGGTGGTGGTGACCATCAACAAGAAGAGGAACCTGGTGGTATCTGTGGACGACGGCGGCACCTTTGAGGTTGTTTTGCACCAAGTGTGGAAGGGGAGTTCCATCCACCAGGACTTCCTGGGCTTCTATGTGCTGGACAGTCATCGGATGTCAGCCCGGACGCATGGGCTGCTGGGTACGGCTGGCCAGGCTGGCAGGGCTGTGGGGCAGGGTGTTGAAGCCAGAGAACGTGTGGGACCTTGGACCACCGGTCAGCTCTATACCTGGGCACCAGGACAGGCCCACCTCCAGTGTGGCCTCAAAGGCGCAGAGCCTTCTGAGGGGCTGTCTTGGTGAGGCTGTGAGCAAACACACAGTGAAACAAACGCTTAGGTGAGCCTGGGAGCAAGTGAAGGGCAGAGGTCTGATCGCAAAAAGAAAGGCCCAGAGGGTTCCCAGGGACTTTGTGAGTAGGGTGGGTCACTGACCACACTGCTCCTGTGTGGCCTTTCTGCAGACACTGCTCTCTATGGGCACCTGTCCCTCAAACCTCTCTCCCCAGACAGATCCCGTTTTAAAAGACAGGAGGTAGGACCACCTAGAAATGTATCTTCTTCTCTACAGCAAGTGAACCAAAGGTAGCTTTTCGTACTGGGACTTTTAGCAGAAACAGTCAAGCCCTGGAAAAAAAGAGGTCAAGCAATGCTCTAAGCCCGCAGTGGGTACCTGCTGAGTGTAGGGCAGGAGCAAGTCCCCGAGACAGTAACCACTGTCTCCAATGTGCCTTTCTAGGGCAATTTTTCCACCCCATTGGTTTTGAAGTGTCTGACATCCGCCCAGGCTCCGACCCCACAAAGCCAGATGCCACGATGGTGGTGAAGAACCGCCGGCTCACGGTCACCAGGTGGGTGAGCCTGCCTGCCACGCACATCTGCCCTCGGCCACTTTGCAGTTCTTCCGGGTCTTCCTCCAGGTGTCACATGGGTGGGCTTCCTGGGGAGGTGCTGCCCTACCAGTCTGAAGGGTGACCCCAGCTGACTTGTCTCTGCACAGGGGTTTGCAAAAGGACTACAGCAAGGACCCGCGGCATGGGGCCGAGGTGTCCTGCTGGTTCATTCACAACAATGGGGCTGGACTCATCGATGGTGCCTACACTGACTATATCATCTCCGACATCTTCTGAGCCCTCTGGCCAGCATGCCTGTCCTGCCCTGGGGCCAAGGCAGAGGAGGAAGACGACATCCTGACCTGCTGCTGAGGCTGCACTTCCTTAACTAAGCTGGTTCCTTGTGTCAAAGCACCTCATGACTTCCATTAAAGAGAGGCCATGTCCACCCTGAGCTGGCTGATTTTGGGGAGGGAGGATGGCAGGGAGGCAGCCCAAGATGCTGCCCCTCAGATGGACTTAGGGGTTACAGCAGATCCAGGGACAGGAGAAGCAGGTCAGAGGCTGGGAAGAAAGCTCACACCATTTCCCTGCCGAAGGTTTGTAACGTCTGACAGCCAGGCTGGTATTTTCCAAAGGCAGAGACAGTCCCTGCCCAGAAGCTGTGATTTCAGGGGGCCAGGAGTGGCATGCTACCATCTCCTCACGTAAATGCCTGGAATTACCCCATCAGGGTCCTTCCCTTGGCTTGGCCTTGGGGCGCAGTCAAAACGCAACATCACAGGTGTAGGGAGGTGAGCCACACTTTAGAGAGCTCTGAGTGTGAACGCGAACAGGCCTCCACCCACTGCTTCCCAGAGGCTTTCTGCTTTTTCTCTGCTAGTTTCTGTCTAGTTTCCACTACAAATGAGGCTCACAAGGGACCAGATAGAACAAGGACTGGTTTTGAGGGCCTGGATCAATAACACCAATGCTGAGCTCAAAGGCTGCCCCAGGCCTTGGGAACACAGAGGCCCTAGCAGCAGGCTGTGGGGCAGCCAGCCCACCTTCCCAGGTATCCTGGGGTTCTCCAGGAAGAGCTGTGAGCTGCCAGCTGTTGGGGTCACGCTTGGCAAGTCCTGCCCAATGGGAGCCTCATCTCCCTCTCCTATAGAATGGAAAGGGGGTGAACCCAAAGATCTCTTAGATTCTGTCTAATTCTAAACTCTGCATGACAACTCTGGTTCCTCCAAGTCCCCAGCCATCCCTTGAGGCCATTTGAGCGGCTCCAGAATCCCTATTTCGAGTTGTCCCTCTCCCCAAACTAACTCCAGGCACTTGGGGATGGGGCAGTGGTCCAGATGAGAGAGGACAGGAGAAGCTCTGCAGGCAGCTGCTGGTCTGTGAGGAGGAGCCATTGGGCAACAGGGCCAGCCACCCAGTGCCAGCGGCCACGGGACTGAAAACGTCCCAGGAACCAGGAAGTGAAGCCATGGCAGCTCTGAGGGCTCTTCTCTCCACACCCAGGCACCAGCACCTGCTGGGTTTGGACTCCATCAGACCCGAGCTTGGTGCCTGCTGAGGCTGGTGTAAGGGTTCAGGAGGCCTGAGGGAAACAGGCACTGCCCCACCAGACACCAAGCACAGGCAGCATCTGCCACTTGGCCATCATTTCACTGGCTTGGAAACTCTTTCTTTTCAATTTTTTTTTTTTTTGAGACGGGGGTCTCGTCATGTCACCCAGGCGGGAGCACAGTGGCACGAACACAGCGCTCACTGCAGCCTCGAACGCCTGGGCCCAGGTGATCCTCCAGCCTCAGCCTCCCAAAGAGCTGGGATTACAGGCAAGAGCCACAGTGTCTGGCTGATTTGGCAACTCTCTGTCATTGCTCTGTGGCTTCTGCCTCTTCCAGCCATTAGACCATACCCTCCTCAGGGCTTCTGCTGCCCCACGGCTTCTGCCTTCTGCCTTCTCGGCTCCTCTGCTCCCAACAACTCTCTCTGCACATATCCCAGTCAGCACTAGAGCTTTCAGCTGAGGCCGCTGCACACCCCATAAGTTAGCTGTCCTGGACCCAGCCATCCTTGTCCACTCCATGCAGTAGTAGGCTGCCCAGTGGAAGTGTCACAGGGTCAGCTTGGCTCAGAGAAGCCATGGCTATGGTGGGCGTGCAACAGCTGCCCTGAAGGGGCTAGGCTGGCAGGGTCCTGGGGCGGCTCAGGAGGTCCCAGCCCCCACTGAGACCAGGTCCTGCCTCTAAAGCTCCTGTTGTCGTGGAAGCTGGAGCCCAGCCTCACTACAGACTTTTAGGGCAATGACTCCCCAAAAGGCTGAGGGCAGCCAAGTGCCTGGCTGGGCCCTGGAAGCACAGAGGGAAACATGACATGGTTCAGCCCCCAGGAGCTCTGGGTGCAGAGGGGGCAGGCAGATCTGAGCACACCGACCTCAACATAAGGTCATGACAAAGCAGGCCCTCAGGGGACTTGGGGCTTGGAGCAGGGATGTCCCATAGTCCTCTAGGGGATGGTGGGGGAAGGGTCCTGGAGGGGAGGCACTGAGGCTGGCAGGGAGATGAAAGATGTGACGTGCAGAAGGGGAGGGTGTGCTGGTGCAAGAGAGTAAACTCAGAAAAGCAAGCTGGGGTCAGATCACAGAGAGAGCTGGGCTGCTGGGATCATCGTGTGTCCTTTCCCTGGGGCCTTGGGAGCCATAGAAGGGTAGTGAGAGAGGGACTTCACTGTGGAGGTCCCAGCCTGCAGGTGACAGTCTAGTTTCATGCCCTGGCTGCCTCAAGAAGGGAGGGGCTGCAATCCAGGAGGCCAGAGAGAGGCAGTCCCAGTGGTAGGGATAAGAGGCAACAATGCTGAGATGCCCTTTGCTCTAAATGCAACCCCACACCCCATCTCCATCACCCACGCCAGGGAGTCCCAGAGTCTATTTGTTGGCACACAGCTTCTGCTTTCCTGGGGGCCTCTTCCAAGTCCTCTGCTCTCTCAGGAATGAAGCCCCAACACTGTTGGCAAGACCCACCAGGCCTTCGTCAGACAGACACGTCGAAGGACCTGTCATTCCACCCATGCCCAGCTTCCCGGAGGCCCTTCCTGCCTCCACTCCTCCCACCCCCGCTGTGGGTCACTGACCCTGCTTGGAAAACACCAGGCTTGCTCATATAAGGAGGGTGGGCCAGGCCTGAGTATTCAGCAATGGCATCTGCGTGGTGGCCCTGTCTCATCTTGGCTCTGCTCTCCGGCTTGGCAGCCTCTGGCTTCCCGAGAAGCCCCTTTCAGCTGCTTGGGGTAAGTCTGCCCCCTCTTTGCCATCTGGGTCTTGGTGTGGAATGGGCAGAAGACACCATGCTTGGCAAGGCCTCTGAGAGAAGAGGAGTGAAGAGGAGGCAGAGGGCTGGGCACTAAGCCGCTGGGAGTAGTGTGGACACTGAGAACTGGGCTCCAGCTGAGGCCTCTGCTAACCTGCTGTCTAACCCTGGGAAGGCTCTTAAAACTCCCTGGGCCTCAGCTTCCCCACCTGTCAAAAGAGCAATGCACCATGAACTGTTCACTTCACTGAGGGGCAATGAAGGTTCAAGTCTCAGACAAGTGTGACCTCTACAAAACACTGAGTTGAGCCCTGTGGGGTGTGGCGGGGGGAGGGGTACTCTGGAAGGAGGCCTAAAGGGGCCTGGGGGCCGGGGAAAGGCAGAATGGGAGATAGAATGAGGTGGGGCACGTGGGGTGTGAAGAGAGCTCTGGGTTCAGTTTCCCCTGCCCTGCTCTCCTGGTAACCTGGAGACCTGCCCTTCTCTGGACCTCAGTTTCCCCATCTATTCAGAATTCTTTCTACTCTGACATGTGGCTCTGGAGGGTCCTATGTCCGGGGGTCACTCAGGTGTGTGGGAGGCAGGGCACCACTGTATCCCTGGTCTCAGCCCAGAGCCTCCCAGGCCATGAGGCCTTGGCGTTGGCCTTGGCTTGATTCCTCTGTTTGTGTTTGTTTTTGGTTTTTCAGAAACGGAGCCTCCCGGAAGGGGTGAGAACTTTCACCGGGGGTTGGGACCGAGTGGGGCAGGGAAGGATGGAGCTGGTTGCCCAACCACTGAAGGTGTAGGCCATAACAGCAGACTCCTCACAGCTGGCAAACAGCTAATGGCCCCCTGCCCTGGCAGCCTCCAATGGTGCAGGACTTCTGGGAAAGAGCACACCACAGAATGGCAACCTCTCCAACCTCGCAGGATGTAGCCCAAGAGGGCCCCTTACAGGCATCCCTTCCTTCCGCAGACACTTCCTTAGCACTTGCTGGTACCTGGTTCTGTGATGCGGTCCCTGCCATACCCTCACGAAGCATCTTTATATCCCTAGGGGGAGGGGCTGGAATGCCTCCCTAGAGCCTCTCAAAATCCAACACCCCTATTGGAAAGAGAGTGTCTGGAGACTTCCCTTGGCACAGGAAATCAGTTCCTTTTTGGGAGACAGAATGAGGCAATTACCTAAAGACCCAGGAGGTGGGCTGGGCTGTGTGTTTGAGGGAGTGTGAGGTGTGGAGGATGAGCAGGAAGAGCCAGGGGCAGGTGCTCCAGAGCCAGTGTCCCAGGCATGGCTGGAGCTCAGGGTGACAGGACCGGGGAGGGCAAGCTCTCACTGGCTGCAGCAGTGTGTAAACAGATCGTAGAGTTGAGGAGGCAGGACAAGCATCCAAATAATGGTGGCCGCCAGAACATGGAGACTGGGGACACCACCAAGTCTTCCAATGTAGGAGACCTGCAGGATGAGGGTTGCGTGCCAGGCAGGGGCCTCAGAGCCTGCAAGGGGGTTTGCAAGGAAGGTGGCTGGGTTACAAACCTGGTTCTAGAGTGTCCCAGTCTGGTTGATTCTCCACCCACCTCCCCAAAGGTGGCTGATGGCGTCGAGGTCTACAGTACCAAAATCAACTCCAAGGTGACCTCCCGTTTTGCTCACAATGTTGTCACCACGAGAGCGGTCAATCGTGCAGACACAGCCAAGGAGGTTTCCTTTGATGTGGAGCTGCCCAAGACAGCCTTCATCACCAACTTCACTTTGTGGGTACCACCATGGCTGTTGGCTCTGGGCTCGGGATGGGGGTCTAGCCCAGTGTGATCCCCCAACCCCCAACTCTCTTTCTCTGCAGGACCATCGATGGCGTTACCTACCCTGGGAATGTCAAGGAGAAGGAAGTTGCCAAGAAGCAGTATGAAAAGGCTGTGTCCCAGGGCAAGACAGCTGGCTTGGTTAAGTAAGCATGGACTCCCAGGCCTTGGGGAGAATGTCTGGGATTCAAGGGCCTTCAGGGCTACAAACAGCAACAACTATTATTATTGTTATAGCAAAATGTGCCCATAATTTTGCCATTATCTCATGTTGAGGCTGAGGCAAGCGAGGCTCAGAATGGTTAGGGATCTCCCTCACCAAAGGGCTGGGCCTGGGGCCGAGGGGCACAGAAGGGTGGGCTCCTGCAGTCTTTGAGGGAGTCACCATCTTGAACCCTATTCAGAGCCTCTGGGAGGAAGCTGGAGAAGTTCACCGTCTCAGTCAACGTGGCTGCAGGCAGCAAAGTCACCTTTGAGCTAACCTACGAGGAGCTCCTGAAGAGGCACAAGGGCAAGTACGAGATGTACCTCAAGGTCCAGCCTAAGCAACTGGTCAAACACTTCGAGGTAATCAACCGCCCCTGTAGCCCTGGGGGGACGGCAGCGGGATGCAGGAACCGGCCCATGGGGCAGTCTCAGACGGGGGTCAAAAACGCAAAAGTTCTGCCTCACCGTATCCCCCACCCTTGGCTGGGAAGGCTGGAGGAATTCAGTGGTTCTGACCCCACCATCTAGGGGCGAGGGGAAGAGGCTGGGACGGACTCCACAGATGCAGACTCGGTGCTGGGCCCTCAAGGGCAACACCAGCAAGTGCCTCTGTAAGGCTTCTCACTGGGCATATGGGCATTTTTCCTGCCTCAAAGCTGAAAGCCAAAGGAAAAGCGTCAGTGGTGGAATTTCGGGTGCATATGGCAGGCGGTGGTAACACCTCAGGATCAGCATACTCTTCTCCAAGCCCCTGTGGTCACTTTCCCAGTGGGAGACACCAGGCTTCACCCTCAGCACTGTCGCAGAGGGTCCCTGCATCACTGCAGACCCATCTCATTCCCATTGGCCTTGTTCTGGGAACTGGCCTCTGTGGTCACTAAGTGACATCTCCTTACTTTGGCCATTTCAGATTGATGTAGACATCTTTGAGCCTCAGGGAATCAGCATGCTGGATGCTGAGGCCTCGTTCATCACCAACGACCTCCTGGGAAGCGCCCTCACCAAGTCCTTCTCAGGGAAAAAGGTGATGTAGACGTCTCTCAGACCTGGCGGGGCAGGGGAAGGAACACTGACCCCAGCAGAACAAGCCTGCAGCCCAGGGCTTAGCTGCTACAAGCATGCATGTGTTGGGGTAGGGGTGGGGATCAATCTGCCACTATCACCTTCCTCCTTTCCCACTGGGGTTGGGAGTGAGGATGCTGAGGGCAGGGGCTGCTGACAATGACCTACCAGAGGAGCCATTTACAAAGCCTGGTCCCGTTCCCCCTTGGGAAATGGACAGGGCAGGGCTTATCTTCCCTGTTTTACAGGCCCAGAGGCTGAGGCCCGAGGGAGTCATTTAGCTCTACTGACTCCAAAATGAGGGGTGAAAGACTAAAGAGAACTTCATTCTTGGTGCTGGCTGGTTGGCTCCAGTCCCCAAGGCTCCCAGCTGTTCCAGGGGCCTTAATGGCTGTGAACAGTGGGCGAATAAATGTTTGTATAAACAACAAACCAGTCATCCACGACTTCCAGGGCGAGGCCCGAGGGGCACACACTCAGAGGACTGCTGGCTTCTGCAGGGCCACGTCCTGCCCAGGGACCCTCCTTCTCCCCATTCTCCTCCTTTCTCCCTCCCCTCCTCTTGGCACCCACACACCAACATTCCAAACCACCCTACAAGAAATTCCTTTTAATGGGAAGCTACCCCTTTCCTAAGTAGCTTCTCAGTGCTGAGCTCCAAGGTAGACTGGGCTAATGGGTGTGTGAGGCCAAGAAAAAGGGAGCTGGAAGCTGAAGCAGACAAGGCCTGCGCCCCGCCAGGAGCCCTGATCTCCAAGGGGAAGAGCAGTGCTCAGAAAGGCTGCAGCATGGTAAACAGTGCCTTCCAGTGAGTCCTGGGAGCTGCAGAGCACGCCGGCGGCAGGCAGGGCTGCCCGGGCCTCCAGCTCTTGCTAGCTTCTGCGCTGCTAAGGGCTCCTCCCTGTGAGGCTGCACCTCTGCTCCCTCAGCTAAGGACTGAGCTCTGCCAGTGGGCAGGTCCTGGCCGAGCTGAGCAAGGTCTTTCATCTCCATCCCTCAGGGCCATGTGTCCTTCAAGCCCAGCTTAGACCAACAGCGTTCATGCCCAACCTGTACAGACTCCCTCCTCAATGGAGATTTCACCATCACCTATGACGTGAACAGAGAATCTCCTGGCAACGTGCAGGTACCCAGGCTGGCCGATTCATCATCACAGTGGGTCGAGGGCTGGTGGGGAGGGGCTGCAGCTACATCTAGTGCCATCACCCTGGGTCCTCAGCCCAAGGCTGTTTGCCTACAGGATATGGGACAGCTGATGGCCTAGAGCCTGGTGCAGCACCCCCTAGAGGGTGGGATAGGAACGTCTTTTTCTTGGGCTGGTAAATGTCTGACTTCCACCTGCAAGAATAGTCAATGTGGTGTTGCTAAAAGGACACTGGCCTCCATCTCTCTCCCCACTTTCCAGATAGTCAATGGCTACTTCGTGCACTTCTTTGCACCTCAAGGCCTTCCAGTGGTGCCTAAAAACGTGGCCTTCGTGATTGATATCAGCGGCTCCATGGCTGGTCGGAAATTAGAGCAGGTAATCAGCCCCAGTGGCATAGCCAGGGCTCGGGGGAGTAGGGAGTAGAGGAGGTTTTTTTTTTTAAAGTGGAAAAAGCTGATCCTTGTGGTGAATGAGGAGAAAGGAGACAGGATAAGAGAAGGCTCACGGCCTCTGCCCGCTTCTGTGGCAAGCCTCAGGCAGAGCTCGCTGGTGCAGATGGCGTGGGCTGCACTGCCTGCTGAGCTGAGAAGGGACTTCACTCTCTGCTGCAGCTTCTCCCAGCTCTTTGTCTCTCTCTCCTCCAGACAAAGGAGGCCCTTCTCAGAATCCTGGAAGATATGAAAGAGGAAGACTATCTGAATTTCATCCTGTTCAGTGGAGATGTGTCCACATGGAAAGAACACTTAGTCCAGGCCACGCCCGAGAACCTCCAGGAGGCCAGGACGTTTGTGAAGAGCATGGAGGATAAAGGAAGTAAGAGCAGAGCCGGAGCCCACGTGCTCTAGCGACGCCTCTCTCTGTCCCTGAGCAGCCTGCAACCCCCCTCTTAGGGCAGGGACTCTGCTGGTCTCAGGCCCTGAAGATCTGAGCTGGGGTAGAGGCGGAAGTGGATGGTCCTCAGGCTTGAAGACAGGATATCAGTTGTCTTCTCTGTGGTCCAGGGAAACTCATTCTTTCTGTTTCTAATCCATGATCCTGGTATCTCACAAGTCCCAGCAAGATAAGGCCACAGAGAACCCTTCTTCTTGGCCCTGTTTCATATGGAATATGACAAATGATGTCTACACCACTCCCCTCTCCTCCCAGTGAGAGGGGCTGGGAGTCCGTCCAACTGTTTGCCAAAGGGTTTTCACAATCACCATGTGCTTTTCATCTTCTGGCAACCCTTTCATCCCCATTTGAAAGTGGAAGTTGTTTGTTCACGCACTGGTTCATTCATTGTTTGCTGAGTACCACCATGGGCTGGCAGATAGGGTTCTTGGGCACATGAGTGGGGCCGGCTGTCCCAGCCTCCTCCGCTCCAGCCTCTCTGCACACTGGCACCCTGAGGACACCCTCCCACGGTGCTGTCTGTCTGTGTCCCAGTGACCAACATCAATGATGGGCTGCTGAGGGGCATCAGTATGCTGAACAAGGCCCGAGAGGAGCACAGAGTCCCAGAGAGGAGCACCGCCATCGTCATCATGCTGACTGATGGGGATGCCAATGTTGGTGAGGAGCACGGGCATGGCTTTGAGCTAGGGCTGAAGCACTTGGCTGCTGCTCCTGGCTCTGTAGCTGGCTCGTTGAAAAACCTAAGGTAGCTCTTCCCTGGGTTGCCTGTGGTCTGCCTCTCCCTACCCTCAAGGGCAGGGTCCTGCCTCTCTCTGCCAGGGCTCTCCACCATCTGCCCCACAAGGGCTCCTGGTTGTGACTCCACCAACTCTGCATGTGCAGGAGTCCCATCTCCCCAGACACAGCTGGTCTAGACCATCCCCAGGGCTGGGGCTGGACTATGAATACCCCTTTCTCCAACAGGTGAGAGCAGACCTGAAAAAATCCAAGAGAATGTGCGGAACGCCATCGGGGGCAAGTTCCCCTTGTATAACCTGGGCTTTGGCAACAATCTGAATTATAACTTCCTGGAGAACATGGCCCTGGAGAACCATGGGTTTGCCCGGCGCATTTATGAGGACTCCGATGCCGATCTGCAGTTGCAGGTACGCCTTGTCTTGCACACTTCCGGGCATAAGGAGCTCACTACTTCCTCAGACAGCTGCTCCATAAGATGACAGTTTTAGTTATTAGGAAGAGCTTCCTCTTAGGTCAAAATCCACCTCTGACTATCTCTTACCCATCAATAAGGATTCTGATTTTGTCCTTGGGCTACACAACAGGCCTGCTTCTTCAGTAGGATTATCAGAGCAAACACAGGACGTCTGGTTCAATATGAATTTCTGATAAATAATGAATTTTTGTAGTGTAAGTATGCCCGAAGTATTGCACAGGACTTTGTATTAGTGTACTGTGGCTGCCATACCTAAGTTCCAAGTGGCTTCAATGAGAGAAACATATTGTCTCCCAGTTCCAGAGCCTGGACGTCCTAGAACCATGTGGCAGTGGATTGGTTCCTTCTGAGGGTTATGAGGGCAGATCTGTTCTAGGCCTCTTTCCTTTTCTCCATGGCTTATCAATGGCTGTCTTCTCCCTGTGTCTGCACACGTCTTCCCTCTGGATGTCTATGTCCAACTCCCCTTTTAATAAGGACATCAATCATTTTGGATTAGGGCCCACACTCATGACCTTATTTTGTAGACCCTGTCTCCAAATAAGTTTGAATTTTAGGAGTACATTATTCAACCCATAACAGACATACCTACACTAAAAAATTACTCATTGTTTATTTGACCTTCAGCATAGCTGCATGTCCTGTCTTTGTATTTGCTGAATCTGGCAATTTTGTTCCTTCTTTAGGCAGGTAATGGCATCTCCACCTCTGCAGGGCAACCACTCCATCCCTTCCCTCCTCTGTCTCCGGATCTCTGTACTCATGTACACATCACCTTCTCATCTGCCTCTCTTTACTTCCTTTTCTCCTTCTTGCTTTCATTCCAACAGACATTCCTTAAATATTTTCTTTGTGCCAAGAACTCTGTCCTTTCATATTTCTTTTTTTAAATAGGAAATACTTCTGAAACTGTTGTTTCTAGTCTTCCTTGTGTCTACCTGGGAACAGGGAGTTGCGGTGGGGCAGCCCCCACAGACTGAAGGACGCAGTCAGGGACAGGCAGAGTGAGCATTAGGAGCCAAGACGGGCCCAGCCCTGGGGCGCAGATGCCCAGCTGCAGCATCGGTGGGAGCCCGACCTGGGGCTTGAGATGACCGGCCCCGTTTGAACATCAGGGCTTCTATGAGGAGGTGGCCAACCCACTGCTGACGGGCGTGGAGATGGATTACCCCGAGAATGCCATCCTGGGCCTCACCCAGAACACTTACCAGCACTTCTATGACGGCTCTGAGATTGTGGTGGCTGGGCACCTGGTGGGCGAGGACGTGAACAGCTTTAAGGCGGATGTGAAGGGCCATGGGGTGAGTGGGGACAGGGCCTGGAAATGTGCTGGGGATGGGGTATCAGCAGTGGTGGGGCTCTGGCCTCGTGAGGGTCCAGGAGTGGTGGCCTCTGAACCTGACCCACCTGAGCCTCCAGCCCCTTGCCTCCTTCCACCCCCACCCCAGGCCACCAATGACCTGACCTTCACAGAGGAGGTGGACATGAAGGAGATGGAGAAGGCCCTGCAGGAGCGGGACTACATCTTCGGGAATTACATTGAGCGGCTCTGGGCCTACCTCACCATCGAGCAGCTGCTGGAGAAGCGGTGAGCAGGGCCCCAGCCCCCACCTGTGCCTACCCCTGGCTGGGCTCCAACAGAAGGGCACCCCAGTGTGCAGTCCCAGTGGTGCTGCCCTCTTCTTGGCCCAGTCCAGGAACTGTCTGTAGAGCAGCCTGTAAGGAACCCCAGGCCGCCACTCCCCATCCTGGCAGCCCCAAGGCTCAAGCGGGCAAGCTCCGTGGCCAGCAGCCTGGGAGTGCCCTGGGGTAGGGGGGTCCTCAGCACCCTGCTCCCCACACTGGGCATGGCCCAGGGGTAGTGAGACTGAGCGGAACTGAAGGCCGCGATCCCAGCCCTCAGTGTTCAGAGGGCAGAGCTGAGGGTCAACACTGACCCACTGAGAGGGTTGTGTTGCTGTGGGTGGGATTAGCCTGCGAAGCCTTTAGTATACAATCTAGCTGAGTACTCCGCACATGGACACCATTGTGAGTGGCTGTTGTAGCCCCTTATTTTATTTATTTATTTATTTTTGAGATGGGGTCTCGTTCTGTCACCCAGGCTGGAGTGCAATGGTGCGATCTTAGCTCACTACAACCTCCACCTCCTGGGTTCAAGCAATTCTCCTGCCTCAGCCTCCCGAGTAGCTGGGATTACAGGCATGCACCACCACGCCTGGCTAATTTTGCATTTTAGTAGAGACGGGGTTTCACCATGTTGGCCAGGCTTGTCTCGAACTCCTGACCTCAGGTGATTCACCCGCCTCAGCCTCCCAAAGTGCTAGGATTACAGGTGTGAGCCACCATGCCCAGCTGGCCCTTATGTTTTATACGTGGGGAAACCAAGGCCCAGTGAGGAAACAGGGCTTGTTCACATGCCCCAGAGAGTTGTGAGCCAGTCTTCTCTGAGCCCAACTGGGCTGTATCCTGGGGTAGGTGGAGTGGGGATCCCCAGCTGCGTCCAGCGCTCCAGTGCAGGGGAAGCGGGCAGGGTGCTGCTCTCCAGGCTGTCCTCCTGACTGGCCCCTCCTCACAGCAAGAACGCCCATGGCGAGGAGAAGGAGAACCTCACGGCCCAGGCCCTGGACCTGTCCCTCAAGTATCACTTTGTGACTCCACTGACCTCCATGGTGGTGACCAAGCCTGAGGACAACGAGGATGAGAGGGCCATCGCCGACAAGCCTGGCGAAGGTGGGGATAGGGATGGAGGCTGGAACCCGGAAGCCTCCCTCTAGGACCCTGCGCTGGACACCATCCCTGAGTGTCCAGGGGAGGAGTGGGCCGGGCTGGGGAGACCCAGACCTGCTGCAGTGGGGCGTCTGAAGGAAAACTGGCCACGGGCTGGGGAAAGTGGGGTGCAATGTGAAGCAGTCAGTATGGACAGTGGGGTGTGGGGTGAATAGGAGCCTCTGTACCTCTAAAGGGATGTGAGTAAAGGGGAACACTGCTCAGGGGACATTGCAAGGAAAAGGACTGAGGCTGCAGCATGGAAGGGCTTAGTTAGACAAGAAGAAGCACTTCCAATATGAAAGTTAGGCCTGGAGCAGGCTACCAGGCACCTAGAGACTGCTGGGGGAAGAGTCCCTGAGAGCTGGAGGCTGGGACCCCTCAACCAGACCCCAGACTGCACTACTCAACAGGGGATCCCAAATGCCCACTGCAACTAGGCACAGGGTCTGTGTGTGGTGGTGGGGGATTGGCACTGGGAGACATGGGAGGCAAAGAGCTGGGCCCAGCCAGGCCAGGCCTCTGGCTTCCAGGAACTCCTAGTTCCAGGGGACACCCAGTGGGAGAACAGCTGGCTGCTGGGAGGCCCACAGCCTAGGGCTGGTTGGCCAAGCAGCCAGCTCTGGTCCTTGCTCACCAGTGCCCTACGGCTTCTAATGCATTTCTCCTCTTCCTCCCTCGCTGCACCTGCAGATGCAGAAGGTAAGCTTTAGCCAGCCACCGGGGTGGACATTATGGAAGGGAGACAAGAGAGAACTGAGGAGGCCTTTCCAAGCAAGATAGGACCCCCAGCCATGGGGGCACACTTGGGACACCTGGGCTCAGGCCCAGCCGTATTGCCAAATCATGACTCTGCCCCTCTCTGAGCCTGAGGATCCCTGTAAGTGAATTGGGAGTGGCTTCCCTTGCCCAGGGAGAGACAAGCAGTGTGACAGTATCTGTGGCCTGTAAAAATGAGCAATTTAGCATGTCAGTTGTTTATACTTCATTCATCCCATAGCAACCCTCCAAGAGGGTCCTTTTATGATCCCCATTTTACAATGGGGAAATTGGGGCACAGAGGGGTTAATTTGCTCAGTCTATTTGCTCACAGACTCAGCAGATGGCCAAGCTGGTACTTAGGCCAAGGCAGTCTGGCCCCAGTGCCCATGCTGGGGATTGCTGGGGATCACAGTCCTCTGTGCCTCTCTCACCACAAAACTGGAACCTCACAGACTCTCTGCCACTAGGCAGGGCCTCTCCAGCCCCTACTGGCCTGCCCCACCTCCATCTACAAGCAGGGCGCCTTTGGACTGGGCCATCATTTTCCCCTCAGAATAGCCCTGACAAATGTACCGGTGCATGTGAGTACATATATGCATGCGCACGCATATGTGTGTGCCTGTGCGCACGTGTGGGTGGGTGTTTACTACTAAGAAGCAACAGACAGCCATGAGCCTCACTCACCCCAACTAGGCGGTGGGAAGCCCAGGAGTGGGGGCAGATGTTTGCTGTAAGCATTACTCAAGAAGCTTATGACTTAATGGCTTGCATTTCAGCCACATCAAAAAGCCCTGCCCCAACATTAAAATCATATCCTATTGCCACCAGTTCCATAAAGGACTTCCCTGGATGTGCCCATTTCTAAAGCCTAATCTTTGGGGTCACATCTCCACCTCTATCTGCCAGTGTTGGGGCCCAGCAGCACTAAGACAGGCAGAAAGGACAGGGCTGGGGGCGAAGGAACCCCTAGACCCTGCTCATGACTGCCTTTTGACTTCTTTTCAGCCACACCGGTGAGCCCCGCCATGTCCTATCTGAGTGAGTACACACTGGTGGCTGCCCCTCCGCCCACTGCTTAGAGCCTGCCCCTGCCACGTGTCCCTCCGCTGTGGCTACTCACTCAGCCCTCCGGGACAGGCAGATGGACAATGTCCCCTGAGGAGACTGAAGGGTGGGAGGGCAATGGCATTAGAGAGCAGGTAGGGGAGGGACATGAGCTGAACGCCCATGGAGGTCGTCGGGTACCTCCCAGGGCCACTTGCTTAGCTCAGCCCCCTCTCCCTTTGTATCTGCAGCCAGCTACCAGCCTCCTCAAAACCCCTACTACCATGGTGAGTCCCTGGCTGCTCTTGGGGAAGGCTCAGGGGCTTGGGCATGTGCTCCTGCTTGTCTTGGAGTTGAGCCCATGGAAGCCAGAGGCTGGGGGAGGCCCCAGGTATAATGAGAGGTCCCGGGAGTCAGCCCCTTCTCTAATGTGTCACCAGTGGATGGGGACCCCCACTTCATCATCCAAGTTCCGGAGAAAGACGATGCCCTCTGCTTCAACATCAATGAAGCCCCAGGCACCATACTGCGCCTTATTCAGGACCCAGTCACAGGTGAGGCTTGTAGGCTAGGGCCGGGGCCAGGAGGCTCTTCCTGGGAGGGCTTGGGTGCCCCCAGGTAGGCACATGGACCAGGTTCTCACTCTGCCCAGTAAGGCGTCGTCTTCACATGCAGAGAAACCCCTAGGGGTGGGGAGTGCCCAGGGCTACAGGCTCACTCAGCCCCGCATGCCAGTGCTATTGGGAGATGATTAGAGTGAATGGGCCGCCTGGGCCTAGGGTAGGACCCAGCCTGTGTCTGGGGAATAGTTTTTCTCTGAACAACACTCCCTGGCCCAGGCAAGGGGCAGACCCACAATGTCCCAGCATGACCCAAACCTAGAGTGTCTAGGAAACAATAGGCTTGGGCTCTGAAGTCCTGGTCTCTCTTGTGGCCCCTACTCTGCTGCCCAAGCTCAGCTGGTCTGGTTGAAGAGGAAGGCATACCCCTAAAGGCAATCTGGACTCAGAGTTCTCGCTGGTCTCTCTCCCTGCCCCATCCCTCTGGCAGGCCTCACAGTTAACGGGCAGATCATCGGTGACAAGAGAGGCAGCCCTGACTCCAAGACCAGAAAGACTTACTTTGGAAAACTGGGCATTGCCAATGCTCAGATGGATTTCCAGGTGGAGGTGACGACGGAGAAGATCACCCTGTGGAACAGGGCCGTGCCGAGCACTTTCAGCTGGCTGGACACAGTCACGGTCACGCAGGATGGGTAAGCTTGCCTACAAGGTCTCCAACGTGGACTATAGGCTGAGGGTCTAAGGAGGTTCTTGAGGGATTTAGACAAATCCCAGGACAGGAGACCCATGGGGGTCACAGGAAAGATCAGAGGCCCCAGAATCCAGTCTGCTGCCACAGGGGAGGGTGACCATAGTGGCCCCCAACCAAACCCTGGGGCCGTGTCAGAGCCAGAATTGGTAGCTGCATAGTTCAGCTGGTTGGGTGAAGGCATTAGATGATAATGGCCCCCTTTTGCCTCTTCTGTAGCTGCTCGTCTTCTTAGCTCTCCTGTCTTCAGATCCCCCACAGCCTCCAACTGAGGCTCAGAGAAGGTGTGGAGCCTGGCCAGTGTCATTCAGGAAGTCAGTGACTGACCTGGGGCTGGACCACAGGCCTCCAGCCTCATAGGCTAGCCATCTCTTTCCCACTTATAGACACGCAAGGATGCACTCACGGGAGGGGAGACAGTGTGCATGAGGCGACCTCTTTCCAATGCTCCTGAGATAGTTTCTAGAGTCTGTGGGCCCTCGGGTGCCTTGTACACAAGATACCCTTGAGTCAGATGCCCAGTGTCACAGCCACTGGGCCCCACAGCCACTTTCTGGCCTCCTCTCGTAGGCTATCCATGATGATCAACAGGAAGAAGAACATGGTGGTCTCCTTTGGAGATGGGGTTACCTTTGTGGTCGTCCTACACCAGGTGTGGAAGAAACATCCTGTCCACCATGACTTTCTAGGCTTCTACGTGGTGGACAGTCACCGGATGTCAGCACAGACGCATGGGCTGCTGGGTATGAAGTGTTCAGACTGCAGGCTGTTCAGGCCTGAGAGCAGCATGGGAAAGAAATACACAAGGCCTTCCTAGCCATCCCGTACCCAGCTCACAACACCCCATTCAGCCTTTGTATAAACCCTAAAAGGCCAGTGGCCACGTTACCTGTGGCAATGGCCAGGGGCTGACGGCATGAATGTTTTTCTTACCAGGGCAATTCTTCCAACCCTTTGACTTTAAAGTGTCTGACATCCGGCCAGGCTCTGACCCCACAAAGCCAGATGCCACATTGGTGGTGAAGACCCATCAGCTGACTGTCACTAGGTGAGGAGACTTCGCCAACACCCTCACCTGCTCAGCAACAAGAGGAGGAAAGAGCCCCCACTGCCCAGGCACATTAGTCTGGTGGGCTTTTGTCTTCTGTGGGGTACCCTTGTTTCTCTTTGAGGTCTTGGCCCCTACCAGGCTCTTCCTAATCAAGAAAAAGCCCAAACTTGGCTTCCGAGAAAGAGTAATCATGTAACTTCATTCTTGACCAAAGAATTCTGGGCTGTTAGAATTGCCAACTTCCCATCCTTTTTCAATCTCAGGTCCGAGAGCCTAGCACCCATCTTTCCCACCCCAAGTATTGCAGCATCTCTCCTCTTTCCCCAGAGGCTCCCAGAAAGATTACAGGAAGGATGCCAACATTGGCACGAAGGTTGTCTGCTGGTTCGTCCACAACAATGGAGAAGGACTGATTGATGGTGTCCACACTGACTACATTGTCCCCAACCTGTTTTGAATAGACACACCAGCTCCTGTTGGGATGGATGGCCCAGATTCTGTGGCATCTGGAACCTGGGCACAGAGAGGGGCCTGTGGGAGGGGCTGGGAAAATAAAGTCCAAGGTTGAGACCAGACAGTTGCCAGCCTCTACATGCTTTCACGAGCCTCTGCTCCAGGGAACAGGCAGCTGGGACCCATGGCAGCTCAAAAAAGGGGATGGTTAGCAGGAAGGCAACTTCTTGGGCCTCTCCACTGACACAGCTGAGAGACAGAGTTGGTTGGACTGGAACTTTAGGAAGTCAAATGTATGACAGCTTGGGGGAAAAAATAAAGAACTGACTCTGAAGGAAAGGGGCTCTGAGAAGTCAGTAAGGGTTGAATGTGTTTCAGTATCCAGGAAAGTCATAAGATAAGTAAATGGTCCCAGCTCAGGAGCTCCAATCAGGACCTTTAGAAGTAGATAATACTCCAGTGCAGACACAGCCCACATCTAAATGGGGATGTCAGCCACCCTTCCATCTATCCATCCATCTACCCACCATCCATCCACCCATCCCTCCACCCATCCATCCATTCACCCACCCACACACCCATTCACCATTCCACCATCTGTTCAACCACGCATCCACTCATCCATCTGTCTGTCCCTCCACCATGCATGCATCCACCCATCAACCTATCTATCCATTTCTTCGACCATCTGTCCATTCATCCATTCATCCCCCAGCTACCTATTCGTCATCCAACTATGCATCCGTCCACTCATCCATCCTACCATCTGTCCATCTCTCCATTTGTCCATCCATCCATCCATCCATCCATCCAACCATCAATTCACCCACCCATCCATCCACGTACCCATCCATCAATTCAGCAGATAAACACAATACCCTGGGCCAGGATCCGGGGGTACAGTTGAGTAATCCAGTTCCTATTTTCATGAGTGCTCAAGTTTGTCTTCAACTGGGCCAGGCCTCTCTGGGATCCTCTGATTGTACCTTATGATGACCACTTGGTGTATTCTCCCAATGAGTCTGTGGTGGGGTAGAGGGTCAGAGAGAGGTTCCTGGACAAGGGGCTTTGAGACCTCTCCAGTCTGGACAACTCTCTCCCACCTAGACACCTGCAATTGCCACTTCCTGAGTCTCCCTGCCTCCTCTACTGCTTCTCATAGAGAGCTTTTTACAGAGCAGATGTGATTACCACTCGCAGACTAAATCCCTACAAATGACATCTTCCATCCTTGGCTCTTGGAACCATGACAAAGGTCCCTCCTATGGCCTCTCTAGCTTCCCCTCGTACACTAGGTGCTTTCCTTACTTTCTGGGTTCCAGACACACAGGCTGCTCTCAACTGTGTAAACATAACCCCTCCTGCCCACATCCTTTGCCTCTGCTGTTCTCTCTGCCTAGGGGTGGGGAGGGGGTAAGGGCATGCTGGGCAGAGAGTATCCTGTTAGAGGATGCAGTGAGTGGCTTTGCCTGATGTCAGAGCAGGGGGCACAATAAGACTGCAGGAGGTTGGAATCAGACTGGGGAGTGCCACAAATGTCAGTGGGGCATGGCATGTGGCCTTGCGTACATGAAAGGAAGTTATCCTGCCTCCCAGTGCAGGGGTCCCTGGAGAGAGGACTATAGGCCATGAAGGACAGTCCAGGGGCAAATGTTTGTCATCAGAGGAGCCCCCCAGGTGGCTCCAGGGTGCTAATGGCAGGCCGGTGCTTGTTGTTGCTCTAGGGAGGGGGCCACATAGACATGGCTTCCATCTTGAAGGCCTCCTCATAGCCCCAGGGTGAATGTGGCAGACAGCCAGGCTAGACAGGTTAAAAGGGCCCAGGCCTAAGAAAGGACCCCTCCATAGTGGGCGAGTCCCCCCATCCTGTTCAAGCCTGGGTTGGTTGAGAAGCCATATTTTTCTTGAGAGGGGGTCTCACTCCCATTGCCCAGGCTGCAGTCGTACAGTGATATGATCACAGCTCACTGCAGCCTCGACTTCTCAAGCTCAGGTGATCCTCCCACTTCAGCCTCCAGAGTAACTGGGACTACAGGCATGTGCAATCAAACCTGGCTAATTTTTGTATTTTTTGCAGAGACAGGGTTTTGCCATGTTGTGCAGGCTGATCTTGAACTCCTGGGCTCAAGCGATCTGCCCGCTTCGGCTTCCCAAAGTGCTGGGATTATAGGTGTGAGCCACTGCCCCCGGGCCACATAGCTTTAAAACAGTCATCTTGAGGTCAGTTTCCACATCTATGAAATGAGGAGAAGGATCCTGCCAGGCGAAGGATGTGAAAAGGCGTCCTCGTTATGGTTTCTGGTCCTCCTCAGGTGTCTCCAGGAAGACAGCTCCAGTAGCAGTCACGTGAACGGGTTGGGAGGCAGGAGTCGGCTACCCTTAACCCATAGGCCGGGTTCTGCCTTCTCCCCATTCCACGTCACCCTGGTCCCTCCTGTCCCTGCCCAGCCCTCCCTCCCCTTTCAGGGTAGAAGCCATGCTCTGTGGTGAGGTGTGCACCACCTGTGCTGGCCTGGCCCCCCTCTCCTTCCACCTCATCCCACAGCATCTCCTTCCGTCATCTTCCCCAAACTTAGCACACAGTGTCCTTGCTCCAGGCCTGGACGCATGCTGTTCCCGCCACCTGGTGTCCTTGCCCTCCTTTTCCACTGGGCTAACTTCTCTCCATTTTTCAAATCTCAGCCCCTACATTGCCTCCAGGAAGCCTTCCCTGCCACCCCCAGGCTTCCTGATCATCCCCATGTCTCCCTTTGGGCTCCCGCAGCACCTGGTTATTTTCTGGGGGGCAGTTACCACCACAGGCATTGTGTCTGCCATGGTGCCCAGTGTGCCCACAGTACTCAGTCAGGGCCTGGTCCAAGCTGGAAAGCACTTGCTGGATGAAAGAGTGAAGAGCATGGGCCTATTTCCAACTGTCACAGAGAACACCTGCCCTGCAGGTGCTGCAGGGCCAGAAAAGCAACTGTGACTCCTCCGCTGTTGCACAAATTCAGCAGCCAGTCCAGGGGGTCATGTCCCACAGGGTGAGCTTGGGGTGGCACACCTCTCTCATCCCTGTATGACAGGGCTAGCCCCACAGCAAATCCCCCTGAGCCGCTCTCAGGTCACACAGCCCTGGCCTGAGCCCCCTGGAACAACCTTTACAAAGCGACTCTGCCTGAGATGCCTATCTGCCAAGGAGGCTCGACGGGGAGGCAGCAAAGCAGCGGGGAGCGTTTCTGTGCTGCTGATGACCCCTCTCACCAGCCTGCACTTTGGCCCTTTTAGAAAGACCCATTGAGCAAATACCCTCTTCTAGCTCAAGAGCTGCGAAAGGATGTTTCCTTGATGATCTGGTGTTTTTTTAGCAAGCAAATGAGCTCAGTTGCTGCTTTACCTTGGCTTCCAGGAAGCTCACAGCAAAGCCTTGTGCTCCGTCACTGCTGTAGCTTCCCCTACCCTGATGTCCCTGAGTTCACAATCCTGCTTGGCTCTTTTATCCTTATACTCGTAGATTTTGGTTTTATTCTCTTTAAGCTTTTTATTGGTGAGCCATAGACTCATATCCTTTTTTCAGAAGTAGGTGGGGTAACAGTAATTTTTGTTTCTTCTCTGAGACAGGGTCTTGCTCTGTTGCCCAGGCTGGAATGCAGTGGCACCATCACAGCTCTCTGCAGCCATGACCTCCCAGGCTCAAGCAATCCTCCAACCTCAGTCTCCCAAGTAGCTAGGACTACAGGCATGTACCACCATGCCAGCTAATTTTTGTATTTTTTGTAGAGATGGGGTTTCATCATGTTGCCGGGGTTGGTCTCAAATTCCTGGACTCAATCGATCCTCCCGCCTTGGCCTCTCAAAGCGCTGGGATTACAGGTGTGAGCCACTACACCCAGCCGTAAATTTTTTAAAGTATACGTTGCCCATACAGGAATTGGTGGAATCTTTGGGGTGCCTAACTCTGGGGCAAGAACAGGGAAGGAGACCCTCAACAGCACAGGATTTAGAGTTGGGACCCAGATCAGCCCCATTAGACAAGAGGTTCCTGGGAACAGGCCTATTTCCCTGCTGCACCTGGGGCTTCGCCTCTGTGTCTCCTTCGAAGACCCAGTGCTTCCTTACAAAACAATGAGCAGACAGGTCTGCTCCTCAGCACAGCTGTGAAAATCAACTGTGTAAAGCAAATCCCATTGCAGAGAGGTCCAAAAGCTCACTGAGAAAGCTTAGGAGTTGGACTAGAAAGAATTCCAACCCCGTTCACTCTTTTTTTTTTTTTTTTTGTAGTCAAAACTGAACCTCTGCTCCTGGAGAATGCTCCCAGTCCTGGGCCCCTAGCTGGGGGTGGGAGTGACATCTCAAATGGGTGGTTGGAGCTCAGTTTCCTTGTTTGCAAAGTGAAGCGGCTGGACTGAAAGCTCAGCATGGGCCCTCCTGGCCATGGCCCTTGAGAGCTGACAGTGGAAGCTTCTGTGTTCCATGATGCTAAAGGTTCAGGATGCAAGGCTGAGGCCCTAGGGTTTGGCCACATGGAACCAGAGACACCCACTTCCCAGGCTCACACCACCTTTCTTTATTTGTAATGAGTGGGACTTTTTCGCCCCATGGTGGTCCAGGCCCCAGAAGCAGCCCTACAGTTGTAAGGGGGCAGCCAAGTGTACAGGCTGGACACAGCTCCTTCAATCAGAACTACAGCTCCACAGACCAGCAGGAAATCTCCACTCCCGGGGGCCCCTCCTGGTAATCCAGCCTGCTCTCTCTGAAATGGAAAGACAGACAGACAGATAGGCATGTGGTCAGCAAATCTCAGGTGTGGTGGGAAAGGAGGGAGACAGCTGGGGAAAGGAACATGGAGGGTAGGGAGTCCTGGGGTCCCTCTAGAATTCCCTCCAGCACAGGCGAACAAGGCCCAGTCACCCAGAGCACTACCCTAGAGAAGTCAGTATGTGAGGTCTCCAGGGTTTGGGGCTCTGGGAGTTCAGGGTGTGGACAGGGAGAGGTTCCTACCGTCCCCAACCAACCCCAGGGATCTCAGGGCCCATGTATTTTCTGTGGGTCTGAGAAGGCCATCCATCTTTTGTGGGGTCACTGAAAAGCTGGCTTAGACATGTCTACAGCATCAACCTTCCACCGGACTGTGTCTAGTTCCTGGGCAAGGACAGGAGTGGGGCCCTGGAGAGCCTGGCTCCTGGCCTCCCAGTCCCCACCCCACCCCAGCCGGGCTCAGCGGTCTGCTTGTGCCGAGTCACCTGGTGGCAGAGTAGTCACTGCCCTGAACCCTCAGCGTGCGTCTACTGTCATCTGACGCTGCTGGAGATTCCCAGAGCACCTCCTGGTAAAACTGGCCTGAGATACAAAGGGTGGGTCAGTAAGGGTGAGAGACAGAGGGAGCCTGGGAGGCGCGTGCAGGGGAGGGCACCGCCTGTTCCCGGGCACAGCTGGTTTCTGAGGAAGGCCGGGCACAGTACCAAGGGACCCGCCAACGTGGCTGGAGAAGCGGCCAGTGTCGCGCAGAAGCAGCCGGAGCCCCTCCCCACGGCCATCCCAGGACAACAGGCCGATGGTCACTTTGTCTGGGTCACTGAGCAGCAGGAGGCCCGTCTTGTCCATGGTCATCTTCAGGCTGTGGAAAGACCCAGCGTCTTGAGCGGGAAGGTAGAGATGCGTGCTCGGAGCCTCAGCAGTCAGAGTGGGGAGCGGGCTGGGCTTCCCCTCTTGTCCAGGAAGTCATGGAGTGGTCTTGGGTAGGAAGGCCCTTAAATCTTCTGGGTTTCCGTTTCCTCATTGGTAAAATAGGACCAAAGTTAACCTAATGATGTCCGGTTTCCCCAGCACGTCTTTTCTTTCTCTTTTTTGTGGGGGCAGGGACAGGGTCTCACTCTGTCCCCCAGGCTGCAGTGCAGTGGTGTGATCTCAGCACACTGCAGCCTGTGCCTCCTCGGCTCAAGTGATTCTCCCACCTCTGCCTCTCAAGTAGCTGGTACTGCAGGTACATGCCACCATGCCCAGCTAATTTTTTTTATTTTTAAGAGACACAGGGTTTCACCATGTTGCCCAGGCTGGTCTCGAACTCCTGAGCTGAAGCAATCTGCCAGCCTCAGCCTCCCAAGGTGCTGGAATTACAGGCGTGAGCCACCGTGCTGGCCTCTGGTTTTCTTAAATTCACTTTCTCATAGATTAGTTTTATATGATTGAAGGAGTTTCTCTGATGCATCCACTGTATCCCTTTTGTTCTGCAGCTGGTGCACTCTCTTTGGATGACTCGTGTTTGATCACGTGTTTAATGTCTAAAGGGTAGGCCTCTTCTCATTCTGTCTCCTCATTTTTTTAGTTAAAATAGCCCTTGAAATTCTTGCCTTTTTGGTGTTCTCATGAATGTTAGGTTCCTTTAAGCATGTTGAATAAGACCCTGCTGTTACTCAGAGGTTATTTTAAACAAATTTTCCCTAAACATACACTGTCCTGTTGTTTCAATTCAATCTAAAAGATGTGGTTTTTTTTTTTTTTTTTTTTTTTTTTGAGACAGTCTCGCTCTGTCACCCAGGCTGGAGTGCAGTGGCGTGATCTCAGCTCACTGCAACCTCCACCTCCTGGGTTTAAGCGATTCTCCTGTTCAAGCGATTCTCCTGCCTCGGCCTCCTGAGTAGCTGGGATTACAGGCATGCGCCGCCACCACGCCTGGCTAATTTTTGTATTTTTAGTAGAGACTGTTTCGCCATGTTGGCCAAGTTGGTCTCCAATTCCTGACCTTAGGTGATCCACCTGCCTCGGCCTCCCAAAGTGCTGGGATTACAGGCATGAGCCACTGCGCCCAGCCTATTTTCTTTTTTCTTTTTTTTGAGATGGAGTCTCGCTCTGTTGCCCAGGCTTGAATACAGTGGAGTGATCTCCACTCACTGTAAGTTCTGTCCCCAGGTTCATGCCATTCTCCTGCCCAGCTAATTTTTTTGTATATTTAGTAGAGACAGGGTTTCACAGTGTTCGCCAGGTTGGTCTCAATCTCCTGACCTTGTGATCCTCCCGCCTCAGCCTCCCAAAGTGCTGGGATTACAGGCGTGAGCCACGGCGCCCGGCCACTATTCTTCTTTATGTCTTCTGTAGCTCATGAAAGTATTTGGACTTTCTCTCCCCATAATTAATAGGATTTTACTTCTATTTCATTTTCTAGGCATAAAAATGCTATTGATTTTAGTGAATCTACCAGATAGCAAGGAATTTTAGATTTTTTTTTTCTTTTTTCTTTTGGGGACAGGGTCTTACTCTGTCGCCCAGGCTGGAGTGCAGTGGTATTAACTTAACTTACTACAACCTCCGTCTCCCAGGTTCAAGCAATTCTCAGCCTCCTGAGTAGCTGGGATTACAGGTGCCCACCACCACACCTGGCTAGTTTTTGTATTTTTAGTAGAGACGGGGTTTCACTATGTTGGCCGGGCTGGTCTCAAACTCCTGGCCTTAAGTGATCCACCCACCTCGGCCTCACAGAGTGTTGGGATTACACTTGTGTTGGGTGGCATGAGCCACCGTGCCTGGCCAACTTTTAGATCTTTTATTTTTGAGATGGAGTCTCACTCTGTCGCCCAGGCTGGAGTGCAATGGCATGATCTCGGCTCACTGTAACCTCCGCCTCCTGGGTTCAAGTGATTCTCCTGTCTCGGCCTCCCAAGTAGCTAGGATTACAGGTGCATGCTACCATGCCTGGCTAATTTTTTGTATTTTAGTAGAGATGGGGTTTCACCGTGTTTCCCAGGCTGGTCTCAAACTCCTGAGCTCAGGCAATCCACCCACCTCAGCCTCCCAAAGTGCTGGGATTATAGGCGTGAGCCACCACACCGGGCCTAGATCTTTTATGAAATTGGGAAGGTTTTTGGGTGAGCCCTTGGATTAGCTGGGTGTGCACTCATCTGTCAAATGCAAGGGAGTTCCCGAGGAGGGCTGGGTGAGGCAGGGCTGGACAGGGCTCTCCACACTTGGAAAAGGGTGAGCTATGACACAGGCTGGGGGCTCGGAGGCCACTGTCCACGGAGGACCAGGGCCTCAGCCCTTCCCCGAGGCCCCTCGTGATCTGCAAAACTGGAAGACTGTCCCTGGAAGGCCACTGTGAAGCAGTGAGCTCCCCCACCCAGAAGAAGTGGCCTTCTGCCTCCATTATTCACCAGCTGCTCAGTATTTGAGGCCACTGACTTGTGTCTCCTTAGCAAAGCTCCAAGGATATGCTAAAGAGAATGCTGGTAACCTGCTGTCAACAGTGCTCTCTAGCTTCTCACTACTGGCATCAGAATATCACGTCACTACGTAGACAGCGCCATCCTGTGGGGTGCCTGGGGGCCACTGCATCATCTGATGGCAAAGTGCTCCCAACTACACTCTCTCATTGGGTTCTCCCCTCAGCCTTCTGACTCTGGGACAGGATGATTAGTACTGGTTATTAGTGAAGAAACTGAGGCTCAGAGGGACTAAGCTGCCTGCCCAGGGTCACAAAGGATTAGCAGCAGAGCTAGCTCCAAACCACACTGTCTCCTGCATGGGATAGTGACCTGGGTTAGGTCCCCAGGACAACTCCTCAGTGCCCTCTGGAACTGCAGGGGTATACGGCAGGGCTCTTGTCTCTTTGCACCTTCTGTGAGTGTAGCCGCTCCATTCTCAGGTCCATGGCCTCAGGCCACCTGCTGGTACCATCATCAGCCACTGTAGCCTGAAAGGGCAACTCCTGGCCCCGGGCTCCAGCCTGGGCCTTACCCGGGCATCACTGAGAACAGCGTCTCCTTCCACTTGTACGCAGAGCTTCTTCGGTTCCGAGTTACCACCACGTGTTCAGGGGATGCGTGAACCCGGACCGGAGGATTCTTGAAGGTCACTTCGATCCATGAGAACCCAGCCTTCTCCCTCTCATACTGGCCAGTCACCTCAATCCCTGGGAAGACCAGACCAGAGAGGTCAAAGTTGGGCCCCAGCCAGGGCTGACACCGACCTGCACAGGGAGTCCTCCCTGATCACAGCCCCTGGAGTTCCGCAGCAGCCCCCTCCCTCATCAGGAGGGGCGTCCCTTTCTCAGCACTCCTTCACACTGGGGGCTGGCTCCCACAATCTCTGCACTCACCCCTGGTGTCTATGGCTTTGGAGGGGCCCCTAAATCCTCAGCGATGGCCACCCTCAGATAAGGCCTTTGAGAATTAACTTGTCTCCAGTCAACAAGCCTTCAGAACGCCCTACGGAGTGCCTGGCCCTGAGCTAGATGCCGCAGCCAAGGGTAAGATGGAGAATCGGTGCTCCCTGCCCTCAGGAAAGACACTCCCAGGGCTGAGTGGGGAAGTGGGAGACCACATGTATCCGAGGAATGAGAAAGCCATGGATGTCCTTTGGCTTTGAGCGGGGCTGGGCAGTGGGGGGGTGAGCATCGCTGAGTGGAGTGTGTCTCCAAGTCTGGGTCAGGATTGAAGGGGCGGGGCCCAGCCAGCACCCCTGTCTCTTCCTGCCATTCTCATCCACACCTTCTAGGGTCTCATCTTTTGGGGCTCTGTATCTGCAGGCACTAACTCCTCCATGTGGAACATCCTCGTGCTGGTCTCTGTGTGCCCGCCAGGGCCCTGCCATCCCTATGTGACCCCAGGAAGCTCCCTGGACCCTTGCCCCACCCTGGCTCCTCCTTTAGGCTCACCTCCACATGGCTGCCATGCTTATCTGTGCCTAGGCCACCCACACCTGCACACAAGGTGCCCAGTGGAAGGTTCCTGGGGTGGCTGTGTGAGTGTGTGCCCATGCCAGGGGTTGGAGGCAGGACCATGCTATGATCTGGGAGGGGCCTGCATGGGGCCAGCCTGCACACACTGTGTGTGTCTCTGTGGGCAGGTGGTGGGTGTGTGTCAGTGGTGTCTGGGTCTCTCTGGGTGTGCCCCCTCTCACCTTGCTCAGGGTCTGAGAGCAGGTTCATTGGCCCCTGGTGGTGTCTGGGGTCCACACAGAGCCGCTCCACGCTTTGCCCAGGCAGTGGCAGGATGGCGGAGGGAGCCTGTATGGGGGCTGGGACAGCCGGGGCACGGCTCCTGGAGCAGGAAGGGCAGGCTGGGGGCAAGGATGCGGAAGGGGCCAAGGGGCTGGGAACTTACCTGGGGTTTGGGCTGTCACGGTTGTTTCTAAAAGAAGAAAAAGTCTGGGTTTAGGCAGCCCCTTCCTAAGGAGTGGGAGGTTGAGGGAAGGAGTAGTGACTAAGTGTGGCCGGGTTCCCTCTCTACTTCAACATCAAGACGCTCACGTGACAGGTCACTCCCCTCCCAGGATCCCCCTGTTAGGACAGGGCCTCTGGCCTTGGGGGCACCTTTGATTTTGGTATTCATGACATGAGACACAGCTGGATCAGGATTTGAGGTGGCTGGTGGTGCTGAAGCAGGCATCAGGGCAGGAACATCAGGAAACAGAAAGGGAGCAAGGAGACCGTCAGGAGGCGAGCAACCAGCGGCGCAGCCACCGCTGCCACCAAGCTCCAGCCCCCCATCCTGCCACACATACGCTCCACCTAGAATGGCCTTTGTCACGGGAGATTTTCAAACAGAAGGGCATGCTGTCAGGGATAGGTCCAGCCTGGCTCTGCAGCTGCGTTCGAGTGCAGATTTGGGGATCAGAAACAGTTCAAGGGACCTCTGTTGACTTTCTGAACGGAGGAAGCCCTCCCTTCCTAGGTTTCCTCATGAGTCAGCCTCTAGAGTATAGTGGATCCTACTCAGTGAAAGTAAAGGACAGGTGAAGTCCTGCCTTGGGGAGGGGAGGCCTGATGTCCGTACAAGTGGTAGTGGGGAGAGGGGCCTTTAGAGGGAGGAAACTGGCAAGGACTGCTCCAAAGAGCGCTGTGACGTGCACACTTGGCCAGTCTCTGCCCCTCTTAGGGCCTAGGGTCCCCTCTGAACAAGGAGTGTGGGAGAGGCTGCTCCGTCACAGCTTGTGGTCTGACAACCTCAGGGCAGCTGAAGGACCTGGGAGAGCTCGCACCTGAGATGAGACGCTGAGGACTGGGCATGGGGCAGCTGCAGAGAGCTGGGAACGTGAGGACAGCCTCCTTAGGAAATGCACTCCCACCCCGGCCCCAGTAAATGATCCCAGGTTGAACTGACCCACAATTACTTCACATCGTGCCCTCATCAGCCATCCCTGGCCTGGCCTGTGGTGCGTGCTTTACCCCACCCCCCTCTGTGGGGCAAGCTGAAGGACCACCATGAGGAAACTGAGGCTCTCACAGGACCTGAAGACAGCTTACAGATGGCCAGACGGCGGAAGGGGCGGAGAGCAGCACGGTCAGGAGCAATAGGAGGTCCTGGGCGTCCAAATTGCACCGGGCTGAGAACCCCGGGTCCGAAATTCAACAGGGAGCCAGCAGCTCCAGCTTTGGAGAAGTTGACAGATGCAGTCTTCTCTCAGGTGGGGTGTGGGTCCTCACAGCCAGGGCTTGAGATCCACCCACGAGTGGGTGCAGAGAGGGCAACTACGTCCCCTCTCCCCACACCCGGCCAACTCAGGGAGCCTCTCCCCCCACAGCTGGGAGATAATCAATGCTGGAACAATAATGGACCCCCCTCGAACTCCGCCCCCCTGGGGATGTGGCAGAAACCCTCAAACTACCTTGTCTACTCAATCCTCTTCTTGGAGAAAAGGAAGCCTCTGTGTGGTCAAGTCCTAATCAGATACAACTGAACTGAGGCCCGAGGGCTGTCACCAGCCAGAGGAGCTGGGCAAGACACTCCCCTCCATAGCCAGGACCGAGCCCAATCTGTCAATCTCCCCTCCCCCAACCTCCTACTTTTTCACCTGGTTTTGGCATTTTTGCTCCCTGGAGATAATATCTGATGAAAGTGGAACCTGGAAATCAGTGGGACCTGGGTTTGCATCTTGCACCCACCTTCCTGTGGCCCCACTTGGATGGGGACTGTATTCCTAGTGCTGGGGACAGGGCCTGAGGAGCAGCCAATATTTGAATGCACAGGTGACTAAATGCACCAGCGTGCTGGGTCAGACTATGCTGCCTCCTGGCAGCAGGGCTGGGCTGGAGAGGCCTGGGCAGACCTGGGCCCTGGCCAGCAACCTCACAGGGCTGGTGCCCTGGACCCTGTTAGCAGACCACCACCCAGCACAGCCTTTGAGGATGTTCGCTGCTTACCTGAGTGGACATTCCTGTTTCTACTTTCTGGATGAAACAAAGAGAGAGAGAGACAGACAGACAGACAGAGACACAGACACTGTCAGGGTGGTTTTCATCAATTCGAAGCGTTTGTGTTTTATCTTGCTACCCAATCCTGGACTATATCATAGGTGCAATGAATTTGGGGAGATAGGAGACCCGGCTTCACTTTCCTCATCAGTGAATAGGCTGAATCTCCCAGGGGGAGTCTGTTGGGGACACGGTTGGGGTCTTGGTCAGGATGCAGGGAAGAGTTGGGAGAATGCTGGGTCCAAACTCTGCTACCTGGGAGGCTGAGATCTCAACCCCACACCCACCGCCTTCCACGGGCTTCTCAGCGACTTGAGACTGCTCTTGGTCTTCGGGTTTGGTGACTACCATAGATGTGAGAGGCGTGACAAAGCTGTAGGCAAGCGATAAATTCAGCGCTCGGGTCCGGAGGGCCTGCTGATCAGCGTCAGATGCGGAGACACTGTAGGTGAAGGACATCAGAGCTCAGGAGGTCCCTGAATTCGGAAACAGATTTTCCATCCAGCCCCTTCTAGGGAGGTCCCTCTGGGAGCATCTGGAGCTTGGACATGACACCAAGCCCCCCTCTCTCCACGCTTAGGTGCTGTCCCGTGCCACCGGTGCCTGCCCCTACTGACAGGCTTAGGGAGGTGCTGATGCACTCACGTTTGCTCCAGCAGCTGCTGGATAGTCAGGTATGCCCACAGCCTCTCCATGAAGTTGTGGAAGATATACTTGGGGCTCTGGAACTCCGCCTCCTGCTCTGCCACGCTGGACTCGGTTTGAAAAGTGATGTCCTGTGTAGGCTGGAAAGAGGGGCCCAGCCAGGGCAGGAACAGTGAGAGCCGGACATCTGCATCTGGCCTGGCACTTCCAAGCTCTTCCATGATTGGAGCTGGGGCAGGTCCCACACACTGACTGTGGGGACTGCATTTCCTTTGAGTGGGGGTAAGGAGGGGGCTTAGGGGTGCAAGGGGCTCAGTCACAGAGCATACAGAGATGAGATGGAGGTGAAGATAAAAGGTAACAAAGTAGCCCAGGTGCAACAAGGCAGGCACGGCGCCAGGACTCAGATCAGCCAAACCTCTGGAAGAAAGGGATGGGAACCTCAGGCCAGTGTAGAAACAGCAGCAGGAGGCCGGGCGCGGTGGCTCAAGCCTGTAATCCCAGCACTTTGGGAGGCCGAGACGGGCGGATCACGAGGTCAGGATATCGAGACCATCCTAGCTAACATGGTGAAACCCCGTCTCTACTAAAAAAAATACAAAAAACTAGCCGGGCGAGGTGGCAGGCGCCTGTAGTCCCAGCTACTCGGGAGGCTGAGGCAGGAGAATGGCGTGAACCCGGGAGGCGGAGCTTGCAGTGAGCTGAGATCCGGCCACTGCACTCCAGCCTGGGCGACAGAGCGAGACTCTGTCTCAAAAAACAAAAAACAAACAAACAAAAAAAAAGAAACAGCAGCAGGAAGGATTTGCAAGTGAAGTGTGGAGCAGGAAGGGTTCCTAGCTACAGCCTGCCCTTACCCCAAAGGTCGGGGAAAGGGACAGGAAGGGAAGGACCTTCCCGGGGCTCAGAGGCAGAGTTGAGAACAGAAGGCAGATGTCGTGGCTCCGGGTCTGGGGCTCCATCCACCCCAACGGCTGTCCCTGTGGAAGCAGGCCCGTCTGCGGCTGGCCACTGTGGGACCATGACAGGGAAGCGTGCACCCAAGCTCTGTGTGAACCTGCTCCCTCCTCCCTCAGGGAGGGGCCTGTGGTCTCAGACTGACCCAGCTTGCTGCCTGGGAAATGGGCTCCTAAGGCAGAGGAATCCCAGGCCTCTCCCACCAGAGCTCCCCGAGTGGCCAAGAGACCTTTTCACAATGTGGATCAGACCTCTGCCTCTCCTCCCACTGGAACAGCGTGTCTCTCACCCTGGCTGGCTTTCCACAGCTTCCGCACACACAGGCTACCTGCATGGATTTTGCCCCATCCACACATACAGCTACTTAATTGATATTTTTCCTTAAATGAACTTTAAGTAGGCTAACAATTTTTACTTGGCTTTATACCCATAAAATCTTGGATCTGGGCCGGGCGCAGTGGCTCACGCCTGTAATCCCAGCACTCTGGGAGGCCAAGGCGGGCGGATCACAAGGTCAGGGAGATTCGAACCATCCTGGCTAACATGGTGAAGCCCCGTCCACTACTAAAAATACAAAAAATTAGCCGGGCGCGGGTGGTGGGGCCTGTAGTCCCCAGCTTACATGGGAGGCTGAGCAGAAGAATGGCTTGAAACTGGGAGGTGAGCTTGCAGTGAGCCGAAGATTGCACCACTGCACTCCAGCCTGGATGACAGAGCGAGACTCTGTCTCAAAAAAAAAAAAAAAAAAAAAAGAAAGAAAAAAAGTAAAACTTAGGTCTGAGGTTCAGGTCATATTTTTCAGAATACACATTAAAATAAGTAAATAACTACTAAAACAAAGCCATGTCTGTCTGTGAACTCCCTGAATCACCTTGGGTTCTGCACTGTGGGAATCCACGGCCTCCAATCTAAATCAGCTGCGGACATGTATGGAGTGCTTACACTGGACATCAATCACAGTGGCTTTATGAGGGGGGCAGTGACTTATTCCCATGTTTACATAGGAGGAAACTGTGGTACATGGAGATTAAGTGACTTCTCCATGTCTCCCATCTGGGAAGTGGCACAGCTGGGTTTGAAGCCAGGCAGGGTGGCCACACAGCTTGTACCAACAGTCATGACACTTGGGGACTTGTCCTGAGACAAGGCCATGGGCCCCCAACACCCACTGCTATTCTCTTCACACACACTGCCCTCATGCCACAGGGGCTTGACATATTCCTCCATTGCCCCATCTGGACTCTTCCCACCTCCTACTTATCCCTTAGTCTCTGCTGGGCTTCCTCCAGGAAACCCTCCCTGATCTCCAGGCCAGGCTGGGGCTCCTACTGCTGCTCCCCTGAGTCCGGGGTTAGATCCCAGCCTGTAGCTCGTTTGTGTGATGATATGTCCTTGGGCTGTCTCTCCCATGAGGGCACGGAGGGGTCAACCTCATTCACCACTGCACCCCAGGGCCTGAAGAAGGCCCTGCCGCAGGGCTGGTGCTCAGTTTCTCTTTGTGGAATGACAGGGGGTCCCTGGAAGGAGGCAGGGAAGGCTGGGCAAGGACAGGGTGCCACGTAGCAAGCTGGGCTCTTGGCCCGGTTGCAGTGGGGCCCAGGGCAAGCTGTCTGCCCTGCCTGGAGCTCAGTCTGCTCATCTGTGAAATAGGAACAGCCCTCCCCTGTCCAACTGCAACCTGAGAGGGCTGGTACCAGGACAGGAGGGGAGGACAACTAGGGAGGAATCCCTGCCCTCACCTGTGCTCACAGGTGCACACACCAGTTGCCGAGGGCCTGTATGTGCTGGGCATAGCACAGGTGGTCTCATGAGAATCACTCCATTTTCTCACTGAATCCTTGCCATGCCCCTTTGTCATCCACAGGCAGCAGAGGGGAAAGCTGGAGCGGGGCAGGTCTGGGATTGGAGCCCAGCCCCTCCGGATGCAGAGGTGGAGGCTGCCCTTCCCCTCCAGGGTGGCTTTGGCCACACTCACCAGCTTCCCACTGACTGTGGCTGTGAGCACATCAGGCCCCTGGTCCTGGAGCTTCCCAGCCACCACCATCTCTGAGCCCTTGAAGAGGAGCCGGAAGTTGTTCTGAGTGATCTCCTCCACGGCATTGCTTGGGTACTCGAAGGTCACTGCTGTCAGCAGTGGATTGGCCACTTCCTGGTAGAAGTCCTGCAGAGTTGGGGGTGTCATAAAAGCCAGGCTGGGTCTGCCCACTTCTCTGTGCAGCCCACCTGGGGCATGCTGGCACCTGGAGCTGCAGGGCAGAGTCCGAGTCCTCATGGATGCGCCGGGCCAGGCCACCGTTGTCCAGTGCCAGCTTCTCTAGGAAGGCATAGCTGACGTCGAAGCCGAAGCCCAAGCAGAAGAGGCTGTACTGGCCACTTACAGCTTCCCGCACGTTTTTCTGGATGCTCCTGGGGTTAGTCTCCCCTGGACCCAGGGGTTTGGGATGAGGGTGAGAAAACAGTGATTTGCTCGATGAATAGCTCTGGAACCTCAGAGCTGAGGGGCCTCAGTAACCCCCTCTCCCTGCCCAGTTCCCACAGCAAGCCCAGGTGCAGCCCCAGCCACCTCCCCATGCAGCGTGTCCTGGAGTCGTGGGCAGGGCCCTCACCCACGGTGGGGTCGCCATCGGTGAGCAGGATGATGAGCGAGACGCTCCTGTCGGGCAGCCGCTCCTCCTGGTTGCTGCTGTCCAGCAACTGCACAGCCATCAGCATCGCATCATTGATGTTGGTCCCTGAGGAGCACGCACTCTCAAGGTGGCCCCCAGCCAGGAGGTCTGGAAGCCCCCACCCTGCAGGACCACAGAAGAACTTACCTCCCAGGGCCTGGATGCTGGCAGCGAAGCTCCTGGCCTTGTTCACGTTCTCGGCTGAGGCTGGCACCAGTGATGGCCTCCACTGAGTTGCTTCTGTACTGAAGACGATGAGGTTGAACTGGTCTCTGGGGCTGAGGTCATCTAGGATCTTGATTAGGGCTTCCCGGGTCTGGTCAGGGAGAGGAAATACTGCTTCAGAAGGGCTCCCTGAGGGCTCGTGTGCCCTTGGGCTGGCATCCTTGGACTCCTGTCGCAGGCGTGAGGTCATGGTATCGGCTCTAGGAACAGGGGCTGCCATAGGCTCTGGCCAACCTTGGCTCCTGAGAGCCACCCGCCCCACGGCGCCAAAAGGTGAAGGAACGGGGTCTGCCTGTCGGACCACAGCTGACAGCATGAAGGGCCTGGGAGTTCTCAGGGCCCTGTCCTGGGCCACAGGACCTACCTGTTGGATTTTCCTGCCACTCATGGAGCCGCTCTTGTCAATGACAAAGACCACATTCTTGGGCATTGTAGTTAGGCCCTCGGGGGCAAAGTAGTGTACAAAGTAGCCATTCTCGATCTGTGACCAGAGTAAGACCCACCCAAGCCATCAGAGCTATGATCGTGCCCTATCCCCATTCAGCCCCCTTACCCCAAATTCTTGGGTTTCTGTGCTCTGTTCCAATCCCATTTCCATCCCACTGCTAACCTCCCCAAAACCTTGCCCTCTTCAGGGCTCAGACCAGCCCTTTCTTGCAGAAGCCTTCCCTGCTCATGCATAGCCCACTAGAACTCTCCCTGCCACTTTTCCTTCTGTTTGTTTTAGTATTTCAGATGGCTTATACTAAAAAGTTCAGACATCATAAACCTGACAACCAGCAAAAGAGGGAGGACTTCAAAACCATGGAGTAAAAGGGAAGTATAATAACAATGGCAGAAATGGCTGGGCGTGGTGAATCACGCCTGTAATTCCAGCACTTTGGGAGGCTTAGGTGGGAGGATCACTTGAGCCCAGGAATTCAGCACCAGCCTGGGCAACCTTGTCTCTACCGGAAAAAAAAAAAAATTAGCCAGGTATGGTGTTGCATGCCTGTAGTCCCAGCTACTAGGGAGGCTGAGGCAGGAGGATCTTTTGAACCTGGGAGTTTGAAGATGCAGTGAGCCATGATCGCACCAAAATACAACAACAATAATAATGCCAGAAACGAGTGTGAAAGAAACTACTGCAAATGTGTGTAAAACTGAGTTGTGAGCCCCCAGCAGCAGAGGCAAAGAGGGAAACCCCACAGGGCAGATCTTCTCAGAGACAAACCTTTTCTGCCTGGGAAAGGGAATAGTTTCAGGGACAACACAACTAAATCACGTGTTTTCTGTCTGTGCTGGTCCCTGGTGCACACTGCTAAGTAAGGGTGGTTCTTTTCCTCTTCTAAAACACCCAAGCTCAGGCCCTTGCGGGTGGACAGACCTCCAGGCTGCTCTGCTCTTGCCTGGAGTCCACCCACCTGAATGGTGCCCCCGGAGACGGCCCGGTCCACATCATAGCGGATGATGAGGTGGCCGTCCAGGACTGTTTCTTGCTGCTCTGGGGACTTTTGCTGCTGGGAGAGCGTTGGCTTGAATCGGATGTGAGCCTGGAGGAATAATCTGGGCTGAAGTTGGGAGGAACAGCAAAACCAGGCCAACAACACCCTCTACCCAGTCCATATATTGGGAAATGAGAATTCCAGGATGTAGCCTTGGGTCCGTATTCCAGGGCACCTCCTTTCAGGCTGAGTTGTTGATAGGCCGCTTTCACATACGGGAGGGGTGTGATGAGCGCCCTGTTCCTGGAGTTGTGCAAGCAGAGGCTGTTCCAGGATGTGTGCAGTCCAACCATTTCCTCCTCTCCACTTGGCCCCAGGACCCTCACATCAGTCTGTTCTCCAACCCCTTCCCAGACAGATCTCAGGGCTCATACGAGGACACCACAGTCCTTCTCTAGGCTTTGCCCTTCCCATCTGCCAAATGACAGCAAGGACGCAGGGATCTCAAGAGCCTCTCCAGCTCACACCTCACTGGACGGAGAGCCCATCCAGCTCTCTGGAAATCCAGGCTTATAGGGCTGGCCTGAAGGCAGGTTCCTTGGTACCCTTGCCTGCTGACCACAACAGACCCACCTTGGTCTTATTCTGCGAGGTGGTGAGGGCGTCTACCAGCTGGTTGGTCATGAAGGTGCTCTCTGTCTCCAGGAAGCTGATGCCCTGGGGCTCGAAGATATGAATGTCCATCTGGAGGCAAGAGGTGGGTCCCTGGGTCAGCCAGGAGCCTCGGTTGGGGCTCACACGAGGCCCAGGGGCAAAGAGGGGCCGTCCTCAGCAGGGCAAGGGTCATGCAGGAGGCATCCCCGGAAGAGGCAGCAGCAGGTACCTGCAGATGCTTGACCAGCTGCTGGGGCCGCACTTTCAGCAGCAGCTCATACACCCCCAGACACCGCTTGAGCAGTTCCTCATAGACCAGCTCAAAGGTGATCTTGGCATTGGGAGCCACACTGACAGACACCTGGAACTGCTCCATGTTTCTCCCGGTGGCCCTGGGGGAGAAGGGCATCAGGCCTGCCCCTCCAGGACAGGTGGGGTAAGGCTGGCGGAGGTGGGGGCAGGGTTAAGGGCCAAAGGCAGGGTGGCCTATGTTTAGACCCTCTCTGCTGAAGCTGCCCCCTGCCAGCTCACTTGACGAGTCCAGCACTCTTTCCCTTGGCCACTGCTGCGCTGTACTGCGCCTGGGCTTCGGCCTTCTCCTTGATGATCCCTGGGTAGGTCACGCCATCGATGATCCTGGGGGCAGAAGGGTGGGAGTTGTTGAGAGCCTGGTGCGAAGGTCCCATTCCACTCCTGCCTCCTCCAGAGAGCCTTTCTGGACTTGGTGTGCCTCTTGACACAGTGACTCCTATCTTTGCCTGAGCCCAGGGCCATTTATTATGCACCTACTGCATACAAGACTCTGCACAGGGCACTCTGCAAAGTGCGCCAGGCCTCTAGCTCCCAGAGGTGTGTACGGTAACAGTAAGCATTCATTTTATAGAAGGGACGAAGGGGAGGCTGCAGAGGGGCAGGGCCGGGCTAAGTCCTGCCTTCTCTCCACCTGTCCAGTCTGGCCCAACTGGCCCACATTCCCACCTGCCCCTTCCACTTCACGGACCATTCCAGGGGAACCAGCTCATCACCAGCAAGAGCTCTCTGAGTCACACTTGTTCCCAGCCCTGCGTGCAGCCATGTGGGGCCAGGACTGAGGAGGAAGGAGATGCAGGGCTGGAGGCTCTGAGCCCTTTCCGCCTACAGCAGTCTCCCCCTTCCCTCCCATAAGAGGCAGGCACCCTGCAGGTAGGCTGGCATATCTGGAAGGAGGTTTTGGACAACTGGTGGACGGGACTCCTGAGTGTGTGGACACACTCCTAGCAGCCATCCTTTGGGGGCTGAGAAAGAATGGCCCAGGACATTTCTCAGGGAGGAAAATGACTTCGCCAGAGCCTCCTTGTGGGGTAAGTAGGGATGTGCCTGGTCAACTTCACCTGCTCTATCTGTGGGTGGTATGGAAGTGTGGGAGTGTGTGGCAGCGGGCAGGAGGGGGAGCAGCCAGGATGTCAGGACTATGCGTCCCTCCTGCCTGATCTTCCTGGTTATAATTTAACTCCAGCCCCAGATGGGGCTGGTGAGTGGGCAGCAGCACTTCTCCTCCTGGGTAGGCAGTGCTTGATCTCTCCAGATGCCCAGCTGGGGCTCCTGGCCAGGTCAGGGAGCAGGGAACCTGCTCTCTGCTCCCCTAACTCATGCAGCAACAGGATCAGGGTCCAGAGAATGCAAGTGACAGTCCTGGGCTCTCAGCAGATGCAACGGGCCTGGACCTGGCAACTGCTGACCCTAGCATCCATGTCGAAGGCTGACACAGCCCATAGGCCTTGCACTGCAAGCTGGGCAGCATAGGCCCGGGCTCTGGGTTAGGAAAAGTAGGGGCTGCTGTGGAGTGAGGGATGCGTGAGGCCTGAGGGAGGAGACCAGCCCCCACTGCAGTTTTCCAGAGGCCCCAGTGTGGACCCTGCATGAGAGACACTCCCTCTCTGCCCCACCATCGCCCTCTCTGTTTCTGGGAAAAGCCTTACTCTTGTCCTAAATCGCAGCTTTTCCTGGCAGCAAGGGACAGACAGCGTCCTGGTGCATTTAGTAAACATTACAAAACTGAGTTGGGAAGGGTAGGGGAGGGTGGCAGAGGACAAAGTAAGGACCACCACTGGCTCAGAGTTCAGAGAAACCTCAGGCGTCTCTCATGCAGCCTGAGCAAAAATGTCCTCTGCAGGATCCCAGCTTGGGGCATAACTAGGAGAATCCTCCTCAAGCCACTCTCCACTGTGGGGAAGCCAAGGATCTAGGAGGTTTTCTGTACTTTGAGCTGGAATGTGTATCTTGGTGACTCCCTCTTGCCTGGTTTGGCCTCAGGAGGCCTCCAGTCTGTGCTCCTCAAAGGCAAAGCCACAAAGATGCTGTGGTTCTCTGCCTGCCACCTGGACAACACTTAGGGATGATGAATGGCTGGATGGAGGGAAGGACCACGGTATCTTTGAGAATAAGTCCCTTGGCGAGTCCCTGTTCCCTGTGTGCCCCCCAGGTGCAGGGTGTCCTGAAGATGTACACCCTGGCATGCCTCACTTCAAGAAGAGGGTTTGCTGGCACAGAGCAGATGGAGTCAGCACTGTGGGGTGTGGAGAGGGGAGGACGGTGGGAAGACACCTACATGGAGAAGTTGGTGATGAAGGCTTTCTTGGGCAGCTCCATCTGGAAGGTGGCCTCCTGCACAGTGCTGGCCCTATTCACCACTCGGCTGGTGACGACCGTGTGGGCAAATCGGGATGAGACCCTGGAGTCCACGGTGAGGCTGTAGATGTCGATACCATTCTGGACCAGCAAAGAAGGGGAGTTGCAGGGTTTCAATGCCACCTCAGCTCAGGGTGACACTCTTCAAGAGTCGGCCCTGACTCTGGCTCCAGACCAAACCCTGGCCCTCAGTCTGACTAAGCCACTGACCAGGCCTCAGGCTGAACCCAGTGAGGCATCTCCTATGTGAATATTTGTCTCAGGTAAGAGGTAGCTGTGTGCTTCATTCCCCACCCTATGGCACCACAGGGCAGGGGTCACATCCTTCTTGATCTATGGGGGCCCAGAGCGCCCCTTGGAGAAGAACAAGCATGCAGGGAGTGGAGCTGGTGAAGCCGGGGCCAGTGTCTGGGAGGGCATCACACACTCAGCCTTTGGCAGGGGTGAGAGTCCTGGTGGGGTCAGGGAGCTTTGCATGCTGGCTTAGCTTTGCCCAGAAAAAGGGCAGTGACCAGGTCCTTTGATTTCTGGAGACTTTGGCCTCTGTGGCAACAGGAAAGCTCCCACCAGTCTCCTACCAGGAAGCCCTGGGAGCTGGGAGAATTCGGAGGTAGACTAGAGTCTGGTCTCTAAGAGTTGGGAATCTTCCTCTCTGCTCTGCAGTGGACCCTCCCCAACTCACCCCCTCTTCTGCAGGGCACTCCCTAGCATGTGCCATTTGCCTTGAGGCCTGTGTCCCCCGAGGAGGGGCACACGGGCACCTCTTACCTGCTTGTGTGCGACACGCTCACGCGCACCAGCTCTGCTCGGCTGCATGAGGCTACCTGAATGCAGTTTGGCACAGAGGTGCCAAGTGGCTTGTTTACGCGCTTGGGTATTTGCTCTGCAACAGGCACTGTCCTAAGCACTTAATAGATACAACGGGTTTGGTTTCCACAACCACTACTCTCTGAATAGGTTCTAGTATTACCCTGTTTTACAGATGAGGAAACTGAGACATAGACAGAATAAATCACTCCCCTGAGGTCACTTACTAGAAAGCGGTAGAACCAGGCTCGTAAAACTGTATTTCCTCATTTGTAAAATGGAAATGATTGGATTATCCCCTCTATTAGGTGGGAGAATACCAGTAAGGCCCTTGGGGTAGTGCCTGGTGGGAGGTCTGCACCATTTTTTGGCACACACACTGATGCACACGCACTCGCGCTGGACACACTCGCACATGCGGAGGCTCTTCCCTACTTCCCAGGTGTTCTCTCATCCCCCAGCTCACGCCACACCCATGGACACTGGCTACCTTTTGGGCGGTGGTGGTCTGGTGGATGGCCAGCAGTGAAAGCAGGACCAGAACTCTGCTGCAGGTACGGACAGGCCCTGGGGGCTTCATCGTGGCTCCAGTGTCTGCCAGGAGGCTTCTGAACTTGAGAGCAAGTGGGGAATGGATTAGTAACTTGTTTGCTGCCCCACCCACATGGGGGCAGGTTCTGGGAAATTGGCATCTACAAGCCAAAAACCACAGTGGCCTCAGATAAGCAAATGACGAATGTCCCGTGGACCTTGGCTGGGGGCAGGAATGTATACTAAAGAAAGGTATGCTCAGGTTGGAGTGGGGGTAGGTGCCCCTTCTGAAAGGTGCGAAACCTTCACCAGGACCCTTCACACCAGGCATTCCACCAAGCTCCACAGGGCTGGGAGGGAACTGACAGTGAAGATGTCAGTCTGCTCTCCGTTAAGTCCAGCCTGGGGAGAAACGGGGATGGTGAGGAAGACTAGGGCTACAGGGCTACCCTAGTGGCTTCCTGGAGGAAGGGGGCTTGGCCACCAGGTAAGTGTGACTGGCTGATGGGAGGGCCCAAAGGCATGGAGTGATGCTGGGAGGTGTCTGTGTGGGGCAAGATCTAGAGTCAGGACAGATACGCTGTATTTCTGGTGACAGGTGCTGGCACGGGGCGCCTCCTTCTCTCTCCTGAGGTCCCAGGCTGCTGTTTGGGTGCCATTAATCTAGCCAGGGCTTTAGGTTCAACCCCAGCAAGGCTCCCAAAACAAGAATGGCAATTAGGCAATACAACTGAGTCATAAAGCTGCCACATCCTGCGGCACAGAGGTCTCCACATGGGGAGTTTATTGACAGGAGAGCATGGAACAGAAAACAGAGCTGACAGTGCCAGCAGCTCCGAGGGGTGACTGGGGTGGCGTCCGGTGGAGCGGAGGGAGCCCAGGAATTGCCAGTTGAGAGAGGACAGAATGCCATTGTCGTGAGCGGTGTGACGCTGCCGCAGCCCAGACTCAGGGGAGCGCTGCCCAAGGGCCCGGGGTGGGTCCCGGCCTTACTAAAGTTGAAGCACTCTGCTCCTTGTAAAGTGGGATTGAGTGAGAACGTATTATGCTCTCTGGGTGTCGCTGGGGTTAGCGTTCCCTGGTGGCTCTGCAGAAGCCAGCTCCTGAATCTGTGTCCACACATGGGTAAAGATGAGTCATAAAAATGTGGCCAGGTGCCAAGTCCTGGATCGGGGAAGGACGGCTCCGTGACACCAGCTCTGAGGGGGCCACCTGCCTTGGGGACCTATGGAGGGTCTTGGGGCAGCCAGTGGCTTCCAGAGGCTGGGGAGGGGTTTCTCTACCAGTCCTGTCTCCATGAGAGGTACTGGCAGGCCTGGGGCAAGGGTGCCATAGACTGGAGCTATTTCTATAGCTGCAAAGACGACGCTCCCCTTCCTTAGCACGACTGGCCAGAAGCCTCGTCTCTGCGCACGTCTCCACTGCTCACCTTTTTGGCTCTGGATATGATTGGGATTACACAGGGGAACACATTCCTTTCAGTGTCTGGGGGAAGAGTCTCCCCATGGGGTCCAGCAAGTAGGACCAGGCCCTTCCTCACAGCAGGTCTGCTCCCTTGGGGCACAGAGCATGGGCCCAGCCCAGACCCAGGGCTATATTAGGAGGCCATGCTGGCTGGGACTGTGGGAAAGGTTCTGGGCAGCCAGAACCTCCTGGGGCAGGAGGGCACCCCTAGCAGGCATCAGCCCTGAGCCAGGCACCACAAGCCCAGACTCTGCCAGTCCAGCTCCGAAAGCAGCCACTGTCAGCCTGTCCATGGTCATAGCCTTGCCATCAAAACAGGACAGGCCTCTATGGGTCTTCTGAACCTGGCAGTTCCAGGCACACAGGGGACAGAGGACTGCAGAGGGAAGGGTCATGCAGGCTGAGAATCTGGTGTTCCTATGCCCCAGGCAGCCTGGTTGGAGCAGACTGTGGGAGGCTTATCCCCGCTGTTTGGAAGAGACAGTAGCTCAGGACACTGACTGCCAGAGACGAATCTCAATCTGGCTTTGTCTCGGAGGGGACAAAAGCTGGCAAGGAGGCAGTGTGAACAAAAGTGCAGGGAGAGGGGTTTTGAGGTCCCTAGGTGCTGCAGAGCCTGCGGGTCCTCAGAGGCTTCTCAGCAGCTTCTGTGGAGGGCAGGGGGAGAGGTGGTCTCTGAGACCCCACCCACTTCACTCTGAGCAGTGTCATCATGGCCTGCTTTATGGAATAGGCTCCAGCTCAACTCCCCTGTAGTATAAAAGGGGAAACTGAGGCTCAGAAGAGTCTGAAGTCACAGGTCAGCACTGGGTCTCCATGTCCAAGGCAGTATGTGGCAGTGGCCATAATAGCACCTGTGCTATCCCCTGGGATCCTCCCAAATGGACATGTTCCATGTTCCCACCCTGTCCTCCCTCAATAGTGGCCAAAGCCAGGGATCAACCAACACCTTCCGACCGCCGGGGCCACACGGGCATCCTCTTTATTGGTGCTTCCAAGGTGTTGGTGCGGAGCCCTTGGTTGAAGGGCCAGGACTGTGGGGGAGGGTGGCAGCCCCAGAGACAGCAGGGGCGAGGAAGTGTTCTGGCATAAAAAAGAGTTCCTGGGAAAGGCTCCTGTTTCTGAGCATTCGGGCAGCAACGGGAGTGGTGCGCACTTCTCAGCCGAAGACACTCTTGGCGGGTCCGGCTTTGGGCTTCTCAAAGACAGTCTCAGTGCCTGTGCGGGTGCGGCTGAACACCGAGGGGGCAGCCGAGCCAGCTTGCTCTGTGGGAGGAGGCAAAGTCAGGGGCCAGCCTGGCTTCCCGGGAGGGAAGGTCCCTTATGATGGGTGCACCCTTTCCTGAGTCCAGGAATACTGGATTATCAGAAAATGATCCTTGACCGCCTCCCCCCACCAGACACACACCTGCACCCCCAGCCCCAGCCCCAGATGGCATGAGGACACTCACCACACTCCCGCATGACCTGGTATGTCTTGGACTTGATTTCTTGGTTCTTGGTCAGGTTTCCTCGGGCCCCCTTCAGGTCCTCCTCCTTCACAGGGGGACGCTTCTTCTTGATAGGGGCTTCCTGAGCACCAGCCTTGGAGATCCAAGAGCCTCATCTTACTACCTGAAGTCTCGAGGCGGGGACACCTACCTCTGTGCCTTGGCCCAAACCCCTCTTCTCTGCTCACTAAACCCAAGCCTATTCAAGGCTCTATTCCTCTTCCACAGAAAGCCTTCCCAACTATGCTCCACCCGCTGCAGGTCTCCCAGCTGTCTTGGTCTGACTTGCCCCTGTGCCCTTCTCCTATAGCCTGGGAGCTCCTGGGAGCAGTGGCTGCTGCAGCCTCACACTGGTGTGTCTGTCTGCCTGGCCAAGCTCAGGGCTGGGCACAGTGGGGAACGGTGAAGGGGACTATCTCTGAGGTTGGGCAATACTAGGGCATTTGGTTAGTTCCAAAACCTGCTCACTGGGTGCCAAGGGGTCCCTCGAGGATTGCCCAAAAGCGCCAGTATTTACTTTGTGTCTTTGGGGATGGAAATGGGGTAGAAGGACCAGATGCCCACAGAGTTACAGTCCAAAGTGGCCACCCACCCATGGAGCAGGCAGCAAGGACAATCCTCTCCCTTGGCAGGCTGGTCTGTCCCTCCAGGGTGGGGGACACCCAGGCTCAGTGTTTACCCTACCCCTCAACCTCAGCCACCTGTGAGTCTGAGACCTGCCTGTGCTTGGGTGGGTGCAGGCATTTCCTCTGTCAGCCTGGGACAGGCTCTTCAGAGCAACACACTATACCCCTGCACAGGGATGCACCCAGCTGTGCCCCTCCAGCCTCATGTGCACACACATACAGCTTCATGCATATACCATACACAAAGACAGACAGACCTATGTGTGTAGCTACACACAGCGTGCATGGCTGCAGGGGCCATAGCTACAAATGCACAAAGCTCTATACATTGAGTTACAGCAGCAGCACACACATGCACGCGCACAAACGCGCCCCCCCCCCCCCCCCCCCCCCCCCCCCCCCCCCCCCCCCCGCCACAGGCACATGCAGAGATCTAAGCCCCCACCCCTAACATTTCTCTCCACTCCTCCTAACAAACCATGGAATACCACCAAAGCCACACAAAAGAGGGGTTCTTCAGGGGGTCCTCCCTGAGCCCCCATCTCCCAAGGGCCACAGAGCCTCCAGTTCATGCTTGGGGCTCAGTTCAAGACACAGCTGCCAGAGCCGCAAGTGTCCAGGACTCCACCTCCACTCCCTCTGGCATCAACGCAGCTCATGCTGGGCCCTCCTACCTGGGACATGGTGGGTATTGTGTAAGCGCTGGGTCTTTGAAGGTGCCTCTCTGGCAGGCAGCAGCTGCTGGAAAAGATCTGAGCGGAGCCCAGCCTTCTGGAACTTATATAGCCTGCTTGCTTGTCCCGGAGAGTCACTGCCCCTCCTCCAGCAGGCTCCCTGATGATTCAGGTCCGCAGGGTCGCTAGCTTCAGAGTTTATTCTCAGAGATGAGAGGGGCTCCGAGTACTGCTGCCTGGGGGTTGCAGCCCTGATGAAAGCAGATGGCTGCAGAGACCCTGTGCCTTCTGGGACAGCTGCTTGATTCCCCCGGGAGAGGTTCTGGCACTGGTGGACTCGCTATGTGTTTACGGATGTGGGTCCTGGAATGTGTGACCATATGAATTGTTCCTCTGCCAGGGTTCATCCCAGTGTGTGGGGTGGGTATGGGGTGTCCCTGAGGGAATGGAGGGCCCTAGCCGGGTTGGACTGCTCCAAGCTTGTTTTTCTTCCTCTTCCATCCCTTCCCCTGGATTCCAGTGGAGATTTTCTATCCCTGCATGGTGGTAGAGCAGGAGCTTCCCGTGTCTGCTCCATTTGCTCACGGCAAGCTCACTGGGCCCTGACAGCAAACCCAGAGAGAGAGGCTGCCACAGGTCCACAGGTGGAGAGCCTGAGGTAACGGGGCCTGGAGAGTTGCTCATGGTTTTGCTGATGTACTTGTCCTCTGTCCCATTCCAACTGCAAGTTCAGCGAGGGGGGAGTAAGGGGTCTGGAAAGGACCAGGCAGGAAACCATGCTTGATGGTGAGAGCACTGAGAGAAGTGGGAGGCAGGCTCAGGCTCAGGTCTCCGACTAGGTGTGGCCACCACAGGGGGGCTGGCCTGCAGGACAGTTTCAGTTGGGGGAGAGTGAAGCCCACTCCAGGTATTGAGCTGTGGAGACAACAGGTCCAAGCGCTCCCCTGGAAGGTCACTTAGCTCTCCTCTGCTAAAAGCTCCTAACACACTCCTCCTTGCAAGGGGAAGATCCCCCAGGGCACAGGACAGGACCCTAAGCCTGGGGTGGCTGTGAGCAATAGGTGTGCATAGGAGGTTGGGGCCCTCCCAGTGACAGACATATCTAAGTCCTTTTCAGTTTATGGAGATTATTTTTATCCTTGAAGGCTCCAGGCAGATGGAACCCAACCAGGCACTGACATTTGGTTATCCCAAATGCCACTCCATTGCTGTCATACTTTGAACCCCACCCCAATACCCCTCCTGCCATCCTGGCTCCAGGAGGCCAATGAGAGGACTGCCAGGCTTGATCTGAGACAAGTGCTGACATGAGGAATGCCCAGGATTTGGCACATGGGCCAAGAGGCCGCCGAGGGCAGGCCAGGCCTTGTGGGGGCCTTCCACTAGCTCCAGGGGTGCCCCTGCAGATGGCACCTGACGCTGAGGCACTGCCCAGGGACCTGCTGTCCAACCCCGTAGCCTCAGGGACGAGGATGTGGGCTGCTCACTGCTTATACTCTACCTCCCCAACATGACATCCTCCTCAGAGACAGACTTGCTTTAATTCTCACTAGCAAGGAAGTGGAGATGGACATGGCAAGAGCATGTTTGGGTTTTCCCTGGGCAGATGCGGGCTCCCACTCCTGCCACGAGGCTCCGTAAGGTTCCTTCTCACTCTGGTCTCTGGGGAGAACTTTCTAATTCACAGGGGAATCTTTTTTGACCCTGCCAAGCTGTTTCACCTCCAGAGAACACACAACCAACAACCACAAATGTGATGGCTTCTTTTTTTAAAAAACTGTAATAAGATGCCAAACTTTATTGTAAACCATTTTACAATGTAAGTACATCATCATCTCTTTCATTTCAAAAAAACGTTTCTGTGAATCCTACCACCACCGATTAAGCACCCCCACTGGATGGCTGCTGAAGTGGGCCATGGTTTTGCTCGCATAGGTCTGACTTCTAACAAACTTCAGGAAAAGAAAAATCAAATTTAAAACAACCCAACCAACCAACCACCAACCAACCCAGGAGCTCAAGGTGCTCGTGGCAAGTCAGACCGTAAGTCCCTTACCAAAAGCCAAGCCCCTCAGAGCTGCCAGTGTTTCACAAAGTGAAACAGAGAGCTCTGCACTGTTAGCTGCAAACGTGTGAAACTTCTAAAAGCCAGCCCCACACTCTACGAGGCAGCTGCTCTGGCCGGTGGGAAGCTCCTTGTACTGCCTATCTTAGCCTGGCTGCGAAAAGGCCAGTGAACTGCAAGGGCAGAGTGGGCTGCCAGCTGGGCGCTGTTCCCTCCAGGGTTCTGAGGCAGCCTTTGGACATAAACTTGGGGCTGCAGCCTACACGCTTACACTGCCTAAGGGAAGTCACAGCTTGGATTTGAGCCTTTTAACATTTTCCCTGAAGAAAGAGGCATGACAGGTGACATTAACCCATGACTCCCTGTTGCCAGGGAAGACACAAGTTAAAACTTGAGGAAGGAGGCCACCAGCATGGCCGAGGGGCCACAGACCCTCCTCTTGCACGTGTGCAAGCTGAGTGGACCAAGAAGCCATCACCACCTGGGATCTCACCAACATCCCCCCTTGCCCCCGGGGTTGCCATTGTCAACAACCCTCTGACAGCAAAAGGAAATAACAGTATCAACCACCTCTTCCATTTGGATATGACAGTTCTACCTCATTAGTTTATTTCCAATAGTTACAAGAAATTTGTTCATGACCTTGACTTGCAAGGTTCCATCACAGGTGGCTTGGCTGAGGTCCAGATTTGGACAAATCGGATTGATAGCACACAATATCCAGTCAACGTCCCATCATTTCTCAACACGGTGATGGATGCCATGTGGCCAGGTGAAGAGCTGCACCTCGTAAGGCACCTTGGAGCAGGTGGTGAGGAAACTCATCCCAGGGAGGGAGGGCAGCTCGGGAGGAAGTCCTGACCACAGCCCTCTGATCTGCTCTCATGGGATGGTGCACCATGGAAGAGCCCCCAGTGACTGCAGGAGGCACTCCTGGGGATACAGATTTGTGTGTGTGTACGTGTGTGTGCGCACATGCGTGCACACACACATATACACGAGAAAGGGAAGGCCAAACACAAGAGGTGCCCTATGGTGAGACACCCTATTATACCCCCATCCCCTGGTCAGCCAGCTACTAGCTGCAGCCCAGAGACTAAAGCCCTTTCTGAAAATCAGGATACAGGGAAAAACCATCACTCCTCAGCTACCTCTTTGTTCCCCAAACGCACTGCTCCCTGGGAACTGGGCCGAGTCTTCAGATGAGACCATCTGAGGTTTACATAACCCAGGGTTTGTTTCACAGCTTTTACAGATTATGGCTCTTCTATCCCCTGCCCTGTTTGGAAACATTAGGAGCTCGAGACTGAACATGAAGCTCTGATTGTGAGCTCCAGGAAGGTGGAAGAAACAGCTGCAGGCCCAGGTTGTTCAAACCAAAATGAAACAGGAGGGGAGGAATCAGAACTGAGTCAGTGATGCCATGAGCGCCTCTTAGGAACATGAGTTCCTGACCGTCCTGTCAGGAACATGAGTCTTGGTCTTCCCAATGCGACTGAGAATGGCCTGGTTCCAGCCACTCTTTCCCACTAGAGAGCTGCTGGGGGAAATACTGGCTACCATAGCTGTGGATGGGAGGGAGCACAGAGTCAATCTGAGCAGGAGCGACACCAGCAAAATTGCCTCCTACTGCAGTTACAGTCCCTGCTCCTCTCGGCATCCTGGCTCTGCACTCCTGGCGGAAGATGGGCTGAGAAGGCCTCTCTGATGCTCACCTTCAAGTCCAGAACAGGCAGGACTCTGAGAGGCAGAGGGCAGTCCCAGGGTACCAGGTTTAAGAGCTGGGTTCATGAGCCACAATTCAGACCCAATGTGCTTAAGTGAAACACATGTTCATGCAGGTCTAAAAAGAAGGTTCTAAGTGGAGTGGCCTCCTCTGCACTTGTCTCACTTAAAGTCCAGGCTGTCTCCCTTCTAGCTCACACCTTAGCAGTGTGGCTTCCTGTTCCTAACCATCCGTGGCCGCCTCTAAGCTTGACAAACCACTGAGCAGTGCCCCTACCTTGCTGCTTCCACAGCAGGGAAACTGCCAGGGTCAGCCCTTTCCACAGTCACTCAGGAAACTCCCAAAGCCACAGGGGCCTGTGGCCATGCTGAGGAGTAGGGGCCACTCCCCAGGGAGGGGACACGGCCTAGAAACACCTTGCCCTGCCTGTGGTTTAGAGTGAGCTCTCTCATCCCTGCCTGCCTTAACCACCTCAGCTTTGGAGGGCGAGAAAAACAGGATCACTTTGTGAGGCAGATGTTCTCCAGAATGCTGTGCAAAACAAATAGACAACACTAGGATGACAGGTACTAGGGCAGCAGGAGAGGAGGTTCCTGGCGCCGCATCCAGAGGCTGGCTCTGAAGGCTGCAGCAGTGGGGGCTGAGAGGCCAAGACCACTTTAAATCGTGATTGGAGGCTCTGCAGACAGGCAGACCGCACTGGAGTCTGGTAGTCTTGGGCCCTCTGGACACGAAGACCTCTTAGCTAAGCTCCTTTCTTGGTCAAATTTAACTAAGACCTCTGATCTGCAGCAGGAACGCTAGAGCTCGCGGGCCATGGACAGAGCTCTTCCTGTTCCACACACTCTGCAGCTCCTGGATCTGCATCCAGACCAGCTGCTCCAAGCTTGGGTCTGATCTTCACAGAACCACTGGGTTTGCTGATTCTAGAGAAGAGCCATCCTCCTTCCCTCCCCAATCATTTGTCTCATCTTATCATAGGGCATCATCTAACAATATTCCAAATAAAAAACTCCTGACTTTTTCCTCCTGCCAGCCCACACCCCATGAAAGGCAAATAAACCCATTTCTTTGGGGATTAAAAGAGTTTTAAATACAATAGTATGAAAATATAACTTAAAATATAAAAGTCAAACAGCATATGGAAGACTTAAAAATCTCTGTTTTGCCCATTAGTCCCATAAGTATTTTGTAGGAAATAAACACATACCCCCAACCCGGTAACACTGTCACAGCTCATAAAACCAGCTTCAGAAATCAATAGTTACAAAAGCCATTTCGAGTAAGAAAGCATTCCATTTCCAACTTGGTCAACGAGTCACTTTTAGCCCAAAGGCATTATGTGTTCGCACTGCCCACAGCCGTGGTGAGGGAACTCACCCACCGTCTGTGTGCCTGTGCTTCCTTCCACCTTGCCACCTGGTCGGACATGGGGCAGGGCCTCAGGTCCCTCACAACACTGTCTGGGACGACAACAAACAAACACAACTCCTTCCTTGCATATTTGGTCAGTGTTTGTAGTGCAACTGAATGGGGACCTCCAGCCGCCCGTGGCCCCCTCAGGCGCTGGCTCCTCTTCCCTCTTTTTAAGTCACAGTAGTCTGGGGGCAGGCGAGAGCGGGCAGAGACAGCAAGAGGAGCAGAGGTAGAAAGGAAGGGCAGAGAGTGGGGAAGGAACGATGCTGCGGGATGACCTCTGCACACCAGCGGCTGGCGGGGCCCTCCTGTCACCCCCAGCATGGGAATGTGTCATACGGGCAGGCCGAAGCGGTGCTTCTTTTTCTTCACAGGCTTGAGGGGGGTCAGTCTGCAGAGGTCCTCCTCCACGTCAGACTCCTCCATCTCGTCATCCGCCGAGATCAGGATCTAAGGCAGTGGAGAGGCAGGGCCCAAGTCACCCCTAGCAGGGCCTTCTTCATTTGCCCTCCCTGGACCCTGGACCCTTCAAGTCTCATGTTTCTTTTATGTGTGTGTGTGTGTGTTTTTTTTTTTTTGGACAGCGTCTCACTCTGTCACCCAGGCTGGAGTGCCATGGCATGATCTCGGCTCATTGCAACCTCTGCCTCCTGGGTTCAACAGATTCTCCTGCCTCTCAGCCTACTGAGTAGCTGGGATTACAGGTGCGTGCCACCATGCCTGGTTAATTTTTTTTTTTTTTTTTTTTTTTTTTTTT
>NW_016824620.1:159550-233600 GCF_001698545.2 Rhinopithecus bieti | reverse complement strand
TTTTTTTTTTTTTTTTGAGATGGAGTCTCACTCTGTCGCCCAGGCTGGAGTGTAGTGGCCGGATCTCAGCTCACTGCAAGCTCTACCTCCTGGGTTTACGTCATCCTCCTGCCTCAGCCTCCTGAGTAGCTGGGACCACAGGCGCCCGCCACCACACCCAGCTAGTTTTTTGTATTTTTTAGTAGAGACTGGTTTCACTGTGTTAGCCAGGATGGTCTCGATCTCCTGACCTCGTGATCCACCTGTCTCGGCCTCCCAAAGTGCTGGGATTACAGGCTTGAGCCACCGCGCCCGGCCCCAATTTTTTTTTTTTTTTTTTGCTACTTTTAGTAGACACGAGGTTTCACCATGTTGGCCAGGCTGGTCTCAAACTCAAGTAATCCACCTGCTTCGGCCTCCCAAAGTGCTGGGATTGCAGGCATGAGCCACCATGCCTGGCCAAGTCTTACGTTTCTTTACAAGAGAGTGAGGGGACGCTCCCTGTACTTAGTGAGACACACTAGCCTCCACAGGCCATGTTCACTCCAAGGACACTCAGGGGCTACTGAAGCCAGCACTGAGTCAACAGACCCCCTTCCTCTGCTAATGCTCCCCACTTCTTGGTCCACCTCCAGGGGAACCGACCTCCACCAGGACAAACTCAGCATGGCCCTGCAGCCTAAGGTCACCCTGGCTAAAAAAAGCTCAACCATGACACATGCAGTTGTTGAAGCTGCCTTAAATACTGCAGAGGCAGACTGAAAAGCCTCTTTCAAAAGGAAGAGAAAGCATCTGTGGGCAAGGGGAGTCCAGCGTGGCTGCTGAGCCAACTCTGCAACTGCTGAAGACAAATAGCGGCACTTTGCTGTTCTAAGCCCCTGGAATGACTCAGCCATGCAGCTGGGGCAAACACACTCATTCCCTGCCCGCCTGCCTGGCTCCTTAGACCTCTGAATACCAGGGAAAGGTTGGAACTGCCTAGGTTGGGATAAGGAGGTCCCAAGTCCACCTGTGCAGGGAAACATGAACTCCTATTCTAGGGCAGGGCAAGCAGTCTCACCTCCTCTTCCCTGCACCGTTCCTTTGCAGGGCTTCCTGCCTCTAGTCTTGGTCCTGACCACCACACTCCCACTGCTCCTCACTGCCTGTACGAGCACATCCCAGTGCCTCAGCCTGGATCACAGGGCATTGCCCATCTAGCTCGGCCTCTGCCTCACTTCTTGTCCTTCTGTCCTATGCTCCAGAATACAAACCACAGTGCATTTCACACTATGGCCCAGACACCAAACTATGTGACTCTGAATGCTCATGAGCTGCTGCTTCTGCCCGTAACACTGTTTGCCACTCACCTAATGTTCACCAAGCTCTCACGACAGGCGCTGGCCAGATCCTAGGGACAAGCACCTAGAGAAGACGCGGCTCCCCTCTGTCCCGCTCATCTATTTGTCTTCTGAAACTCCTCCAGGCTATCCCAGGGCCCTCGCTGGGTTCTGCCTATGCCTCAATCTCAGAACATGTTACGGTGTCATGACAAGCTACTTATGCGTCCACCTGCACCTCACCCACGCATCTGATGGCCTCTCCAGGGAAGATGTTTGTCTCGGCTTTTCTGCAGCTCCCACCTGCACACAGTGCTCTCCGCCTTGGGAGCTTCCCAGGCCTCCCATGAGTTGGCCCTGCACGCAGATGTGGGGTGAGTGCTGCAGGGCCACCAGAACACATACCCTGGCCTCAAGGCTGCTATTCATGGCCACCGTTCTTCCCTGAGGTCCACAGAAGACCAGAAAATAAGGGGGGGATGAGGTTCCTCCTGCAAGGTCTGGTTACCCCTATATTTTAGAAGTTTCCAGCTGCCTTAGCCAACACTTCCCTCGCTCTTTAGTGGTGGGCAGAGATTCAAATACCCTAATGCTTGAAGGTCAACCGCCAGGCCCATGATGGTCCTTGCCAGCTCACCAAACAAGGCAGCACCTCCCTCTCCTGTCATCTCCACCAACAGAGGAACTGTCGCAGGCAAGCCACCCCCATCTGCTACGCCCTCCTGCCCTAGGCCGGCCCAAGGGACAGTGGGAATGGGTTCTGGCTGGACAGAGCTGTCTGTCCCTCCCTCATCTCTGGCTCAGCCTCTTCTCCCGCCCTTTGGCTCGCACTGTGACTTAGCACTCAAGGGAAGACCAAACACAAACATGACACCAGAGACCCCCTTGGGCCAGCGATGTGATGGCGTGCGCCCTTGGAGAGTCGGGGAGGCCCTACCTCAGACTCAGACTCCTCGTGGGATGCGGCCCTCCGGTAGCGGACCTTGCTCCCATTCCTTGAGTCCTGGTTGGCTCCCCTTTCTTCTAGCTTAGCTTTTGTCTTCCCCTTTCTCATGAGGAAGTTGTCCACTACCCAAAACATCAAAGCCTGTGGGAAGGAAAAATGCAGGTTACTTTGGGATAAACCATTTTTCAAAGCAAAGCCGAGCAGCCCCCTATCCGCCCACTCCCATTCGAGGTTATAAGATCCAGAGCTATAGAAAGAAAAACTCAATCCAATCACCCTGCTATCTCCCAAAGCTTAGAAAGAGATTCCCAGTCTCCATGTCCTCGGGTTCAGTTTTCTGATCAGAGTATGCAAGGAACATGCCCGGAGAGGTCTTTGTTGTGGTAATTGGGGGAACAGCCTGTTTGGGGCCTGGAAGCAAGGTCTCTGGACACACATTCCGGGCCCCTCCCCACAGACTCTGTGTGGGTGGCCGGCACACCCTGCCATCGTCTGTTTGTCCCAGCTTCCCTCACCACTTCTGTTTCCTAACTTCTAGCCATTGTGCTCGGGAGTTTCTCAAGATCCGTGGTCAGGAATGAATGATGGGTACGTTTGAAACGATCCTGAACTAGAGGTTGGCGCTACACATGAGTGGGGCTTCTTGGCCCCTTGGCAGGGAGGGCAAGACAAAGCTCCCAGGCCCCTCCATCCTGGATGGGGCCCTGCCTTTTGAGGGGTAATCCTGCCATTTCCAGGTCTGGGGTGGGAGAGGTGGCAAATGGTCATGCAAAAAGACCTGAGGGCTACAAAATGAGCTTTCTGTCAGACTTAGAACTTTGGACAGGGAGCAAACCGAGGTAAAAATGCAACATGGCACTGACGTTGACAAAGAAGGGGACGATCAGCATGACGATGGCTAGCTTCAAGTCTGGGTTTTCAATGGGATTCAACAGGGCCACCTGTAAAGAGAAGCAGACTCAGTGAGGTAGGGAGAGGCCACTGAGAGTGTGCCTGGGGGGTGGGTGGTACCCACAGGCCCTGAGGGAGCCTTAGCTTAGACCTTCCCCCAAAGCCCAATGGGAGCATCACCTCATACCCAGGGTTCCCAGATGAGACTGTCCACAAGGAACCCTTGGAGACAACATGCAGCAGCTGGTGCTTTGGCAGCGTTCTCCTCAGTGTGGACTTGCAAAGTGCAGTGGGCTTATAGCCACCAAGCCAGGGCAAAGCAAGCAGTGCCCACCGGGAGAGTGGAGTGCAGGCTTCGGGGGGCTGGAGGAGTAAACTCAGTGGATGCTCATTATAGACACCAGTATTGAGGCCCCAGACCACGTTCTAACAGAAATCCCACACCTCAACCACCCCGAAAAGACAACAGCTCTGAAAAGCCTTGGCTTATTTTCTTAAATAAAATCCAGCCACAAATAAAACCCAAAGGAGGCCAAGCTGAGCCGCTTGTTCTCAAAGGCTTCTGGCTGGTCTACCGTGGGCATTTGGGGATGAGGAGTGGGGGTTTATCTACACAGAACTGGGGTCAGAGGGCAGAGGCCAGGGTTGGAGAGCCCATAGGCTGGCCAGGGCATCAGCACGCTGAACGTCACAGACTGTGGAAGCTGCCTGTGGCACCAAATGGCTCAGTTAAACTACCAGCCAAGAGAGATGCGTGACAGGATATTTGCCGATGTAGAAACATGTATCGCTGCAAGGCCTAAAAACCACCATCAGATGGTAGCAAGCCAAGGGCAGGGACTGTATTTCATTAGTTTTATACATCCCAAGGCTTCATCTAGAACAGACATTTAAAGTGGATGGACGCTAAGAATTGATAAGCTCTTTGGAGTAGTTGCCACATCAGACCAAATCCAGGACGCATTCACAGAGTTAAAACAGAAGTTTGGTTTTCCTAGAGTTGGTGTGTGTGGGTGATGGAGAGGAAGTGCTGCTTGCTCAGTGTGGCAAGGAGCTGCTAACGCAGGGACGAAGCAAACCTTTTTCCACTGAAGTATGAGGAGGACGATGAAGACGACAGATTTTTCAAAAATCATGATCACGATGTAAAGAGCGCACTGCCCGACCCAGGCTCCACACTGCAGAGGGTCTCCTGCAGGGACAGGCAGGTGCTTAGTCACAAGGGGGCCAGGCATCCGAGTGAGATGATGTCCCCACCCCACTCCCCCACACACCCCAGAACCCTGGCTGTAAAGGTACTTAATGAGTCCCCCAAAGTCCAAAAGATTACCTCATCCTTAACAGACAAATGCAACATTTTAAATAAAATCAGAGAATTCCTTACTAGAAGATACTAAAATGGACTTTCTTTTAAGAGATCCTAAGATAGGATTAAAAAGCGCTAAAGTTAGGAAATGCTCATTGCTGGAGCTCAGAAAAGCTGTTCTTTCTGCCTGCTGGCAGCAGAAGCTGTATGAAGCAAGACTGCTATTCTTATCCATTGTTGATTTTTCCAGTGACGGCAGGGCTACCCCTCCCTTCTCTGTCCATGAGTAGACTGATGTTTGTGGAGGATGAAGCAGGACTCAGTCGCTTTGTTTCCCACCTCCCCACCTCCCATTCCTTACCCCACTCCCCGGGCCATCCCTGATACCTCAGGCTTGAGAGCAGAAACGTGACTCTGGAGGAATTTGGACTCTGACTGTCCAGCATGGGTCACCCCAAACACCTTGGCCAGGGACAAGGAAGTGAAGAGAGAAGCCCTTGGGGCAAGGAGGTGGGAGGGATGGGCCGGGGCTCAGGGCTGTGACAAAGGTCCATCTGGGACCCCTTCAGTCACCACGCTTGAGAAACCAAGGGACCTAATAGTCTAAGCTGGGGGACAGGCAGGCCCTGGAGTGCCTCCAGGACATTTTGAATGGAGAGAAGACCAGCCCCTCCAGGGAATGATCCTGTGACATGAAGAACCCTAGGGTAGCTCCTGGGAGCCACACAGGCCTCCTCAAAGTGAGAGACCCAGGGGAGAGCGGAATGTGGGAAGGCCACCTGGGTCTCACCCTGGAAGTTCTGCCAGAGCTGCCTTACCATAGCTGGTCAGAAGAGGGGGTACAGGGTAGCATTTTGGGGGGTGGGCAAAAGTCCTAATCCAGGCTGTGAGAAGATAATTTGGTCCAAAGAGACATCTCTAGCTTCTCACTTGGCTTTATCGGTTCTGTAGCAATCCCTGTTTGGGCACCCATGCTGGAGGCCCACGCCCTGCCCAAGCCTGTTGGCTGTACACAACGGAATGCCTTTATGCAGCTGTAATGGACAAAACACCACGCCATTCCCTTTTCTGGAAAACCCTGGGAGAAGTGTGGCAGAAAACAGGCAGAAACATATCAGTCACCTCTTCTGAGCTCTTCCTTTCTCCTTTCACTTAAGGGATAGGAAACATTTGAGCCAAAAAACTCATTTCAGAAGCATAATCCCTCCCTGATAGGTTAATGAGTTTTGCAATCCTTTTCCTTTCGGTAAGTCACCAAAGCTTATCAAGAGCAGTTCTCAAAACAACAGATGAACTCATTTTTGAGAAACCATTACGTAAGTTTGAGGACAGTCGGACAAAAAGCGCCACTAGGAAATCTCTCTGCGAGGACTGGAGTGTTCAGGAGCCAGCAGAGAGCGCGGCACCGCTTATTTACTATGGAAGGACGTCCGCTCACTCAGCATGCTCACTCCATCTGCTCTTCAGTTTTAAGTGACTGACAAGGAGGAAAATGCTTTTCTTCCCACCCACCTCACGTCGCCCTGGTGTTCTAAGTTTCTGCTACACAACTTAGCTGCAGCTGCCTCTTTAATTTAGATGCTAGAATAAGAAAGTTCAGAAACATGAGAAAAGAGAAAAAGCAGCCGTGACCCTCTCTGGCACACCATTTCCTCTGGGCACCCAGATCTCACGCAGCCACCGCTGGGAGAAGCGCAAGTGGCTGCTGTGTTTCTTGACTCCTGTTTCACTTGTGAGTCTTTCAAATGTTCCCCCGCCCCGCCCCAGTCTCCTCTTTAAAGGACAGACATGCCAGCCAGTGTTGCATGTCCTGCTTTGTCATTGCTGTTACTGTTTTCTTAGAGATGGGGTCTCACTCTGTCATTCAGACTGGAGTGCAGTGGCATGAACACAGCTTACTGCATCCTCAAACTCCTAGGCTCGAGTGATCCTCCTGCCTCAGCTTCCCGAGTAGCCAGGACTAAGGATGCGTGTCATTGTGCCTGGCTAATTTTTAAAAAATTTTTTTCTGTAGAGACGGGGTCTTGCTTTGTTGCCAAGGCTGGTCTTAAGCTCCTGGGCTCAAGTGATCCTCCCCGCTTAGTCCCCCAAAGTGCTGGGAATGACAGGTGTGAGCCACTGCACCCGGCCCTGTGTGTCTTGCTTTTTACTGCAAGGAACAACCTCAGGCATATAGGTGTTTTGTTTGGGTTTAATTATTTCCTCAGTAGAAGTCACAGGAATAGGGGCCAGAAGGAGGGAACACATCTGTGGCGAGAGGCTTCCAAAAGGGAGCGTTTGGCCAGGGACGGGCAGCAAGACCCATGAAGCACCGTGACCCAGATGTCAGGGCTTCCACATGGGAAAGAGTGGCGTGGCAATCAGAGTGCAGACACCATGCACTGGAGCTGGTCTCAACCGCCGGGGCTGTGTGGCCTATTTCCCTGAGTCCCACATTCTCATCAGCAAACTCATGGCTTTCTCATCTAGGAACAAAAGACACATCGTAGAAAATTTACATGAGAGGAGAGCAGGGGGGGGGGGGGGGGGGGCACCTTCCCCCCAAAAGGGGGGGGGGGGACACCTCTGCCTCAAATGGATGGGCAGGATAACAGGTGTGGGAGGCAGAGTAACAGCCCCACACAGTTGCCCACATCCAAATCCCTGGAACCTGGGTGTGTGCAGTGTCACACAGCAAAGGGGAATTGAGGCTGCAAATGGAATTAAGGGTGCTAGTCAGCTCACTTTAAGACAGGGAGAGTATTCTGAGGGTCTAGGTGGGGCCAAGGTAATCACAAGTAAATGTAAATCACACTTTAACGTGGAAGTCCGCAGAAGTCAGGGCAACTTGATGTGGGATAAACCCAATGACTGTTGTTGGCTTTGAAGATGGAGGGAGGGGCCGCGAGCCAAGGCTTACAGGCAGACTCTAGAGGCTGGAAAGGGCGAGAAAACAATCTTCCCAGGGGCTCCAGAAGCCAGCCCCACTGACACTGGGACCTTAGCCCAGTGAGACCCATGGCAGACATTCGAACGAAAAAAGATAGGCCGGGTGCGGTGGCTCAAGCCTGTAATCCCAGCACTTTGGGAGGCCGAGGCGGGCGGATCACAAGGTCAGGAGATCGAGACCATCCTGGCTAACACAGTGAAACCCCGTCTCTACTAAAAAATACAAAAAACTAGCCGGGCGAGGTGGCAGGCGCCTTTAGTCCCAGCTACTCGGGAGGCTGAGGCAGGAGAATGGCGTGAACCCAGGAGGTGGAGCTTGCAGTGAGCTGAGATCTGGCCAGTGCATTCCAGCTTGGGTGACAGAGCGAGACTCCGTCTCAAAAAAAAAAAAAAAGATAATCAACTTGTGTTGTTTGTTTGTGCTATGAAGTTTGTGGAAATGTTACAGTAGCAATAGAAAATAACATAAATTGATGGAAATAGAAAACAACAGGTAACTGAGCAGACAAGCTATCCTTCCTCAGCCTGCGGAAGACTCAGGATGGTCCCTGCAGCTTTATTTGGAGACATTCTGGCTTGAAGACTCTGGCTCCCAAAGGCAGTGGTGGGATGACGCAGGGGCAGGGGCCGAGGCAGGCCAAGAGATTGAGAAGGAGGCTGAAACACAACCCACTGCCTTCGTCTTTTCCATCCACCCTTGGGGATGAAGACAAAATGTGAGAGAACAACTGGTAGCATTAATGCATCTGAACCAGACCTGATCTTCACTCCCAGGTCACTGAGCGGCACCTGACTGACTGTGGTAGATCCACCTTAGCACTGGTCAGCTATAGTAGAGCTGGGAGCCACGCCTTCTAGAAGGGATCTCAACTGCAAAGGAGTAGTTGTGAGCACTGTTTGTGGGGGTGGTGGGAGGGTTTAGGTATCCTGGTGCAGCAGGCCCAGGCTCCCATAGCCATGCACCGGCTGGGTGAGCTTTGTGCGTCACGTAACTCCTTTGGGTGTCCATTCTATAAATGAAGATGACGCTGTGCTGGTCTCCCTGCTGCAGTCCATTTCTGTTCCGCAGCTGAGGACTCAATGACTCGCAGCTTCTCAGAAGCCTTCCCTGGAGCCACAGGAGGCACACGCTGTGTGCTGGATGCTATCTTAAGTCAGTGACTCATCAGGCATCAAGTAACGGGGCTAAGAAAAGCCCTCCCCTGAGTTCATCTCCCCTCAACAGAGACAATTACTTAAGATTTCTGGAAATACCCAAGGCACTCATAGCCAGCTCCATGAATTAGCTCCCCTTTTAAACTGTCAGTGCCTTGTGAATCTTCAGTCATCTAGGAATGAGTGGCCCTTGAACCCACAGCCATGAGCTCTTTGGGACAGGAGAGTGCGGATCCTGAATTCCATCCGCTCTCCCTCCCTCTTGTCCTCTGTGGCTCTCTCAAGGCAAAGGTTCCATTGATGCTGCTCCACCTGGGAAGAGGAGCTTCTGCCTGCAGACACCCGGGGCCAGCTGTAAGGGTGGGAGAGAGCTGATGTTACCCCTAACTCTGTTCTGAAAACCTCAGAGGGCACTGAGGGCCTGAGGAAGCCACCCTCCAGTACCAGCCATGTGGAACGGCCTAGCGACAGGACACGCACAGATGTGCAGCAGAGAGAGGGGCCGGGCTTGCTGCCTCGTTACTGAACACCTTCAGAACATGAGGGCTGCCCCATTGCCCTAACCTGCTGGCAGGTGGCGTGAGCTCGACAGGCAGCCTGGCGGAATGAAGAGGCCTGTGGTCCTGTGTGTGGGACTGCTGGTGTCTTCCAGGAGAAGGGACAGACATTCAGCCTTCTCTCTGCATCTAGTGTCTCCTGCCTCCTGCCACCTTCCCTGCCATAAGGTGAGGGCCTTGGCGGTAAAGCAGGCACCCATACCCACAGGAGGGTGAGCTCAAACCCAGAAAAGCCCCCTCTGTCACAAAGAGGAGACAATGGCAGCTCCCTAGCCATTTCTGGATCTGTTTGCCTGGTGGGCCACATGGGGCAAGGAGCAGAGACCCCCAGCAGTTCCCTCACGCCCTGTCCACAGCACATTACCATATTCACCGAAGCGCAGGGACTCCCATTGCTGCCACTCCACCAGAACGCTGACGGCACGCACCCCCACGTAGATGAGCAGCATGCCCACAGTAGCATCCAGGAGGAAGTTGATGAGGTACCTGTGAGGACAGGGCACATGCATGCTCACGGCAGAAGCCACAGGGCCAGAGGTCATGGCTGACGTGGGTGGCCTGAGGGAAGCCCAGCATTTGTTTGGGCCCATTCTGGGGGCTGGCAGCCCTCATGTGCTAGTGTAGCTGTCACTTCCAGGTGCCTCCCAACCATGTGCCGAAGCTCATCAGGAGTGGGACCACCTGAGGGAGGTGAGTGAGGGGCAAAGACACTTAAAAACTGCCAGTGCTGGCTGGGTGAGGTGGCTCACACCTGTGATCCCAGCACTTTGGGAGGCCGAGCCAGGCGGATCATGAGGTCAGGAGATCGAGACCATCCTGGCTAACACAGTGAAACTCCGTCTCTACTAAAAATACAAAAAAATTCGCTGGGCGTGGTGGCATGTGCCTGTAATCCCAGCTGCTCGGGAGGCGGAGGCAGGGGAATCACTCGAACCCAGGAGGCGGAGGTTGCAGTGAACCGAGATTGCACCACTGCACCCCAGCGTGGGCGACAGAGCGAGACTCCGTCTCAAAAAAACAAAACAAAAAAAACAAAAACCTTCGTCTGCCAGGCGAAGGTTCAATGGAAGACAGAGTATCTGGAAGCAGCCAGGGAAATCAACAGGAAACAGACCTTAACTGATGACAGAAATGCCTATGCAATGATTCTGCTCACTCCCTGAAAGTCCAGCCCAGGAAGCCCAGAACAGTGCTGCTGCACCAGAGAGCTTCAGGAAACAGCCTCTGGGGTTTCACAGACAAAGAGGGCAGGGCCACGTGGCCTTCGCCCATCCCCATCTGCAGTCAAGCATAAGTCATATTTTTACACTTTTTTTTTTTTTTGAGACGGAGTCTCCCTCTACCGCCCAGGCTGGAGTGCAGTGGTGCAATCTCAGCTCACTACAGCCTCCGCCTCCTGGGTTCAAGTGATTCTCCTGCCTCAGCCTCCCAAGTAGCTGGGATTACAAGTGCGTGCCACCACACCCAGCTAATTTTTGTATTTTTAGTAGAGACAGGGTTTCATCATGTTGGCCAGGCTGGTCTTGAACTTCCGGCCTCAAGTGATCTGCCTGCCTTGGCCTCCCAAAGTGTTGGGATTACAGGCCTGTGCCACCATGCCCGGCCTACACTTTAAAGAGAGAGCTTTACTATGTGGGAAAAGGCAAGATAACTGGGGGAATGAGAGGAGGATGCTCTGAAGGGCACACCACATGGACTATGTTCTTGTAAGATCTGTTTCCATCTGACACAAAATCTTTTCTCTCACTAAAGAAAGGCCCTTTGCCACTCACCCTCTTTTGAGGGCTTGTACCCAGATCCAGCTGAGCACTGCTGACCACAAGCCCCAGCTCTCTATGGTAGACAGAGTGGGAGACAAGGGCACTGGATCCAGTACTGACCCTCTGAGATACGACGTGGCTCTGAAATCCTTGCAGGTAAGCTCCAGGACACCACAAGCCCCAGCTATGGTGGGCTTTCCAGTGGCTGAGGCTTGAGACATTTTGTGCAGCCTCACAGCCTCCTATCCCAGGCTGGAGCTTTGGTGACGTGCACACAGCACTCTGATGCCAGAGGGCGCAGCCTGTGCTAGGGTAGGTCAGCAGGAAAACCCATGCAAAGAGGGAGGGGGCATTTCTCCTGCCTGCCCTTCCTCTGTAAAATCACAAGGGGTCACTCTCAGACCAGAGATGACAGGAGCAGCAACTGCTTCCAAGGCAATTTCTCTCTGGTCTGAGGCTATGCTGCTCTCAGATACTTTAATTTGTGTACAGAGCATCTCACGCCTGCGAGAACAAAGACATGTGATGTACATACAGGCCTTACTTTCATTCATTCACTTAGCAAACATTTACGAGCCTACTGTGTGCCACGCCTTGGGAATAAAGAAAGTTCTATGTTCCATACTCAACACACGTGATTCTGACACAGCAAAACATCATGCGGGCCCTGGAGGCCAGACTGGCTTGGCTCCATGACTCCTGAGCGGTGTGAACTTACAGTATATATAACCTCTCCGTGCCTCAGTTCCGTAACTGTAAAATGGGGATAATCAAAGTCTCTATTAATATATGGCAGGCTGCTATAAAGATGAAGGGAGGCAGAAGACGGGGCCAGGATGAGGTAGGCAAGCCTCCTCTGCCACTCCACCTGCTAAGAGAAGAACCATGTGGGTGCCATTAGCAAGGAGGACAGAATATCATGGCAGGATTGAGGTCACAGACAGATTGCTCTGGGGGCTGCATGGAAGGCACGCTGCAGTGATAAGGTGGAAGAGGTCAATGATGGTCAACAACAGTTTTGACCCTGAATGGCTGATGCCACAGAGAAGCCCCAGTGTGTCCTCCTGTGAGCCCCAGTGAGACACCCCTGTAGGGCATTATTCTTCCTTGCCAGGGGCGGCTTGGAAACTGGGAAACATAAGGACACTAGAAAATCAAAGGACAGAGCTTGGATTGATGAACAGAAAGCCAGTGCACAGGGAAAGTGTCACCATGCAAAGCCCTACAAGCCGACTGATAGCTGTGTATGTGAGCTCCAAGACAGCATGCACAGGATGGTCTCTCAGAGGAGCACAGAGGAAAAGGGGAGCACCCTCTCCTCAAGCCAGAGGGAGCAGGACCAGCAGCAGAAAGCAAGGCCAGCCTATATTTTCAATGGAGGGGCAGCTGATGTTTGTACTCGAACAGGGGCCACTTACAGTGAACAAGGGTCCTCTTCAGTGAGATCTGCTAGGTATACGTTTGCAAAGTGGATGAACAGCATTCCTATGGCTTGCTTGGAAGTGTCTAAAAACCTGTACAGAATAAAACCAACACTGGTTATTAGCCTGACAGGAGTGCAATATCCAATTTGAGGGAAACGAGAAGTCGGAAACAGGAAAAAAGCCACCCCAACCTTCCAATCACTGGTCGTCTATTCCCGGGGCCTTCAGTACTAACTCAGGCTTGGCATCTCAGCCACCTTTCAAAGCCTGCAATAACATTGCCTTTGAAATCCCTAAAAGGTCAAGGATTGATATTTAAAATTACGTTTTAAATTTTTCATGTTCTTACTTCAAAATAAAATGCTCGATCACAGCTTTGTGATGCAGCCCAAGGTGTCTCTATTTTAAAGTGCTTCCGTTCAACTTCACTCACAATGAGCTAGATTATGCGTGAAATTAACAAGACTAGCACAAATCCAGTACTGCAGCTGGATCCCTAAAGAAATTTTAGCTGCTGCCATTTAAACAACGGGCTAGATGAGGGTAGGCACACCTTTTCTGTAAAGGACCAAAGAATAAATATTTGAGGTTCTGTGCACCATACATCTCTATCTCAACTCCTCAGTCCTGCTGCTGGAGAACGATGCAGTCATAGACACAGCTATTCCAATCATACACACCGGGCCTGCGGGCTGTAGTGTGCCAGCCCCTGGACTAGATGATAAGCATTTCAAAAAAGAAAAAACAAGGGCGTTAATCTCTGAGAGGAGCTGTCCCTGGCCTATGTGACAGGAGCATGGTGGAGACAGTGTGTGCCTTCAGTATGTCCTCCGCCACCAGTACCAGGCAGTCACTCTCCTCTGTGGTCGAGGCACCTCTTAGTCATCTCTGTCTCTCGCAGCCTCCCAGCTGGGCAGGGTCTCAGGACTGCGGAGATTATCCAGACCAACCCAGTGACGGTGGCTGGAAAATCATTCCCTAGCCTCATCGGAAAGGAGGATTTACCAAAGGACAATGTATGTAAGACTCAGAGAGCCCCAAAGCTAGGTCCTGCCCCAGCCCTGAGGTGGGAGTCACACATTCTAAAGTTAATGGGGTTTGAGAAAAATCAAGGGGGGGAAAATAAAAAGAATTATCAACATTTGGCAGCAACACATTTAAGAACAAGCAAGTACACACTTAAAAATTTTATTACAGTGATTACTGACATTTCCTCTGAAGGAGAAAATGGCTATTTTGTTAGGAAAGGTGCAAGCTCAAGGCAGCCTAAAACAGGCAGCTTCTTGCGGACACGGGCTGTCCTGAAGAGCTGACTGTATCCTTCCAGGTGATGTATTACTTTAGAGTTTTGTCTTTAGAACCTACTTCTGAAGCTTTACCACCATTTTACAAAGGAAAAATTGTGACTGCAGGATCATCCTCTGTGAAATAAATATACGCTTGATATATATATCAAAGTCTATAAAAGAAATATATGTATTTGGTTTCTGTCCTGGTTTCCGACACAGAGCTCCTAAAACACTTGTAATCTCCTGAGTAACAGAGGTGCTAGGAGGAGTTTTTGTTCTAATACTTGGTCTCTGGCCTTGGTCTTGATACGAGCACCTAAACCTCATGGAATTTCCTGGAAGACAGGAGCTTTTTGCTCCAATGAAGCAAGCCTTAGTGGGCTCCTAGATAGCTTCGGGATGAGGCTAGTCACCAAAAGGACCAAGTCATGATTAGAAACTTAGAACTTTCAGTCCTAATCCCCTACCCTCCAGGGAGAAGGGAGGGGCTGGAGACTGAGTTAATAATCAATCATGCCTACATGATGAAACCTCCATAAAAATCCCTAAACAATGGGATTTGGAGAGCTTCTGGGCTGGTGAACACGTCCATGTGCTGGGAGAGGGGCACACCCCAACTCCTGTGCTCAGGACCCTTCTGGACCTTGCCCAATGCACCTCTTCATCTAGCGTTCATCTGGGTCCTTTATAATAAACCACTAAATGTAAGTAAATGTTTCCCTGAGTTTTATGAGCCGTTCTAGCAAATTACTGAAGCTTAGTGGGGAAGTGGGAGTTGTGGGAACCCCTAACTTTAGAGCAAAGTTGGACGGAAATGTGGATACCCTGAGGACCCCACTACTTACAGCTGGCACTGAAGAAGGGGGCAGTGTGTGGGACTAAGCCCTTAACCTGTGGATTCTGTTCTAACTCCAGGTAGTTAAGTGTCCAAAGTGAATTAAATTATGGGACACCCAAGTGGTACTTGCAGAGTTGGAAAGCTGGTTGATGCTGGGGGAAGAAAACACTCAAATATTTGGTGTCAGAAGTATTTTGAGTAGAGAAACAGCTTTCCTTTATGCTAGGACCAAGAAAGACTCATTTGGAGAGAGGAGCATTTATATGCTTTGTTTGACTGATCTCCAAATTTGGGTTAGTTTTTGCTTGTACATATAGACTACAGAATCCAGGAATTTTTTTTTTTTTTTTTTTTTTTTTGAGATGGAGTCTCGCTCTGTCGCTCGGGCTGGAGTGCAGTGGCCGGATCTCAGCTCACTGCAAGCTCCGCCTCCCGGGTTTACGCCATTCTCCTGCCTCAGCCTCCCGAGTAGCTGGGACTACAGGCACCCGCCACCTCGCCCGGCTAGTTTTTTGTATTTTTTTTTTAGTAGAGACGGGGTTTCACAGTGTTAGCCAGGATGGTCTCGATCTCCTGACCTCGTGATCCGCCCGTCTCGGCCTCCCAAAGTGCTGGGATTACAGGCTTGAGCCACCGCGCCCGGCCAGAATCCAGGAATTTAAACCAAATCTAACAACAAGTAGACATAGATGAAGTAGCCAGCATCGGGGACTGATGTATTTGTGTATCTTCCATCTTCTAGAAGTGGAAGCAGAGTGATTCTAAAATAAAGGTAGGATTAAAAGTTACCTGGAGAAACAGAAACGCTTTCATCATATGCATAGTTCCTGATGAATTTAACTCAGGGATTCCAGATACATGATATTATGTATCATTTCTCACATTCCATGCCCTCCCCACTCCAACACCATACCTCACCCCCACTCCAAGACCCCCAACATAGTCAAAAGCACTCCTGAATGAGTTAATACCTAAACACATACCATATCCTCCATGGACGTCTTTCATGCTTTGGTTCTCTGAAGCGTTTGACTGAAAGAAAAGACAACGTCAGTAGCTTTTCAAAGAAGCAACGTAAAGCAAGATGCACATACAGGCTGGGTTATCAGTCTACTCGCTGTGTATAGAACCAAGGTAAGGCACTTTCTCTGTTAACGTGACAACGCACAGTAAGCCCAGTGCAGGCCACTGAGGTCCTGTGTTGCTGATGATTGGTGTGGACTCCTTAGAACTGGACGCTTAGGGAGAAGGACTCCTCACAGCATGTGGAAAACTGTATTTTCCCCTTTGTGACACACAAGGCTCACTCGGATAAGGACCGGTAATGACAAAGTGAAATGCAGCTGCTTCTAACTTCAGGATGTGCTCTATCCAAGGACAAATCCATCATCCACTCAAATGTTTACTGAGTGCCTACTCCAACCCAGGCACTAAGGATACAAAGGTAAAACCAGTTGTCTTGCAACTAGGGGGCTAACACATACATATTACATATGGTGTGATAGTGCAAGAGAAGAGTGAAGTCTGCAGCAGAATAATGGCACAAGCGAAGGATGGCTAACCCTGCAGTGGGGACCGAAGCGTTTGTATGTCTTCCATCTTCTAGTGAAGAAGAGACTTTACTGATGGGGGACGGTCAAGCCAAGCCCTGAATGCTGGGTAAGAATTTGGCAAATGGATCAGGGAGGGGAGAGAAGATACGTTCTGGGAAATATTACAAGCCATTAGGTACAGGGACGAAGCATGGCAGAGTGTGTCTGGCCTCATTTAATTTGGCTTCAATACAGTAACAAGGGAACCTCCCGGGGGAGCAGCAGGTAACAGGGTGACAAATTGAGCAGGGGCCAAAAGAGGGACAATCTTTTTTTTTTTTTTTTTTTTTTGTTTGATTGACGGAGTCTTGCTCGTGTCCACCCAGGCTGGAGTTGGCAGTTGGCCGGATTCTCAGCATCACTGCAGAGCTCCGCCCTCGCCGGTTTACGCCATGTGCTGTCCTGCCTCAGCCTTCCCGAGTAGCTAGGGACTACAGTGGCGCCCGCCTCGGGTCGGGCGCCGGGCTAGTTTTTTGCTATTTTTAAGTAGAGAACAGGGTTTTCAGCCGGTATTAGCCGCAGGATCGGTCTCGATTCTCCCGTGACCCTCGTGATCCGGCCCGGGTCTTCGGCCTCCCAGGAAGTTTGCTGGGATTTACAGGGAGTGAGCCACGCGCCGCGGCCAAGAGGGACAATCTTGAATGCTTGGCCAAGGAAACTGGAATGAATCCTGTAGGAAAGGAAAAGCCAGGGAAGAATTCTAAGCAGAGTCAAAGACATGTTGGGACTAAGTTTTAGAAAGGTAGTTCTATGGCCAGGAGTGGTGGCTCATGCCTGTAATCCCAGCACTTTGCGAAGCTGAGGTGTGAGAATCTCTTGAGCCCGGGAGTTCGAGACCAGCCTGTGTAACTGAGTGAGATCACGTCTCTACAAAATATTTTTTAAAAAGTAGCCATGTGTGGTGGCACACACCTCTGATTCTGGCTACTGCAGCAGCTGAGGTGGGAGGATCACTCGAGCCCAGGAGGTTGAGGCTGCAGTGAGCCAAGACTGCACCACTACATTCCAGTCTGGGCAACAGAGCGAGACTCTAGCTCAAAAAAAAAAAAAAAAAGAAAAGAGACAAGAAGAGAAGAGAAGAGAAAAGAGGCTCTGTTAATTGAGTAGACAGTGGATGTCTGGGCACATTCAGCAACAATCTGATTGATCTTGGATAGTGAAGAACTCGCCCAATTTACGTTTGAACCTTGGGTCTGTAGACACGACAGCCTGAACAAGAGGAAATGAAAAGTTTTGAAGCTACGCATCCTCCATTGAAGTGCTAGGCAAGTACTTCACAATGATTCTATCTACTAAAAGAAACACTGAAAGTGCTGCCTATGTGATATTTTCCCACAGAAAAGTACTGTGGAAGAAACAGACGCTGACCCAAGCCCACAGAAGATGCCTCGTTACTCCTGGTGGTGGGCAAGAACCTACTTCCGTCAGAGTCCCGAGCTGCCAGCGAGGGAGCAGGAGAAGAAGGGAGACAGGGAAGGAGAAAATGGTAGCCAAGACAGTAAACCCTACTCTCTGAATAAACACAGGCAGTCTGCATTTGCCAGGCTAGAACTGCCTATACAAAGAATTGCAGTAACAAGTCTGTTTAGAGAGACATGTTGATAGAGAGACCAACAAGCAGGTGAAGTTGTGAGGAGGTCTGTCATCTCATCAACACATCAGAGATCCTAAACCTCACCAATGCCAGAGAATCTGGTGTCCAGGCCAAGGGGTTCTGCTCGCCTCAACAGCTCTTGGAAGCAGGAGGCCCCTTCTCACTCGGCACGCCAGGTCTCACTCGGGGGCTGGAACTCAGGAAGGAGACAGGAGAAAACTAGGCCAGGACAAAACCATCCAGAGGGAATGCCCCCAGTCAGGGCCAGAGCCACTGCATGCTCATTTCTCCTTCTGCTTCAGGGGAATCTGTCCCCATCACTGTAAAATAAAGGACATCAAATATATCCTGAGGAGCATGTCCTTGTTCCTAGGAGACGCACGCCGAAGTAACACAGTGGCTGCAATTTACTTCTGAGTGGTTTGGGGGAATATATTATACATTATAATTATACATAATGGTTTTACAATTATGAATAATACAACAAATTATATAATAAATCTGCTATAATTATACTATATTAACATCATATATATACACACACACACACACACACGGAAAGAGAAGCAAATGTGGTATTAAAGGATGAACTGTGCCACCTCCTCCGAAGTCGTCTGTTGAAGTCCAAACCCACAGCACCTCAGAGCATGACTATGTGGAGACCGGGCCTTTAAAGGGGTAATTAAGGTTTAATGGAGCATGTGGGGGCCCTAATCCAATATGACTGGTATCCTTACAAGAGGAGGAGATTAGGACACAGATGTGTGAGTGCACCAAGAAAAGACCATGTGAGAACACTGAGAAGATGGCCATCTGCCAGCCAAGGAGAGAGGCCTTGGAGGAAACCCAGCCTGCTGACACCTTCATGGTGGACTTTCGACTTCCAGAACCGTGAGAAAATAAGTGCCTACTGTTTAAGCCACCCAGTCTGTGATATTTGGTTATGGCAGCCTGAGCAAATGAAAACATGTAGCATTACAACACTAGGTGAACCTAGGTGAAAGCTATTTGGCTATTCACTACACTATTGTTTAGGCTTTTCTGTAAGTTTAATATTTTTTGAAATAAAAAGTTTGGGGAAAAACATCCCAGAAGAATGAACTGGTGTAACCACTCAAAGGTCAAATAGGCTGGGTGCAGTGGCTCACACCTGCAATCCAGACTTAGGGAGGGGATTGCTTGAGCCCAGGATTTTGAGACCAGCCTGGGCAACACCATGAGACTCCATCTCTACAAAAAACAAAATTAGCTAAGTGTCTTGACGCATGGCTGTGGTCCTAGCTACTTGGGGAGGCTGAGTTGGGAGAACTGGTGGAGCACCCGAAGTCCCAGCTACTTGGGAGGCTGAGGCGGGAAGGGATTACTTAAGCTCAAGAGGTTAAGCTCAAGAGTGCCACTGCACTCTACCCTGGGGAACAAAGTGAGACCCTGATTCAAAAAAAAAAAAAGAAATCCAAGGGCTACTTTTGATTAAAGGAATTATGGATCAAGGAATTCACATTGCTTGAATTTCAGAATTTACAAAAGAAAAGACAAACTTATCTCAGAGATTTGAGGCGATGTAGCAAAGTGGGATGTGGGAGAATCAGTGTGACCTACAGCTGGGCTTCAGACAAGGAATGGAGGAGAATGTTGTGCCTGTGCCCGTGGGTGCCCTGCGACAGCCACATATAGCAGCACTTTTGATCAAGTTCAGAATGGAATTGATTCTTCTGAATCAGAGCAGAAGTGTGGCTCCTGCCTCCTTCCTCTCTACCTCCTATCCCCTTTCCCTAGAACAGTCCAGAGTCTTTTTTTTTTTAAAGGAAGAGGAAATACTAAGAGAGCGTCTCCAAATCAAATTTGGTACAGGGGGTAAAAAAAAAAAAAAAAACAGAAAAATTCATTCATCTACCGTCATGTGTTATTGAGGGACCTGCTATGTAACAAGCCCCATTCAGCAGGAGATGAAATACACAAAACCCTTGCCTTCATCACATCCTAGTGGGGAGAGGAACAACATATGGAACATGGCAGACAGTGCCAAGTGTGTAGGTAAACACAGAGGCAGGTGAGGAGAGAAGAGGGCTGGCACGTGGGGTCTGGACTGTCGGTGAGGAGGTATGAAGGAGAGCCCAGGCCGGAGGAAGGAAAAGGCTAAGTCACGAGGGTCTCGGGATGAGCTGTCCAAGCAGAGGGCTGGAGGCCAGCAGGCCGAGCAGCAGGGCATGCGGGAGAGGCAGCTGGACCTGTGCCCAGAGCCCAGGCGAAGAGCTCCACCTGGGCCTGTGTGTGGTGGCCAGGCAGCTGCAGCCACAGTCCAACAGGCTCCCTTAGGTTGCTGTGCCGAGAACAGCCCACAGGAACGGGGTGGCAGCAGGGAGCCCACTAGAGACAACTACCCGCCCCCATCCATCCCCCGCAGTAACCAGGACCACATGCTGGCACTGACCGGGGCAACAGGAGAGGGGAGAAGAGGTCAGATTCCAGTTGGGTCTTAAACATTGAGCTGAAGGCTCTGCTGACGGTGGATATGGGATGTGGAAGAAAGGATGGCTGGGGCTGACTCGGGAGGTGGGAGTTCACACTGTTCCACGTGGTGGCAGGGGGACTTATCTGCAGGTAACAAACAAGGACGGGTCTTTGTGTTCCTCACAGACAGTGAGCCAGGCACCCTGTCCCATGGAAACAGTTGCACCCTGTGTGGGCCTGGCAGCTGCTCCTGCAGAAGCCACACCATGCTTAGAGTGGCTCAGGCAGGGTCCTAGGACCACAGACCTTTCTTAATCAGTGGTGTTTTGCAGGATGGAGGGGACTCGCTCAGAGGCAGCCAGAGCCAGAAAAGCATAAGCCACCCTTTCTAACACATCCTCATCCCCACATTCCCCTGAGGTGGAGGCTGGTGGAAGGGAGCAGCCACACCTCAAGCGCAGGTCAGGCTCCCGACCACAGAGCTGGAAGCCAAGGCTGATACAGTGGTGCCTGAAAGAGCCTTAATGAGCAAAGAAAGGGGAGGAGGGGGAGGTGGAGACTGAGGCCTGCAGCACTCAGTGGCACTGCCTCTGCACACAGGTCCCATTCCGTTGCTTTTGTGATGAGGTGCACCAATTGTCCCCAAGCCACAGCAGGCTCCTAAGCAGACTCGCGGCCTTTTGTGTACAGGTGTCCTGAAGATAGGCATGGGTCTCATTAGCCCTGAAAAGGAGGAGTGGTCAACAGCTGGGGCACAGTCAGACAGATGTGGCTTTGAATCCTGTCTCTGCTACTATCTAGCTATGTGACTTCTGTATATCACAAACAAGGGGGAGGTAGGGACTGCTATGATCTGCCAGGCAGGTTGTCTCCAGGATTAAACGAGAAGACAGATGGACACGTCAGTAATGAACATGTGCTCAGCAGAGCATGCCTCACCGTGGAGTCCCCACCCTGCACCCTGTCGTCCTTCTCCTTCTCTCTGTATCCGTTTTCCCCACTCCCGGGGCTAAGCCACCCCTGTCCTGGTTTCTGCGAAACGTGAGACCTTGGGTCGGCCAGCTGCAACCCCTCCATACCAAGCCCTCCTTTGGCCCCCCAGGCAGCAAAGGGGCCTAATCCTAGGAGGATCCTATGATTCCCCAACCCTGCTCACCTTCCTGCCATCTCCCAATGCTCTGAGTGTTCTCCTCTATCTCCCATGGTTCTGTTCTCCCTCCATAGCCTCCCTTTCTTCCTCTTGACTCCTGGGGAGAAGTTCCCCTCTCAGGACTTCTACACTGAGGGCCTGCCAGCCTCCACCTCCAGCCCTGGCCTCCCAGTGATGCTCCAACTGCAGGCTGGCCCAGTCAGCTGGGTCCCTCACAGCCAAGTTGTCTCCTGCCCACCCTGCTAGTCCTGCCCAGCTCTGCCATTTCTGCATAGAATGGAAGTGTCCTCTCCCTGGGGCTCCTTACTCTCCTTCCTCCTTCCCACTCAGCTGTCAATCTCCCCTGCCAAGTTGCAACTGAAGAGTCTTTGGATAGGCCCCTTTCACCATTTCTACCAGCAAGCTAGCCCAGCCCCTTAGGACTGCTTTCCTGTGCTGATGAGACTGCCTCCTAACAGGCTTCCCTGCCCCGATCTCTTCAACAACCTTTCCTATCCACCCACCTATCCACTCCACCAGCACTGAGCACTTACTCTGTGCTGGGGATACAGTAATGGACAATACACACATGGTCCTTGCCTTCAAGGGGCTTTCAGTCTAGTTATGCTGTGTACCATCCAACTTGCCTAAAAACTTGCCTCATCTTAGAATTAAAATACATCTTTTGGAAAAGGTGAATATATGGAGAGTATATAAAATTCAAAAGAGTATATTCTTTTAGTAGTGTTGTATGGTATTTTTTTCAATCTCTCTTCCTTCAATTTTATATTTAAGTATAAGGAGCATATAGGTGAGTTTTCCCCTCAAAATCTAGTTGGCAATGATAGTGGCTGAATGGTGGTGCCCCACATGGTATGTCTCATAACCTCCAATACCTGCAAGTGCAACCTTATTTGGAGAAAAGGTCTTGGCAGATGTTAGTTAAAGATCATGAGATGAGATCATTCTGGACTAACCAGGTGGGCTCTAAATCCAATTACAAGTATCCTTATGAGAGATGGAGGAGTACAGACAGAGGGGGAAGAGAAGAAGGACCTGTGAAGATGGAAGCAGAGAACAGAGTTATACAGCCACACACCAAGGAATCCTGGAGCCACCAGAAGCTGGAAGAAGCAAAAAAGGGTCCTCTCCTAGAGGTGTTGGAGGGAACGTGGCCCAGCTCACAACTTGACTCTGGACTCGGGGCCTCAGAACAGTGAGAATACATATCTGCTGTTTTAGGCCAAGAAGTCTGTGATTATTTGTTATGGCATCTCCAGTAAACTAATAAAGATTCTTTTCTCTTTTTCTTTAAAAGAAATTCAAAGAGTACATGTATTACTCCACTGCTGATAAAGACATACCTGAGACTGGGAAGAAAAAGAGATTTAATTGGACTTACAGTTCCAGATGGCTGGGGAGGCTTCAGAATCATGGCGGGAGGCAAAAGGCACTTCTTAAATGGAGGTGGCAAGAGAAAATGAGGAAGACAAAAAAGTGGAAACCTCTGATAAAATAATCAGATCTTCTGAGACGTATTCACTGCCACAAGAACAGTATGGGGGAAACCACCCCCATGATTCAAATTATCTCCCACCAGGTCCCTCCCACAACACGTGGGAATTACGGGAGTACAATTCAAGGTGAGATTTGGGTGGGGACACAGAGCCAAACCGTATCATTCTGCCCCTGGCCCTTCAAATCTCATGTCCTCACATTTCAAAATCAATCACGCCATCCTAACAGTCCCCCAAAGTCTTAACTCATTTTGGCATTAACCTAAAAGTCCATAGTCCAAAATCTCATCTGAGACAAGGCAAATTCCTTCCACCTATGAGCCTGTAAAAGCAAAAGCAAGCTAATTACTTCCTAGATACAACAGGGGCACAGGTATTGGGTAAACACAGCCATTCCAAAAGGGAGAAATTGGCCAAAACAAAGTGGTTTCAGGGCCCATGCAAGTCTGAAATCCAGCTGGGCAGTCAAATTTTAAAGCTTCAAAATGATCTCCTTTGATTCTAGGTCTCACATCCAGGTCATGCTGATTCAAGAGGTGGGTTCCCACAGTCTTGGGCAGCTCCACCGCTGTGGCTTTGCAAGGTATGGCCTCCCTCCTGGCTGCTTTGATGGACTGGCGCTGAGTGTCTGCAGCTTTTCCAGGCTAACAGTGCAAGCTGTTGGTGGATCTACCATTCTGGGGTCTAGAGGACAGCAGCCCTCTTCTCACAGCTCCACTAAACGGTACCCCAGTGGGGACTCTGTGTGGGAGCTCCGACCTTACATTTCCCTTCCACACTGCCCTAGCAGAGGTTCTCCATGAGAGCCCTGCACCTGCAGCAAACTTCTGCCTGGGCATCCAGACATTTCCATACATGTTCTGAAATCTAGGCGGAGGTTCCCAAACCCCAATTCTTGACTTCTGTGCACTTGCAGGCTCAACATCATGTGGAAGTGGCCAAACTTTGGAGCTTGTACCCTCTGAAGCCACAGCCTGAGCTCTACATTGACCCCTTTCAGCCATGGCTGGAGTGGCTGGGATGCAGGGTACCAAGTTCCTAGGCTGCACATAGCACAGGGACCTGGCCCACGAAACCATTTTCTCCTAGGCCTGTGATGGGAGGTGCTGCTGTGAAGACCTCTGACATGTTCTGGAGACATTTTCCCCAAGATCTTGGGGATTAAATTTGGCTCCTTGTTACTTATGCAAATTTCTGCAGCCGGCTTTTATTTCCTCTCAGAAAATAGGTTTTTCTTTTCTATCACATTGTCAGGCTGCAAATTTTCCAAACTTTTATGCTCTGCTTCCCTTACAAGACTGAATGCCTTTAACACATCCAAGTCACCTATTGAATGCTTTGCTGCTTAGAAATTTCTTCCTCCAGATACCCTAAATCATATCTCTCAAGTTCAAAGTTCCATAAATCTCTAGGGCCAGGGCAAAGTGCCATCAGTCTCTTTGCTAAAACATAACAAGAATCACCTTTGCTTCAGTTCCCAATAAGTTCCTCATCTCCATCTGAGACCACCTCAGCCTGGACCTTGTCCATATCACTATCAGCATTTTGGGCAAAGCCATTCAACAATCTCTTTCTTTTTTTTGAGATGGAGTCTCACTCTGTCACCCAGGCTAGAGTACAGTGGCGTGATCTTGGCTCACTGCAACCTCTGCCTCCCGGGTTCAAGCAATTCTCCTGCCTCAGCTTCCTGAGTAACTGAGATTACAGGCACCCGCCACCACGCCCAGCTAATTTTTGTATTTTTAGTAGAGACAGGGTTTTATGATCTTGGCCAGGCTGGTCTTGAACACCTGACCTCGTGATCCACCCACCCTGGCCTCCTAAAGTGCTGGGATTACAGGTGTGAGTCAAGGTGCCCAGCCGCCATTCAACAAGTCTCTAGAGAGTTCCACATTTTCCTGTCGTCTTCTGCCCCCTTCAAACTGTTCCAACCTCTGCCTGATACCCAGTTCCAAAGTTGCTTCCACATTTTCGGGTATCTTTTCAGCAATGCCCCACTCTACTGGTACCAATTTACTGTATTAGTCTGCTGTTGATAAAGACATATCCAAGACTGGGAAGAAAAAGAGGTTTAATTGGACTTACAGTTCCACATGGCTGGGGAGGCCTCAGATTCATGGCGGGAGGCAAAAGGCAATCCTTATATGGCAGTGGCAAGAAAACATGAGGAAGATGCAAAAGCAGAAACCCCTGATAAACCCATCAGATCTCATGAGACTTATTCACTACCACAAGAACAATGTGGGGGAAACTGACTCCATGATTCAAATTATCTCCCATCAGGTCCCTCCCATAACACGTGGGAATTATGGGAGTACAATTCAAGGTGAGATCTGGGTGGCGACACAGAGCCAAACCATATCAGTACAAAATACAATCAGTGAAAAGTCTCCCTTCTGGCTGACATCCTCAGTCCCTCTGTTTCGCTTCTCAGGGCCAAACGGTGTCCCCCAGACCTTACATATCCTTTCAAAGACATGCTGGAAAACCACACAGATGCACGGGTCTGTGTGTGTGGGGGGACAAGCCTTCACATGCTTTACACGCTAACCTGCCCTGCTCTCACCTACTGTACACATGGCTCCAATTTCTTTCATTAGAGGCTACATGGCATTCCATGGTGTGGCTGCGTGATCTCATTTACTCTATGAGCTGCTGCCATGAATGTCCCTGCCATGTACTATCTCTGCCTGTGTGGGCCCATATCTGAAGGGAAGATTCCTAGAGGCACACCTGCTACATCAAAAGCTATGTGCAGCTTATTCTGTGGCGCTGCTCTCCACAGAGGCTGTGCCAACTCACACTCCCACTAATAGCACAAGTAACCACATTCTTGCCAGCATGGTATACTAGCAAACCTTCTCACTCTGACAGTTTGATTGCTAAAAAGGCTGTCTCAGCACGGCTGCAGCATGCACCCATCAGGTCGCTTGGGTGCTGGGGCACCTGCTGGGCTTGACACCGTCTACTGCCTTGAGTGGGCTGGCAGGGCTCCCAGTCTCACCCGATCTCACCTCTCAGACATGAGCCCAGAGCCCCTCCTTTTCCCCATGCTCACGTCCTCCCCTGAGGATACCAGGGTATGGTGCTCACTCTCCCAGAAGTTTGGGCAGTGCTACTGGTGCCACACAATAGGACGGCAATTATGGATGACTCAATTCTACTTGTCTACTTCACACAGCACCCAGCTTAACGCTATGTTGTTTGGTTTTCCACTCAGCATGTGGAGGGCGGGGACCAGGCACCCAGCTCCACCATCTTCCTCGGAGCCCAGTCCGGGCTGGCCCTCCACATGGACCCACTGACTGGCAGAAGGAAGTTGGAATTTTACACTTTATGTCACAGAGTGGTAGAGTATCAAGTCAAAAAACACAAGCGGTGGAAGGGATATAATTTCCAGGTGGCAGCTGCAGCCCTGTTTAGAAACTGAGTCAAAAAGCACAACTGTCTTGAGATTAAACACACAATTTAAGGGAGCTGTCTGGTCAACACGAGGCGCAGCCCAAGAGATGAGATGCAGGGATAGGAGGAATGTGGTGGGCTCCTGTCAGGTGCAGGGAAAGGCATGTGGCTGCCTAAGACGGGGAAGCCAGGGTTTCCCGGCTGCAGCCCTGGCTACCAGGTGGTACAGTCCCTTGCATCCCTCTTACCAGATGGCATTTTTCAGACCAGCACAACATGGGTGGAAAATCACCCCTTGCTGAGGATACAGAACAGGAAGAGGCTCATGAACCTGGCAGGGCTCTTGGCACAAAGCTGCTCTCTGCCATGAAAATCCACCAAGGCAATTCAGTTAAATATTTGTATTGTTACATCTACAGTGTAACCTTAAAGCAGGAGGGTCATCACAGGCCTCCCAGTGGCCATTTTAGCTTCTGACTTTCCAAAAGTAGACATGTAAGATGCTTTGGATCACTCTCCCTCACAGACAGCAGGAAGTCAGTCACAGGCTCTGCTGGGACACAAAACCGCTGGTCCTTGTGTGAGACGTTGGACCTCAGTGTGTGAGCAGGTTTCCCAAGTCTCGGGAATGGGGTGCTCTGGAAGCCATGAGCTCATACGCCATAAGCCTGTGTGCTTTCTTGTTCATCCCTGGGGAAAAATACTCTCCTCTTCCAATGATCTGGAGGCAGAAACACATCCACAGTTTTGGAGTCCTCTGCCCCGTGGCATGCTGCTGAACAGGACCACTCTCTGATGGCCTTGTTTCTCAAGCCGTCTCACAGGCCAGTGCCTCCTGCAACACAGGCGAGTGCTGAGGCAGCGGACTCTTCCCCTGGGCAAGTGGCAAGCAGTGCCACCTCCAGCTGAATATCAGCTCATAAACTAGGCAGTGTGACTCCCATTCAGAGCCAGAAGGGTCCTTGAGTGTCCAACCCCTCCAGTGTAGGGTGTAGAAAATGGTAGGGGAAGAATTGACTTGTCCAGAATCACCCCAGCAGTTAGCAGAGGAGCCGCAAAGAAAGCCAAGTCGCCTGGGCCAAGCCTTTCTCTAACCAGCACTGGTCAGGCCAGTGACCTTGAGCCATGCCTGGCTGGTCCTACGGAGCCCAAGGCCCCTCTCCACAATTCTTGACCAGGTCTCCAATGCTCCAAAGGGCAGAAACTGTCCTGAGGGGTGAGCAAATCTATCTGCTGGAGGAAACGAGCAGTAAAGGCAAAGCCCAGAAGTGTTTCAGCACCTTCCCTAAGTGATAAACGAACATCCCAACAACCAAGCCCCATCTCAAACCTCCTCAATGCCCCGTAGTAGTGCTAAAAACCCAGAGACGCCCAGGGAAAAAGTCCCCAGAAGTCACTGAGGTAGACTGCTGGCTGCTTCCCCAAATCCATCCTCTCACTCTTCCTTACTAAGAGAAGCCCCTTGGTCAGGCAATTTAAAGACTACATTTCCCAGCCTCCCCTGCTGCTGGTGTGGCCATGTGACTCAGTTCCACCCTAGGAGAACTCTAAATCCAGGTTGGGCCACTTTTTAAGGAGAAATGGAGGTCCTGGTGATTCTTATGGCAGGGAACTAAAAAGACAGTCAAGTCGGGAATAGCTTGAAATCTAGTTACAGCTTTATCCACAATTTGATGATGTTAAGCCAGTCACTTAACTTTTCACAGTCTGTTTCTTCAGTTGTCCACTTCATGGGTTCACCGTGGGGTGAAGAGCAGCTGCCGCTGTGGCTGTCATGCTGTCAGCATCTATTGAGTCCTCACGTCAGGAACTTTATTATTTTATTTTTTGAGACAGAGTTTCGCTCTTGTCACTCAGGGTGGAGTGCAGTGGCAAGATCTTGGCTCACTGAAACCTCTGCCTCCAGGGGTCACGTGATTCTCCTGCTCAGCCTCCCGAGTAGCTGGGATTACAGGCACGCACCACCACACCAGGCTAATTCTGTATTTTTAGTAGACGGGGTTTCACCATCTTGGCCAGGATAGTCTCGAATTCCTGACCTCAAGTGATCCGCCTGCCTCAGCCTCCCAAAGTGCTGAGATTATAGGTGTAAGCCAATGCACCTGGCCACACCTCAGGAACGTTGTATCATTGCTTCTAATTTTTCTGACAACCTGGCAAAGTATCATCTCTATTTTACAGATAAGGTCATGGGATCTGCCATTGCCAAAATGGCACCACGAAGAGTTGCATCTAAGTCTACCCGAATCCAAAGCCCACATTTTTCCTGCCATCTTGAGGGGATTTCAAAACTGACTACAATCATCCAGTGAGAAATCATCCAACAGATCCCTCAAGTTGGCAGAAAAGGTGCTGGTCTGGTGCTCAAAAATCTCCCAGAATCAAGGCCATCCCTTTGCCTTAGCAAGTCCTCCTGACTCCAGTCCCCTCCCCTGAATCCACCCTGACACTGGACCAGAGTGAACCGACCACGCTGCTCCTGGCCTAAAACCCTCCAGTGCCAGTTCCACATCCCCATCATCGGAGAACATAATACAGGCTTTGTAAGTTGGTAAAAAAGGGCCCCTATGGCCTGGCATCTCCCACCTTAGTGCTGTCACTCATACTGCCCCCTTGGCGTGGGAGGGGCCCTCCATTTCTTCTCTTGGATAGGTCTTAGACATTCTTCCAGATAGTTCCCATTGCTCTAAGACATCTTGCTTAGCTCCCTGAAATTGAACCAAGTGCCCTCCCTTCTCCTGGGTCCCCAAAGTCTCATGCACATCTTTGGACAACACTTCATATGCAATACTAAGTATCTGCCTGTTTTTCACTAGACAATGAGTTAAGGAGGGCTATAGAGACCGTCTCTTATTCATATTTATACCCTTGGCACCCAGTCCAGTGCCTGGAATAAAGTAGACACTTAACTAGTAAACTGAACAAACAGAACAGAACATACTGGTGCCCCATCACAAGTCAAAGGTGGCAGAGCTTAGTGTTTGCGAGTATCAGCTCTGGGTTTAAAACCTGGCTTTAGCACCGACTGTGGGACCAGGGAGACTTGCTTAATGTCTCTGGGGTTCAACTGGACTCTGTAAAATGGAAGAAATTAGGGAACACAGCTCACAGGAGTATTAATAAAACAATATACTTAAGAGTATTAGAGCCATGCTTTGTACTTGGCAAGCACCATGCACATGCTAGCAAGAAGCAGCAGCTGGAGGAACTGCTGGAGGAAGAGTAAATCTTTAAGCACAAAGTCCACCTGCAGGAAACAAGAAAGCACACATCTGGTTATAATTTGTGGCTCTAGGGCCTCCCTAAGCATCTTTTCTTTTCTTTTTTCTTTTTTTTTTGAGATGGAGTCTCGCTCCGCACAATTCTCCCGCCTCAGCCTCCTGAGCAGCTGGGATTACAGGCACCCGGCATCATGCCCGGTTCATGTTTGTATTTTTGTAAAGACGGGGTTTTGCCATGTTGGCCAGGCTGGTCTTTAACTCCCGACCTCAGGTGATCCACCCACCTCGGCCTCCTGAAGTGCTGGGATTACAGGCGTGAGCCACCGCATCTGGCCTCTTTTTTTCTTTTAAATTATAAACCATTGCAGTAAGTTTGGAAACCAGGGAAAGAGAAAGGTTCTTTAAAATGTCATCTGAAAACAACCACGATCCCTAGTTGTTGTATCCATATCTGGCGGTTGTGGTTCCATATCTGGCCTGCGCTTCCCACGTGGGAACAGACCCAAGAGATATCAAGCTACCCCAGACTGGTCGGCCTCTGTCAACCCAAAGGCTGAATGCTGGTGCTGGGAGGTGAGCAGACAAGAGTGGCAACAGGGACAACCTGGGCCCACAGGAGAGAAACACGAGGTCTCAAGTTCTAGGCCTGCCACCCTCTGCCCAGGGCGAGGACACTAGTGACTCCATGCGAAGTGAATGCACAGTGCCCCGCTGCGCAGGCAGGGCGGCCACACAGGAGGCAGAGTGGCCCCACAGGAGGCAGACCGGCGGGTGCTCCTCAGGCTGGGCAGGCGAGTCCTCTCCTCCCACCTCACCAGCAGCAGGGCAGGGGCCTGGGAGGTGCCCAGGAAATACGGCAGGACTGACAGGGAGCAGGACTCAGGACATCCCATGCTCTTAGCTGATGATGGGAGACCACCTCAGCAGAGTGCTGAGGTCAGGGGTCGCTAAGGTGCTCTGAGTAATTGTGTCCCTTCTCACTGGAAGGACTGGGGGAAGGTGGGGTGGTGCCTAAGGAGCCTCCAGCACCTTCTCGACACTTCCAAAACCACTCCCAAGGCTTCCCACTCAGGACCTGAGTGCCTCAGGTCCTGAATCTTGCCCAGTTCCCCAGCAACCTTCACACCTGTCTACCCTACTCCTGCTCCCTTCACCGTTACATTAGGAGGCAATTCAGTCAAATACCGCCACCTCCTGTCATATGGGATAGTGAGTCATGACAGTCTCACATGCTCAAAACCAAGACACTTTCAGGCTGGAATTTCAGGTACCAAACAAAGGGTGATGGAAAAGCTATCTCTGAAGAGGGACCTTTTTAACAACCCTCAAGAATCACACCACGTGGACGAACATCCACAGGCCTGTCCTGTTGAGAAGGCCACAGGACTCACACCCTGGGCAGAGAGGATGCTGGGGGCAGGGTGCAGCTGGGGAGTGGAACCCAGGCCGGACTGCTCATGACAGTCAGCAAGCACCTCATCTGTGTGGGAGCACCTGGGGGGGACTGCAGAACCCTGGCATCTCTCCATCTTTGTGAAAGTCAGCCAGCGCACGACCCTGGATTCCAAACCCACTCCTGCTCCACCTTCTAGCCTCTCCCTGCAGCAGGGACAGCTTCCAATGCCACCTTCTGTCACTCTTTTCCATAAAAGAGGCTCAGAGCAGAAGCCTCAGAGCCTCATTATGTTTTATGAAATAAGATGGGACTATTATTCACTCACTCACTCACTCACTTACTCACTCACTCATTCATCCATCCACCAACCCATCCATCCATCCACCAACCCATCCATCCATCCTCCACACAGCTGTCAGTGGGGTCTTTGTAAAGTATAAATAAAATTATGTCACCCTCTACTCAAAACTTCCATGACACAGATCCGCCAAAAGTCCAACTTCACATTTAAGATCTGTGCAATTTGCTTCATGTAAATAATACCTCCATAAAATTGAAACAAACACAACACCGCCCCCCCCCCCCCCCGCCACCTTTCCACGGCAGATAGAAGAAATGGCAGGCTCCTTCTCTGGCCAGTGTCCCACGTGACTTATGCGCCGCATACTCCTCTAACCATACTAACCATATTCCCTCACTCACTCCAGCCACATGGGGCTTCTCTTGATGCAGTACCCACAAGCTCCATCCCGCCCCCACCCCTCTGGTTCATGCAGCACCTTCCGTCTGGAACACTCTTCTTCCAGGTCACCAAGTGGCTGGCTTCTTTTCGTTCCTGTCTCAGCTCTCAGGAAGCCTCCTCCTGCTGCCTCATCCATGGGTGTGCTTGTCCCACCTTGTCCCATCCTTCAATCTCACTTCCCTGGTTGATTTTCTTCATAGCATTAATCTCAGAAATTCTTATGTTTTCTTACTGCTGTCTTCTCCCTACTAGAAAGTAAGCTCTGTAAGACTGGGACCTTCTGCTCTGTTTACCTCTGTATTCCTAGCACCTAGAGGGAGCCTGGCTCCCAACAGGTAGCTAAACAGTATTTGCTGAACAAAGGAATTCATTCAGTCTGTCACTTTTAAGCCATATTTATTGAGTTCTGTCCAGGCATTTACTGTCAATTCAACATGTTTCATAAATTTTTGTGATGGGTTCTCCCAGGAGCAGAGTTTGCAAGTTATTAGTCCTACAACAGGAAGGACTAAATCGCTTTGGTTATGGATGATGTACGTTGTACGCAAGACTATCAGAGGCCAACTACTCCAAACCTTTCTTCCTCGTAAATAACTGGAAGGCAGGATGAACTGGCTCGGAAAGGGATCCCTCACCATATCGGACCTGATTTTTAATTTTAATTTAATTTAATTTAATTTTTTTTTTGAGACAGAGTCTCGCTCTGTCGTCCAGGCTGGAGTGCAGTGGCACAATCTTGGCTCACTGCAACTTCCACCTCCCGGGTTCAAGAGATTCCCCTACCTCAGCCTCCTGAGTAGCTGGTGTGCACCACCCACCACACACTCAGCTAATTTTTGTATTTTTAGTAGAGACGGGGTTTCACCATGTTGGCCAGGCTGGTCTCGAACTCCTGACCTCCAGTGATCCAACCGCCTTGGCCTCCCAAAGTGCTGGGATTACAGGCATGAGCCACTGCACCTGGCAACCATATCTGACCTTAAAAACAAGAAGCTGATAATCTGGTCTAAGTGCTCATGAACATTTTTTGGTAAGGACTTAACTTTTTCTGAACCAGATGAAGCCCAGGTTCTAAATTAGCCAGCTTTAATCCTGCTCCATGGAGGTTTGGCTGAAGGCTGAGAAAGAAATAACAAAAACAAAAAGCAACATCCTCCCCCCACCACCCTAAATTGTCTAGTAAATAAATATGCTAAATTCTCTGAACACAGGCCTCCTTGAAACCACTGCTTCCCCCAGGAGCAGGGCTGTGGTGTCATCTGCTAAGATAATGATGGCACTAGGAGCAAGGGGGTATTATCACTGTATGTGTGTTCCACGGGGGATTCTGTTTGATAGAAAGAAATACAAATGGCTGATAAACACACACGAAGATACGCAGCCTTAATAATAGCAGTTTTGAAAATGCAAGTTAGTAATGATTTTGCCCAGATTAGCAAAGGTTAAAACATTTGGTGAGGATATTAGGAAATAGGTACTCTAAATTAAACACTGGTAGAAAAGCGAGTTGTACAACTGCTTGGTAAGCGTCGGGAAGTGGATTTGCAATCCTAGGCTCCAGAACCACCCAGGTTGAAGAGGTCATTAAACTGGTGCCAAGGGTAGCCTCAGTGAACTGAGCCTTCTGGAAACCAGAGACATTAGAGGCAGAGGGGTGAGAGTTGCTGCTCCAAGAGCCCTGGGGGTGGAGCAGGAAGTGGAGGGATGAGGCTTCCAGGATGCAGAATTTGACCTACCAGCCAAGAGGCGCTGGGGACCTGTAAGTACTTGCTAATGAGGGCTTGATTGTTAGTGTACGTTCTTCCTGAATACTGATGGAAGCCCCAAGAATAATGGGGCTGTCCTGGAAGGACCCTACCCTGTGAGCCAGTGTCCTAGGCAGCTAAGGAACTCAGAGAAATGCTGCATCTGCTCCTGCTATGCATCACCACTACACTGCTAACCCCAATTCCCTGGACAAATACATTCAGGAATTTCATTTAATCTCATAGCGGGCAAAGATGTGTGTTTTCCACCAGTCCACAAAACACATGAAAAATTGTGTCAGGTATTTTGGCAATATCTACTACAATTTTAAATGTTTATGAACTGTGACTCAGAAACTCCACTTCTAGGCTTTTCCTCTATAGTTACACCTCCACAAATGTCCACAAGTCAGTGTAGAAGAGCACTCACTGCAGCATTGTCTTTAAGAGTGGAAGATTTAGAAACCAGCTAAATGTCCATTGACAGGGAAAGGGTTGATTATATGTGATTATGCAATGGAAGTCAACTGTGAAGTATACTTAACAATACATGAGTTTTATGGCACATAAATTATACCTCAATAAAACTATTTAAAAAGTGAGGTAGATCTATCTGCATTGAAATAGAAAAAACCCTCATGCTAAATGAGGGGAAAAAGCAAATCATTAAAACAGTCAATGTGTAATGTGAACCTATTTTTATACATCAACAAAAGATACACACACACACACACAGAGAAATTCAGAGGCATATACAATAAGCTATTAACCATGGTTAGCTCTCTAGAGGATGGAATTACAGTGAACTTTCACTTTTTATGCTATGTCTTTTCATAATGTTTTAGTTGCTTACAGTGAGCATGTATTACTTTTTTTTGGTGAGTTTTTTTTTTTTTTTTTTGAGACAGAGTCTCGCTCTGTTGCCTGGGCTAGAGTGCAGTGGCCGGATCTCAGCTCACTGCAAGCTCCGCCTCCCGGGTTTCCGCCATTCTCCTGCCTCAGCCTCCCGAGTAGCTGGGACTACAGGCGCCGCCACCTTGCCCGGCTAATTTTTTTTGTATTTTTTAGTAGAGATGGGGTTTCACCGTGTTAGCCAGGATGGTCTCGATCTCCTGACCTCATGATCCGCCCGTCTCGGCCTCCCAAAGTGCTGGGATTACAGGCTTGAGCCACCACGCCCGGCCTGTGAGGTTTCTTTTTTTTTATTATTATTATACTTTAAATTCTAGGGTACATATGTATACATGTGCCATGTTGGTGTGTTGCACCCATCAACTCATCATTTACATTAGTTATAACTCCCAATGCCATTCCTCCTCCCTCCCCATAATAGGTCCTGGTGTGTGATGTTCCTCTTCCTATGTCCAAGTGATCTCATTATTCAATTCCCACCTATGAGTGAGAACGTGTGGTGTTTGGTTTTCTGTTCTTGAGAAAGTTTGCTGATAATGATGGTTTCCAGCTGCATCCATGTCCCTACAAAGGACATGAACTCATCCTTTTTTATGGCTGTATAGTATTCCATGGTGTATATGTGCCACATTTTCTTAATCCAGTCTGTCACTGATGGACATTTGGGTTGATTCCAAGTCTTTGCTATTGTGAATAGTGCCACAATAAACATACGTGTGCATGTGTCTTTATAGCAGCATGATTTATAATCCTTTGGGTATATACCCAGTAATGGGATGGCTGGGTCATATGGTACTTCTAGTTCTAGATCCTTGAGGAATCGCCATACTGTTTTCCATAATGGTTGAACTAGTTTACAATCCCACCAACAGTGTAAAAGTGTTCCTATTTCTCCACATCCTCTCCAGCACCTGTTGTTTCCTGACTTTTTAATGATTGCCATTCTAACTGGTGTGAGATGGTATCTCATTGTGGTTTTGATTTGCATTTCTCTGATGGCCAGTGATGATGAGCATTTTTTCATGTGTCTGTTGGCTGTATGAATGTCTTCTTTTGAGAAATGTCTGTTCATATCCTTTGCCCACTTTTTGATGGGGTTGTTTGTTTTTTTCTTGTAAATTTGTTTGAGTTCTTTGTAGATTCTGGATATTAGCCCTTTGTCAGATGAGTAGATTGCAAAAATTTTCTCCCATTCTGTAGGTTGCCTGTTCACTCTGATGGTAGTTTCTTTTGCTGTGCAGAAGCTCTTTAGTTTAATTAGATCCCATTTGTCAATTTTGGCTTTTGCTGCCGTTGCTTTTGGTGTTTTAGACATGAAGTCCTTGCCCATGCCTATGTCCTGAATGGTACTACCTAGATTTTCTTCTAGGGTTTTTATGGTATTAGGTCTAACATTTAAGTCTCTAATCCATCTTGAATTAATCTTCGTATAAGGAGTAAGGAAAGGATCCAGTTTCAGCTTTCTACTTATGGCTAGCCAATTTTCCCAGCACCATTTATTAAATAGGGAATCCTTTCCCCATTTCTTGTTTCTCTCAGGTTTGTCAAAGATCAGATGGCTGTAGATGTGTGGTATTATTTCTGAGGACTCTGTTCTGTTCCATTGGTCTATATCTCTGTTTTGGTACCAGTACCATGCTGTTTTGGTTACTGTAGCCTTGTAGTATAGTTTGAAGTCAGGTAGCGTGACGCCTCCAGCTTTGTCCTTTTGACTTAGGATTGTCTTGGCAATGCGGGCTCTTTTTTGGTTCCATATGAACTTTAAAGCAGTTTTTTCCAATTCTGTGAAGAAACTCATTGGTAGCTTGATGGGGATGGCATTGAATCTATAAATAACCTTGGGCAGTATGGCCATTTTCACGATATTGATTCTTCCTATCCATGAGCATGGTATGTTCTTCCATTTGTTTGTGTCCTCTTTTATTTCACTGAGCAGTGGTTTGTAGTTCTCCTTGAGGTCCTTTACATCTCTTGCAAGTTGGATTCCTAGCTATTTTATTCTCTTTGAAGCAATTGTGTATGGAAGTTCATTCATGATTTGGCTCTCTGTTTGTCTTACTGGTATATAAGAATGCTTGTGATTTTTGCACACTAATTTTGTATCCTGATACTTTGCTGAAGTTGCTTATCAGCTTAAGGAGATTTTGGGCTGAGATGATGGGGTTTTCTAAATATACAATCATGTCATCTGCAAACATGGACAATTTGACTTCCTCTTTTCCTAACTGAATACCCCTTATTTATTTCTCTTGCCTGACTGCCCTAGCCAGAACTTCCAACACTATGTTGAATAGGAGTGGTGAGAGAGGGCATCCCTGTCTTGTGCCAGTTTTCAAAGGGAATGCTTCCAGCTTTTGCCCATTCAGTATGATATTGGCTGTGGGTTTGTCAATAAATAGCTCTTATTATTTTGAGATACGTTCCATCAATACCAAATTTATTGAGAGTTTTTAGCATGAAGAGCTGTTGAATTTTATCAAAGGCCTTTTCTGCATCTATTGAGATAATCATGTGGTTTTTGTCTTTGGTTCTGCTTATATGCTGGATTACGTTTATTGATTTGTGTATGCTGAACTAGCCTGAGCATGTATTACTTTTGTAGTAACAACAAAAAATAGGCCGGGTGTGGTAGCTCACACCTGCAATCTCAGCAGTTTGGGAGGCTGAGCCGGGCGGATCACTTGAGGTCAGGAGTTTTAGACCAGCCTGGTCAACATGGGGAAACCCCATCTCTACTAAAAACACAAAAATAAGCCGGGCGTGGTGGCACACGCCTATAATCCCAGCTACTCGGGAGGCTGAGACACAAGAATTGCTTGAACTTGGGGGGTGGAGGTAGTAGTGAGCCAAGATCGTGTCACTGCACTCCAGCCTGGGTGACAGAGGGACATTCTGTCTCAAAAAATAATAAAAAATAAAATAAAATAAAGGTCTCTGCTGCTACAAACAATAATTTAAAAATGACTAAATTACAATTTTGCACATTAGGTAATTAAAAACCTTCCTCAAACCCAACTCATTTAGAAAAATCTCCTTCTAAAAGCTTCCAGCAGGCAGAACTCACAAGAGATGGAAAATGCGCCACTTTAGTCCGCACTGAATCCACATCAAGGAGGTCTAGGATCACTGCTGCACTGTTATCTCTGGTAGATGGGAGGTCCTTGTGCTCCTGTCTGCTAACAGGCATAAGCTGGAATAAAATGTTCATTGTGTATGTTTCTATTTTTTTGTATTTCCCAGTTTCACTACCTCTTCAAAATTAACAACTAGTTCTAATTTGTGTTGGATAAGAGGACCTTGACTATAAAAAGTTTTCTTTACCCAAAGAGCTGACTTTCACTGCAACCTTGTGGTTAGTCAAATTCTCGGAAGAAGGCATGGCCGTGGAGTCCGCATTTCTCAGAGGTAACACATGCAGGCCCTGGCCAGCCCCACCACAGAAGCTCATCCTCAGCTTAAGGAGCACAGGCACTTACCTCTCTGCCTCCTACAGTCAGAGGAGATACCTGCTGGCCCCATCACACAGTGGCCCCGTCACACAGCAAATCACAGGTTAGATTTCTGTCCCTGTAACCCAAGGCTCCCACACCATTCTAGCTGCTCAGAGAACAGAATGAGTAACAGATATGGAGAGGGGTACTTGTGATGTTGTTTTCACTCTTTGAATCTGGAAGGAAAGGGTGGGAGTCTTGGGGTCCACCTGCCAAGAGTTAAGTCCAAAAGCCAAAGGACATCAAAGTTGCCAACTCACTTAACTGGGTCACTCAACTCACTAGGAGAAACCCCCAATGCAGTGTGTTTCATTCATAAAGATGACTCCATCTGCCCTCTTGCCATCTGTAGGTCAGATACTTCAAATGCCATTCCCCTGGCAGGGGTGGAGGGGCCACTCAGCCGGCCCCCTCCCTCATCCAGAAGCCCTTGTGAGCACTGAGAGGTACCCATGAGCAGCCAGTTCACCTGGAGAAGTAGTGTGAGGGTGGCTGGCAAGGACAGGCTCACCTGACATGATCCCCAACAGCACACTGCTTTAGCATCAGAGACAGCCTCTTCCACTCACTAAAGTCAGTATGCAAGGTTTTTAACGGAGTTCCCATGAGGAGATCTGAGAAACTCTCATCACATGAGGTATTATCAACATCAGCAATACTGATGGCCCCGGGCACTTAAGCTAAATTAATTCCATCATTCCTCACTCAACCTTAGGAGGTGGATAGAATCATCCTAGTTTTCAGATGACAAAACTGATGCTCAGAGCAGTTAAGGAACTTGTTGAAGTCCAACAGGCAGCAAGCACTAGGGTCAGGATCAGAACCCAGGCCACTGCTGACCCTCACCCACCACTGAACAGTGAGGCACCAGCATCAGGACTGATGGAGCCTGGTCCCTTGATACAAAACGCAAAGCTTGTCAAACTTGGGCCTTCATGTGCAACCCAGACAGCGTTATCGAAAAACAAGAATGGCTTCTAATAGAGAATTAGCTTAGAACACTTAAATCTATAGTTGGCCCTTAAAGAACATCAGTTCGAACTGCATGGGTCCACTTATACGTGGATTTTCTCCCATCTCTGCCACCCAACACGGCAAGAACAACCCTGCATCCTCCCCCTCCTCAGCTTTCAATTTGAAGAGCAGGAGGATGAAAACCATCATGAACACAAGTTTTCATGATAATCCACTTCCATTTAATGAATAGCAAATATATTTTCTCTTCCTTATGACTTTTCTTAGTAACATTTCTTAGTAATATTTTCTTTTCTCTAGCTTACTTTATTGTAAGAATACCGTATATAATACATATAACATAGAAATATGTGTTAACTGGCTGTTTATGTTTTTGGGTCAGGCTTCTGGTCAACACTAGGCTATTAGCAGTTAAGTTTTTGGGGAGTCAGAAGTTACATGCGGATTTTCGACTGTGTGGGGTGTTCACTGCCCTAACCCCCACACTGTTCAAGGATCAACTGTGGGTGGAAAAACAATTCAAGAATGTTATTCTACACTGAAGGTGGCTAGTGTCTATATTTGTAATATATACACAGTCCAAAATTTCAAGGCTTGTGATAAAAAGTCAACAAGTCTTGATGCAAGTTAAAATTGAGAATAGTCATTGAAGTTCACTGGTTCAGGCCACACTGGCTGAGTCCACAACAGGTCTCCTCTGACCCACCCCGCCTGTGGCTGCTTGTGCCATCACCCTTTAACACAGCTCATGCTTTTGGGCAACCCACTGCCTGCCTCTGCCAGACCGGCCTGAAGCTGGGAGAGGGAAGGAAGAAAGCCCATGTTTCCCAAGAGTGTGCAATATCCCTCCACCTTCACACGCCCCAGCCGCCTGCCACTGGCTGCTGCTCCAGGCTCTGTGCTCTAGGGTTGTCATGGCCAAGTGGTACAATGTTAAGAAGGTCAGTTTGTAGGTGCGAAGAGTTCCCTTTCTCACGCCATGGGCTAGAACAAACTCCCTGGACAAACCAATGAGCATAAGTAAATGTGTGCCATGGCAGGGGGCACAGAAACAGCAGCAAGAGTAGGTATTGGAGGGGAAAGGGCAGAGGCCTAGGACAGAGGAATTCTGGGTTCTAGTCCTGGCTCAGGCTCTGACCTGCTGGAAAGTCTCAGATGAGCCATTCAATCCCTCTAGTTCCGCCAGTACATGAAGTCTTGGATGAAGCTATCTGTATTTTCCCAATTCTAATAACTGATGACATAGTGCGAACTGTCCTACCTCTCCAGGGTTGTGTGATGTGGCGGCCAGTCAGCAAAGGTGGGTCTCAGTGAGCTAACACTCACTCAGCACCCACCCTGCACCCAGCAGTGTCAAGCGCTGTATCTCACTTAATTCTCACAACCCATTAAGACAGGTGGCTCATGCCTGTAATCCCAGCACTTTGGGAGGCCGAGGCAGGTGGATCATGAGGTCAGGAAATCGAGACCATCCTGGCTAACACGGTGAAACCACGTCTCTACTAAAAATACAAAAAATTAGCCAGCGTGGTGGTGGGCACCTGTAGTCTCTCGGGAGGCAGAGGCAGGAGAATGGCGTGAACCCGGGAGGCAGAGCTTGCAGTGAGCCAAGATCACACCACTGCACTCTCCAGCCTGGACAACAGAGCGAGACTCCATAACAAAAAAACAAAAAACAGGTAATCACCTCGCCTATCTTGAGAACAAGAAACAATCTCAGACAGATAAAGTCAGACAGCACTGGAAAAACTACCATAATGTGGCCTGGTGGTCATGAGAGGCAAGGGCCCAAATTTAGGCAGTTTGATGCTAGATGCCATGCATGTGACCAACAGGCTGTACCATCTCTGCTCCCTGGCCTAGGAACCCTATGATGGTTCAGACTGTACCACCTCTGCTCCCTGGTCTAGGAACCTTATGGTCCAGGCTATACCACCTCATTCTCTGGTCTAAGAACCCTGTGGTCCTGGCTGTACCACCTCTGCTCCCTGGTCTAGTAACCCTATGGTCCTGGATGTATTACTTCTGTTTCCTTGTGTAGAAACCCTGCATTCCTGGCTATACTATCTCTGTTCCCTGGTCCCTTTGGATGACAAAGACTTGTCTCCCTGATTGTCTCATGAGCCTACCTAAATGCATTTTTGTTCTGATAGCATTGAACAGAAACATCTCCACTGGTTTTCTAAGGACACACACTTACAACCAAGAGAAGCTGGCTGGTCATGAAGCTACATAAAGAAGTCAAGGACAAGTCCAAGTTCAGAGGACCAGCTCCCCAGGGTTCCAGAAGCCATACATATCTAACCTTCTCAACAGATAAGAGCCGATCAGACACTGCCTTCAGGAGTGGGTGGGACTGCCACTAGCATGGCAGACGAGCAGTCGACCCAGAGGCTCCCACAGCAGTGCAAGTGCAGGGAGGCTGCGAGAGCATCCATTGGCTTTGTGAGGGTGCTACACCTTTACTCAAGCAAAAAAAACTCTTCTTCTGGGAACACTGGGTTTTACCTTAGAATTTTATTGATGGAAGCGAATTAAGAAGCATGCTTGGCAGAACAATTAAAGGAAGATCAGCTCTTCTCATGACACCAGAATTATTAAATCACACATAAGACCTTTGCCCTAGCTCCTCAGCCCAGTGAAGTTGGCACCCAGACTCTTCTCTTTTCAAACCATACAAGTTGTTTAACTAGGCAGAATCTGAGATGAGAAACAACAGAGCTCATGTCCTCAGTCCTCAGGACTAGGAGTCAGGTGGCCAGAGACAGGGCAGCAGACAGCAGCGAAGTCAGCCTTCATTTTACAACAATGACTCGACCGTCAGGAGGCTTGGGACCTTAAGAAATCATCACCCGCTTTGAGCTAAAATATCTGTAGCCCTCCTTGGCCAGCAGTGGGAATCTCTTCCAGAGTGGTCTGATGGATACTTCAGGAGCCTTGAGGTTCTTCTCACAGCTACTGATGCCTCTCCTCCACTTAGGAAAAACAGGAGGACCAGGACCGAAAAACAAGTGATACACGAGAAGCATGTACACCAGTACAGGAGGATATACAATGTAAATAGACCAAGACTCTGAGAACTGGGAACACAGGCTGCATGAAGAAAGGGAGAGTCTCAGTCAGATTAGGATTCCTCAACTCCCAGCGCTCACTGTGTTCATCTCTCTACTTGGATCTCTCAAATTTTCCTTCCACAGAGGAGCCGGAAAAACCACCAACACATAGCATGGAAGTCATAAAAGGCACCATGAAATTAAGTTTTTCTGCCTCTCTTGTCCTTTCATGCAGAGCGCATGGTAAGCACCCCAAGGCCCGAGGCTCGCAGAGAGCTTGCTTAAAGAACACACGGCAAAGGAGCTCTGCCTCCTAGCCAGCCTCCTTCCCTGAGGGCTCTGAACCCTAGCTACATGAAGTGAGGGGAAGCCACCTGAGCCTCTGTAATTCTGGAGAGGGGCTTACTGGGTGATGTTTCTGAGGTCGTATCACTACGGTGTCTTCCTTGATTCCTGCCTTCCTAAATTCTAGAAAGAACATAAATCAACCCCAGAGAATCAGCATGCTCTGGCCCTGCTATTTCTCATTTGAAACAGGCCTGCCTATGCCAGTTCCCACTCAGAAAGGCCAAGCACAATCCACGAGATCCTAGGATAAAAGGAGGCTTAGGGACCAGGTGGGGCCCTCCAACCTGTCCCCAGACTCTCCAACCAGGCAATGGTGTGCATCAACCAGGCGAGAGTCCCAATCAGCACGCATCCTTCTGACGTGCTCTCCACCAAGCCACCTGCAGGAGACTTATCTTCACACACCTGATGCTATACAAGAGGGGCCAGATGTGGGTGGGCAAGCACAGAACCAGAGAAAGCAGAGTTAAAACACTGTCAAGAGTGGACCAAACAACAAATATGTACAATTATTACGTATTGTTATAAGTAAAAAGAAAAAAAGACCAAACCATTTGCTATAAGAACCAGAAGAGTGGTGACTGTGTCTCAGCACATTCCAGGGACAGAAGAAGAGCAGGTGGCTGGGGAAAAACCCAGTGGGAGTGCTCAGGGCAGAGAACGAAGACTCAGCCAAGCTCCATTTGAACTTCCTTTCCCGTAGCATTGGACACAGAGCTCCTGCGGCTGCTGGTACCTTTGAAAGGGCTCGGAGGAAAAGGAAGATACATCAACTGCCTCCTTACGAAGAAGGTACTGAAACAAAGTCACACAACTGAGGAGACTGAAAATGTGTAGAAAGTCACCATGCATGGAATGAGCTGGCTATTTCAATATTGGCTTCTGTTTGACTCCCACATGCAACTCAAAGGCTCATTATATAACAAAAATACTCTGAAATTCATCTTTGTTCACCAATCCATTGTGGACTACAGAAACTCAGATTTCCTACCAGTGAAAATATAAGCAGTGAAGCCAGGTGCGGTGGCTCACACCTGTAATCCCAGCACTTTGAGAGGCCACGGCAGGCGGATCACTTGAGGTCAGGAGTTTGAGACCAGCCTGACCAACATGGTGAAACCCTGTCTCTACTAAAAATACAAAATTAGCCAGATGTGGTGGCGCATGCCTGTAATCCCAGCTACTCGGGAGGCTGAGGCAGGAGAATTGCTTGAACCTGGGAGGCGGAGATTGCAGTGAGCCAAAGGTTGCAGTGAGCCGAGATAGCGCCATTGTACTCCAGCCATGGCAAGAAGAGCGAAACTCTGTCTCAACCGAAAAAAAAGAAAAAGTAAACAGTGAGAATCAGGTAGGCTTGCTAAGGGTAATGCACATATGCAATTAAAAAAAATAGGAAATGTGAAAAAAAAAAAAAGAATATGACAAACCACCTCTCTGAAATCCTTAACACTGAAAAAGTAGCTAACTCCTACTCTGGATGAGAGGTTTGCTGGTATCTCTGAGCCTGTTTAAACTGCCTTCAATAACTGAGGAGGAACAGCAATGCTACAACCCACTCTGGGATTCTGACAGCCCTACTCACCAAGATGAAATCCCATTGATAAGCCCAATAGGTAAATACACCTGAATCAGCCTTTGTCCACTTAGCATATAAGCCTAGAATAGTTAGTTACTTGTTCAACTGGTCTGCCTTCCTAAGCAGGATGTGGACTCTTAGAGAACAGGAATCAAGTCTCCTAACTTCTCTCACAGCTTTGCTATGTTAGTTTTGTACCACTGTGTCACACATTACTATAAAACTTAATGGCCTAAAGAAGTAAACATTTACTATTGGCTGCATAGTTCTGGATCATGTTCTCTTGTAAGGCTGCAGCCAATCTGTCAGCCAGGGCTGCATCACTGGAAGCCTTGACTGGGGCTGGAGGATGCACTTCTCAGAAGGCTCACATGGGGCTGGGGGCTGGAGGTCCTTAGCTCCTCACCATGTGGGTCTCTTCACAGGACTGCCTGAATGTCCTTGAGACATGGTCACTGGCTTTCCCCAGAGCAAGGGACCCCACAGGGAGCAAGCAAGTAAGTACCCTCAAGACAGAAGCTGCAGTCTTCAGTCACCTGATCTTGGAAGCCATGTGGCTTCACTTCTAGCACATTCTACCGGTCTCATAAACTAACCTTACAGTGTGGAAAGGGACTATACAAGGGTGTGAATATCGTGAGTGGGGATGGCTGGGGTTCATCATGGAGGCGACCTGCCACATTTGTCATTCTAAGTTCTCAGGATGTTTTTACTGGATGTGGCATGGATGCATCTTTCAAGGGGGAACTTGAAGCTGCTGCTTTGCTTTCAAATTCAGTCTTGGCTGACACGCTCATGCTCTCTGCTGACCTACTTGGCTAACAGCTCTTCAAGGTAGGAAAACAGAACAAGGCACTAGAAGTAGTCACCACAGTGTTTCTGTCTACCCCTAAAGGAGATTTCCTTTCCCCTATTCTACTTTCACAACCAAAAAAGATATTTGAAGCTAAATTTGGTTTCTCATTCCCCCAAACACGGGATATCCTATCAGTGCAATGAAGAGTCTACTACCAAGGGCAGTTTGGACAAAAATGATGCCACAGAGGGGTATGAAGAAGGGCTTAGGACCTGGCACTTAGAGTCGGCCACAGCAGTGCAGGGGAGGATGGAGAAAGGCATCACAAATAGGAGACGCCGAGAGCATTTGATTTCCCAGCACCGCTTCTAGGAGCCTAAAACCACATCTCTGCACTGTTTCTCCTTATTGCGGTGGCAAGTAGTTTTTAACTAAAGAAAGCAACTCAGTTTCTTCCAAACATCTGTAACTTGTTACTATCACACTTAACTCTTGAGATGGTAACTAAAGAAGTCAAAACTTTCAAAGGGGCCAAGGAGCTGAGCTGGAATGGTCATTACCAGGTTTGGAGTCACCTACTTTGGCTGAGGAAGGATCACAGTGCTTTCATCCAGTTTTTAAATCTGCCTTCATTTATAAAAGTTATTTCTTCACCCGGCTATAGAATCCTAGATTGACAGGCTTTTACTTTCAGCACTTTAAAGATGTTGTTCCATTGTCTTCAGGCTTGAATCGCTTGACAAAAAGTCCAAATTAGTTCTTATGTTTATTTCTCTGTATATAATGTCTTCTTTTCCTGATTGTTTTTACAGTTTTCTTTTTTATCATCTGTTTTTCAACAGTTTGATTATGACATGGCTTAGTGTGATTTTCTTTGCGTTTATCTCGCCTGGGGTTCATCAACCTTCTTAGATCTATGAGTTCATAATTTTCATCAACTTTGGAAAATGTTCAGTCATTATTTCTTCTAATATTTTTCTGCCTTTTCCTCCTCTGTTTAGGAAATCCAATCACACGTTAGACGTTTGATATTTTCCCACGGGTCACTAAGGCTCTGTTCCTTTGTTTTTTTTAGACTTTCTTCTCTCTGTGCTTTAATTTATAAAGCTCTGTTGCTATGTTCTCACGTACGCTATTCTTTCATAGTCTAATTTTCTGTTTGTAAGTCCGTGAATTTTTCAGAAATTGTATTTTCAGTTCTAGAAGTTCCATTTGCTTTGCTTTTCTATTTTCCATTGTGCTTATTATGACCCAATTTTTCTTTAAAACTTTAGCATATTTATAACTGGTTTTCAGTCCTTTCTTGGTGATTCTAAAATCTCGGTAATTTCTTGGTCTATTTGTATTAATTTTTCTCCTGATTATTGGTCACATCCCGCTTCTTTAACCTATCTAGAAATTGTTGACTGGGGCTGTACATCATGACTGTTAGTTACACTGTTAAGTGTTTACATTTTGTCTGCCTTTAGTGAGCACTGAAGTTTAATTTGGGCAAGCAGTGAACTCTGTAGAGCAGCTTGGTCATTTCAAAGCTTTTTTTCCCTTTCTCTTCTAAAACAATTCTGAGGTAAAATTTTACATAACAAAAATGCATGTGTATTATGCATACAGTTCAGTGAGTTTTGAGAAATGTGTACACTGATGTAACCCTACTACAATCAAGATACAGTATTTTCCATCACCTGAAAAGTTCTTGTTTTCTTTTTTTGAGATGGAGTCTCACTCTGTCACCCAGGCTGGAGGGCAGTGGTGAAATCTCAGCTCACTGCAAGCTCCGCCTCCCGGGTTCAAGCCATTCTCCTGCCTCAGCCTCACGAGTAGCTGGAACTATAGGCGCCCACCACCATGCTCGGCTAATTTTTATAGTTTTAGTAGGGACAGGGTTTCACCATGTTGGCCAGGCTGGTCTCGAACTTCTGACCTCACGTGATCCACCTGCCTCGGCCTCCCAAAGTGCTGGGATTATAGGCGTGACCCACCACGCCCAGCCCCCAAAAAGTTATTTTGAGTCCCTTTGCAGTCAGTCCCATTCCTACTACTCCAAGGCAACCACTAAGCTGCTTTCTGTCACTATAGATTAGAATTCCCTTTTCTAGAATTTCATATAAACGGAGTCATTCAGTATGTATTCCTTTTATCTGGCTTCTTTTGCTCAGCATAGTCAACCATGAGATTCAATCGTGTGGTTGCATGTATCAGTAGTTTGTTCCTTTTAGCTGCAGACATTTATTCCACTATGTGGACATACTACAATTGGTTTATCCATTCATGTGTTGTTGAACATTTGAACTGTTCCTAGTTTGGGGCAATTACAAAGGAAGGTGCTATAAATATTCATGCACACGTCCTTCTATGGCCATGTGTTTTCTTTTCTCTTGGGTAAATCTTGAGGGGTGAAACTGCTGAGTTGTATGGTACATTTCATTTTCTTTACAAGAAACTTTCAATTTTCCAAAGTGGTTGTACCATTTTGTGTTTTTACCAGAAATGTATAGGAGTTCCAGAGTTCATACTCTTTTCTAATCTTGGTATTGTTCATCAATTTTAATTTTAGTCATTCTTGTCTTGTGGGTATATATTGGTGTCTCATCGCTATTTTAATTTGCATTTTCCTGATGAGTAATGATATTGAGCATCTTTTCATGTGCTTATTGGCCATTTGTATATCTTTTCTGGAAAAATGTCTTCAGATCCTTTGCCAATTCTTAAATTGCACTTTTTTCCCTGAGTTCTAAGAATTCTCACATATTCTGGTTATAAGCACCTGGTCAGATAGTCATATTTGCAAGCATTTTCTCCCAGTCTGTGACCTATTTCCAGTCAATTTTTGTATATGGCTTCAAGGCTCGCTTGTAAACTTTGTACTCTTTTCTCTAGAGCTAGATGAAAGCTAATATTAAGGCATGGTGACTCTTTTGAGGGGTCTATGGATGTCCCAGGTGTTCAACAACGTCTCTCCGCTCTATCTGGAAAGAGCTCAAATGTCTCTCCGTTCTGGAAGTAGTTCCACTTACAGTTCTCCAGCAGTGGTTCTTCAATTCGCTTCTTGAGTTTCGCCCTACACAACAGATCTGTTCATAAAAAGTCTCGAGGAGACCCCTAAGCTAAGGTGAAGAGTTTTCCTTCTGCATAGCTTTTTTTTTTCTCTGTACTGTCCCCTGCAAATTCCAACTGCATTGGCCTCAGATGTGTCTTCTCAATGCAGCTAGACTGCTGGGCTTCGCATGGGTTCTTCCTCGCTGCTCTGAGATCTGGAAACTTGCCTCCAGCAGAATGTTGGCAGGAAGACCATAGGGCTCACCTCATTATTTCTTTTCCCTTAGGCTCACTGTCTTGATGCCTGCTGTCCGATATCTGCAAAGTTGTTTCACATATTTTGGCCTGTTTTCTGTTTGCTTACAGAAGACGGGCAAGTTCTGCATCTGTTACTCCTTCATGGGCAAAAGTCTCCTCATCCTTTAGCACAGGCTCAAATGTTAAATTTATCCACATAGGAAAGATTCCTCTGGCTTCCAGGACAAGGCCCATGGATTCCAATCTCAAAATGAAAAGCCTTTGGCTTCTTCCGAGTCTGTCTATCATGCCTAGAAAAAAGACTTCAGTGAGGCTCTCAGTCAAAAAACCAAGCAGGTCAGGGACAGTGGGGACCAAACGGTGTTTAAGACCTCCACATGCAGAGGACAGGAACGTGCAGAGGTCAGAGAAGCAGCACTGTGTGTCAAGCAGCACACGTGTATGCCGCACATGGCAGCAGGCGAGCAGAATCGCGGGGGGTGCAAGGCCCTAGTGCTGCAGTGAGGTCCACTGGGTTTGAATTCCAGTTCTGCCACTCAGTGGTTGTCACAGCCTTAGACAGAGGCCTTAACTTCTCAGTGCCTATTTTCCCAAGTATAAAATAAGATGACATGAGTACTCATCTCATAGGGATAATATGAAAAGTAAATGAGTTGACATATGTGAAGCACTTACAAGTCTTGACACGTAATGAGTACTCCACAAATGTGACTCAGTATTGGCACCGAGAGTTACCAGATCAAAAACTGGCCGAGGACCTTCACTCTGTATTTGTGGCTCCCTTCTAACTGGTGGAGGCTTTCCACGGAAGACTGAAAACAGATTCTATACTTACATTGTCTCAAAATATCTCCCTGTAAATCAGTTATTAATTACAAAGGGAAAAACTGTAACTTCACAATGGAGAGAGCTGGACGCTACCCCAGTTATCAATGAAACCTTCACCAACGCTAGAATCAACTGACACCTGACTGAGGGTTGGCACCTCAGGTTACAATGCACTAAGTGGGCCACAGCATCATGTATGCAGGCAGCAGCCTGCCAAAAACATGTAACCTGAACGTAATCATGAGAAAATATCTGGCAAACCCAATCTGGGACATTTTACACAATCACTGGCCTGTACTTCTCAAAAGTGTCAAAGCTAGGAAGGACAAAGAAAGGCTAAAGAACAATTCCAGACTAAAGGAGACTAAAGCGAAGTGGCAACTAGATGCCAAGTGTGCCCCTGGACCAGGAAAAAAAAATCAATGACAGTATTCAGGCAATTGATGAAATGTGCATATGGACTGTGGACTGTTAATAACATATTAATGTTAAATTTCCTGAGTTTGGATCACTATACTGTGGTTACATAAAAGAACACCTGTGTCCTTAATGCATGCTGAAGTATTTAGTAGTTAGACAAGAAAATAATCTCAGTCTCCTTCTACCTCCCAAGATCTCACTGCTCAGGAGCAAACTTGGACTGGAGGAGCACTTCGCCAGAGCATCATCAGGCGGCATTGTGCGCCAGCACAGCCTGGCTGGTGGACCGAACCCAGGCACAGGCAGAGGCCTACCCTGTACCACACACACTGGATGTCCTACAGACTTCAAAGAAGAACAATGTGGACTAAGATCATTAGAGAAGGTTTCTTGTAAGATGAATAGGATGTAGTTAGGTGGGGAGGAAGGAGAAAAGGAATGGTGAATATCAGTAAGGGAAGTAGGCAGGAATGGGTTTGACAGGTATAGGGATAGAAGAGCAGCCCTGCAGTATCTTGCTGGATCCCAGAATCTGATAATGTGGCTGCTCTCCCTGGTTGGCCCAGGCTGTGGAGTAGACCATGGTACTGCAATGTTTGCAGCACAGGAAAAGCTGGGAAAAGGAGGATGGGGGCAGTAGGCTCAGGAGCCTGGCTGTCCTGCAAGACACAAGGATGCTGCTTTAGACCTAGGCTAAGAGGAACCACACATGGCACAACAGCAGCTACAGCCAGAGGGAACAAGCACTAAGCAGCTCCCTGGTAGGGCTCAGCAGTTCACACGCCATGGAACATGGGCTAGCAAATGCTTTGAGACACTGCCTTTCCTACACACCACTCGCCTCCATGCCCTTATGCCTCACATCACCCCAGACCAAACTTCATCCGTCACCACGTCCACACTGGCCTGGCCTGAGACCTCCGTGACTGGGATAATGAGATCTCACTATAAAACAGCTACATCCAGGATAAGGCCCCGTCTGTAGCAGCAACATTCCAACCCAGCTCTACGGTGACACTATGGCATGTGTGCCGGACATTTCCCTGAAGGTTTTTACCTATTTAGAATATTAGTAAATGATTATTTAAACACACTGGGAAAAGAATCAATATGTAAACTGCTAAATGGATTAACAGGCAATTTAGCATCCCTGTTCGCTCTAACTTCATATAACAGGATCAGTTCTTTTTTTTTTTTTTGCGTCAATAATCAACGGGGTTTCTCACAGAAATCTGAGGGTAGAATAAAGCCAGGGCTCTTGACAGAAAAAAATCACTTGAATCTCCCTACCCTACACTGTGTCTTTAGGATCGTAACACATGTCCCTCATCTCCAGCCTCTCACATACTTCTGAACCCTCATTTTCTCCAGGGCTTGGACTGAGGGTCAGGGCATAATGGAATAGCAAAGTTGTAACGTACAATGGGCTGCCTCAGACACCCCCACGGCCACGCCCTGGTAAGTGCGGGGTAGCCACGTCAGTAACATGCTTGCTTAAATGTGCTCCGAGCAAGTCTCCCCGACATATTCCACTGCTCCCCATGCCAAGACTGGAAGAACATCAACCGCGTGCAGAGAGCCCTGCTCGATGGAACCACCCGCAGATATTTTTGCCCAAAACTCCCTACCCAAATAGAAAGCTACTCTAATGATCGGACAGTGCACACTGCACAGGGCTCTGGGCAAAAGGACGCAGCATGCACCGTGTGGCTGTGTTTCGACTACTCCTATAGGACGGTGTCTTATGCTTACGTCATTTAAATGCATTGTTACTACCTCATGCCTCTACGTCACTTCATACTATTAAATGAAGATGTCCTCTAACAAAATGGAAAAGCCCAAGAAGAACACACATGAGCTGAAGAGGCCTGGAAAAGCCCATGGACTAGACAAAAGCTTGGCGGAGGAGGCATTTTAAGTAAGACGAACGTATGAAAAAGCAGAGTTGCTCCCATCTGTGTCCTGACTTACTCTGCATACAAGAAATAAAGAAAAAGCATGAAAGTTGTTGATGCCCATCAATGGTTGGTGATCGGAAAAACCATGATACACAATATCACATCTGTAAAAGAAGTTTTAAAGCCAAGAAAAACACCGGTTCGGTATCCCCAGCCTCTCCCTCCTTCCTCATGCCACCCCACCCCATGTCCGCACCATGAAACCTGCCCTTAGTGTGCTAAGCTCACCAGCCTCTGCCTCCTCCTCCCCAAAATGGCTTGAGTGGAACCTGCTTACGGCACAAAATGCCCCTTAGAATGAAGAGGGCACACTAAACCAGAAGATGCGGCAGGAGGGCTTGTGATGATCAGGCGGGGCTGTAGTAAGTCAAGGGAGAAGGCTTCTAATAGGCACTAAGGCGACTTCGGTGCATGACCATCCTGCCGTAGTAGGTACAGAATTTTTAGAATGTACCAACAACTGAACTTCTGTCAGAGATGTTCTGTAGCAAAGGCCAACCCCTCCAAAGCCTGCGACCGTGCTCAGTGGGCGACAGTGGTTCCCAGGGCTTGCCTAACTTGGCATGACACTGCACCCACACCTCGAGAGCTGCATACAATCCAGGCTGTAAGTATCTCTACTTTCTCCACATCTGGGTGGACTGTGGCAGACAACCCATAAAAGCTAGTTAACAATAAGGAGCTGCTTTGTTACTATCCAAATGGAAGGTCTGCACAACCACACTGCCTAGCTCTACCACTTACTGGCTGTGTGACTTTGAGTGGGTTACTTAACCTCTCTGCGACCCAATCTCCTTATCTATAAGACAGAGATACTATCAGTCCCTACTTCTCAGGTTGTGTGAGGACTAAATGCCCAACCCTGGGTGAGCACGGCACATCTGTCCACATCACCACCGTCTAGCTCAGAAGGCACTGCCAAGAGGATGGGGGTCAGGAGGTTACTGGGTCCCTATTTTTTCTTCTGTGGCCCCAAAGATAAACAATGTATGTCTCTCAGGGGCTGCCATATGAGACGTAAACTGCTTTAAAAGAAAGGTTCTCAGGGAAATAATACAAATGGAGCATGCGGTACATGCAGACCCTGACTTGACACCCAATAATTTAATTCGTCCTCTTTAAATGCACCCATGAAAGAGGCCTGAAATGGAACAAGGAAGGCTCTCTGGAAAGCCTCCGAGTGCACTGCCTCTTTCTTCTGAGACCCTCTGCCTCTACCCTCTCCAGCGTTGGTCTCTTCTACGTGAACCTTCGCTCTCACCATCCCCTCTGTGTCGAGAGCTCTCAGCCTTGTGCTCAGGTGGAGCTTCCTCAGGGACACTTCGAGTCCCCAGGCGGAACCCCTCATTCCCCCTCTCCAGTGTGTTCAAGCTTCTACAATCCTCTTCATGCTATACTGGAATTGCCTGCCCGCCTGCCTACAGCCTGTTCCAGCTGTGAGCCCCTCAAGGACTGGGGACCAGTCTCAGCTCTTCGTCAAGGAAACATCCAACAGTGAGCTTGGCACCAGAGTACTTAAGAGACCCTAACAGTCCACTGTTCTTACACTTTGGAAACAACACACTGACCTTTTAATCTATTCTTCTAGAGCAAATATGAATTTGCTGAGAACTTCACAAACTGAACCAATGCAGTGGTTCTTAAACAGGGGCGATTTGGCCCCCCACGGGACAGTTGGCAATGTTGGGAGACATTTTTGGTTGTCACAACGAGAGATTCTACTGGTATTTAGTGGGCAGAGGCAGGCTGGGGATGCTGTTAAACGCCTTGCAACGCACAGGACAGCCTCCCACAAGAAATAATTATCTCATCCAAAATGCCAACAGTGCCAGGCTGAGAAACTCTGGAATCAATGGATAGCTTTCCTAGCAGTGGAGTAATCTAAAATAGACTCACCAACTGCTTCTATGTATACACAAGGAAAAGGATAATTCAGGGTAAACCTCAAGATTATTAATGACCTTCCGTATAGTCATATGGCAAGCAACAGGGAAATGAACTCTGTGAGAATCAGCAGGTAACCTGAAGCCACCCAGAGCCCTGGAGAGCCTTCCTCACCAGTGAGTAAAGGGACTCTGTGCTCCCTGCTTCTGCTGCTCTGGGGTAGGGCGGGGATGCCTCCGCCTCACATGCTAGACCTCAGCCTTGGGGTAGAATCACCACCCTCTGCCCAGCCAAGGAAAATCTTCACAAAGGCACAGAAAAGCAGACCTAGGGTGTGACTCATGTATGCATGAAATGATTGATGAGTCATTTCAAATTTATATTTTTAATGTTATCAAGTCATAAAACAATAATGTTTTAAATAAAATTACTTAAAAATAATTATCAAGAAAGAAAATCAGAATTGTTCAGACAGAAAAAAAATGAGGTGAAGTAGCCACAGATACAGAGTAATCAGAAAGTGCACCTGTGTGGAAAGAGGGGTGGAAAAAGCAGGCAGGCACAGAGGAAGCAGCTCAGAGTGTCTGGGGTCCCAGGGACCCAGCTTACATTTCAGTTCTGCACTTACTAAAAAGGAGCCCTTGTACAAGGTACTTCACCCGCTCACTGACTGCTTCTGTACAGGCTTCCTGTGAGGGGGCTGGCATGCTGGGGACTCAGTGAAGAGAGGTTGCAGGAAAGAGGCCGACTCCAGGGGCTAGCGCCACCACCTACTACCATGGGCCCTGGGCAAAGAAAAGCCAGCGACTTGAAGCAGGTTCATCACCTGGAAGTGGAGCAGCCCCAGGCACCCACTGCCCTCTCTCTCAGAGCCCACATGGGGCCCTGCCGGTAAAAACACAAGGAAGGTTAGGTCAAGGAAGATTATTTTGGCCACTAAAGCCACCCGGTTTTGGCATATGCTAATCTGGATTCACACTCACTGTGCTGGCTGGGCTAAAAGTGCTTTTCTTTTTTTTTTCCCCACTGCTACGCACTCTGTGAGGAGGGCTAAAGGTAAAGACATTGTACAAGCAAGAAAAAAAGGGAAATGTTTAACTAAATTCAGAAAATAAGTTACTTAAGCACTTGTGAAACATTCTTCAGCCCAACTCATGAATACAAACAATGTAATAACAAGGATGAAGACACATCCCCAAGGAAGGCCTAACATGTGCCTGACACCAACCCAGCTTCCTCAAACACATTCCTTCTCATCTCCATAGGCCCAGAAAAGAAAGATTATTATCCACATGTTATTAGGGAAGAAACTGAAGCTTCGAGAAATGCAGAAGTTGCTCAGGAGCACCACATGGCAGAGCGAAGCAGACATGGACACCGGGTCAGGCTGGATCCATAGCCAGGGATCCCGTTATTTTTAACCACTCGCAAAACCCCTTCAACAAATCTTCATGTTTGTACAAATATACTAACTGCAAAAGACTTTAAACAGATTTTAATGCAGTGGAAGCATGACAGGCCCCAACAGGGCAACATGTGGCCAACAGAGGTATTTAAAAGTTTTAAAAAGTGCATTTGTTAAGTTATTCTACAACTCAGATTGTCTCCTAATTCAGACAACTTCCTCTTGTCCTGATTTTATTAGAAATTAATGAAGTTATATGATAAATCAAGCAGATCACCATTATGGATAAATGCTACCAAATAAACAAACATTTAGAAAACCCGAAAGCATTCTAAAAATAAAAGCTCTGAGACAGCCAGCATGCTAACATTGGCTGCAACACCAGCCTGGAATGGAAAAAGGGGCGTTCTTCCTTTGCCCGTGCTGGCACTCCAGAGGGAGGAAAGGACAGCGACACTGATTGTGTGCTGGGTTCCAGACCCACAGACAGGCGCCTTCACTTGTGAGCTCCAGCTCCAATTCAGCTGTCACTGTATTCTGTTATTTTACCAGGAGGAGGTGATCACCAGGTGAAAGGCTACTGGGAAACAGAGTACTCACATGATCTCGAAGTATTATCACTGCAGAGATCCCTTATTAATTGCCCAGGGGAAGATGTACCTTTACAAGGGAGAGACTGAGAGGTCTTCCATCCACCACCACCAAGACATCAACCCTATTAACACGAACAGTGGGGCAGCGTGATGTCACATGCCTCCTGGTGGAATATACATGAAACATACAGTGCCGCTTATGGCATGTTTTTGCCATAAAACAGGGCATCTGAATTTAATAACTGCTCCAGACAAAACTCAGGAAAACAGGGGTCGGTGAAACAATTCAAACACCGCAGCGAAACTGCCAGACAACTCCAGAATGTGGGGCACTTGACACAACGAGCAGCCAGGACGCTACAAAAAGCCAGAAACATTAAAAAAAAAAAAAAAAAAAAAAAGGGTGCATGTATGTGTAGGAGGAGGTTCTTCTAGAAATGAAAGTGACTGAAAACAACCAAACACAACATGTGGGCCTTGATTGGATCTTAGTTTTAAAACTCCAGCTGTAAAAGACTTGTGACATTTGGGGAAATGTGACTATGGACTGGATATGAGATAGTATCATGGAGTTATTCTCTTAAGTGTGATGATGAAATTGTGGTTATGTGGGAGATTGTCCTTATTTCGGGGAGACTTAGCTGAAGTATTTAGCAGTAAAGTGTGACGCTGGTTGCAACTTACCTTCAAATGGCTCAGCCAAAAAAAAAAAAAAAAAAAAAAAAGCATAAAGAGATAAAGCAAATGTGACAAAATGTGAACAACTCCTAAATCTAGGTAGAGGGCAGACAGATGTTGAGTGTATTATATTTCATCTTTTCTGTCTGACATTTTTAGAGATAAAACCCGGGATGGGGTGGGGAGAGGTGATCATAGGGAAGGTTGTGCCAACACAAGTCTGTTCACACAGAGCACACAGGGAGGCCAGTTTACCATGGAGAAAACCCCAGAAACTCTCATTTAAGATATCAAAGCTGAGTGCACTGGTTTGTGATTTCACTTTGGATCGCAGGAAAAAAGCTATCACTTCTCAATGTCAGCAGTGTTTTTGTAAAACATGGACACGTTTCTCCCAGCTGGCTAGCCCCACGTCTATAACAAAATAGGCAGGCAGATTTATCCAAGTTCTCAAAATGCTTGTTTTATTAAAAACCAATTTTGTCTACACTTCAGTCCAGAGCCCTGACTGTGCACTGTGAGGGAGGCTTGAGTTTGCTTTGCATTCCCATGTCCTGAGAGTAAATACCCCCAAATGCCAACACACACACTGGCCAACAGGACCTTTGGCTGATAGCTGGGTGGCTACCCTGCACTGGAAGTTTGCTGAGCTCTAGGACTGCTCAGCTCTGTTCTGCTGAGACTCTAGCTGAGAAACTTCATCAAGTCACAGACTATAGACAAAACCACCAAAATGGGGAATTGCTTGGCAGGCAGACTATGACAAAGCACCCCTCGTTTAAACCATTTCTTTCTATGCAGACACCTAGCAGACACTTCAGAAAACGCTAAGTGGAAAGTATCTTCATAAGCTTGACTCTGAGTATGTTCATCTTTCCTTGTGTACACAGGGTACCTGAGATGGAGCCTTTAGGAAGCCTGCCAACTCAGCAAGGTGGTGCTGACATTGGACATGTGTGTGAGTGGTGCCTTTAACAGTCTATATGTTTATGCAGCTTGAAGAATGGGCTACCATGTATGACCTGGCACATACGTTCTCAACTGCCTGGACCGAGAGGGTCTACAAACACTACACAGTAAGGCAAGAAGTCTATCAAAGCGCCACAATGAGAAATTCTTGCAGAACCAGAATCCTCCCCAGAGACATTAACATCTATAAGTCATCTTCCTTCAGGACAAACCCCCCAGGTGAAAACCAAAAAAAAACAAAAAACAAAACAAAACAAGGCAATATGTAAGTAGAGAAAAAAGTGATATTTCTGGATAGAAAAAGGAACATAAAGACAGTGGTCTGAGGGGGTCACTGAAATCAGGGAGGCGAAGCAAGGAAAATTACCTCACAGCTTGTCTGCAGCGAAGGGGGTTCATTCTACAGTCAGAGCTGGTCCAACAGGAAACAATAGTGTTTGCCATGGCCGTCAGGTTCCAGAAGACAGGCACCAGAAGAGAGGCACCAAGCCCATTGCCTCGAGGGCCACGGGTACTTGGAAGGGAGAAGACTGTGATCTCAAAAACAGCCCCTCAAAGGATAGGGGCTGTTTAAACTGCTCAGAACGGACTGGTTGGTATTTAAAATGTCTGAAGATAACAACTGAGGAAGGATGGACTTCCCTCCCTCAGGGCTGCAAGGGGGACCCTCGTCAGGGGAGCCTGGCCTCAACAGATGCCCCTCCCAGCAGCTCTGCCAGACTGAGAAGGAGGGAGGACTAAAAGTCCAGGACAAAGCCAAATGGCTCGCAGATGTACTTCCTTAAGGCTACCTTGATCTCTTTCCTCTTCCACCTTAGAGATTTCTTTCTCTTTCCAGCAGTTCAAGAAGGAAAAGCCTCGCAGTTCTACTTCAACAGGACCAACAAATCTGAGAGATAAGAAGGGCCCCACCCTGACTGCATCCCAGTCAGTGGGCTTCTCCACGTCCAGCTCCCAGAGTGCCATTGCCCTGGCCTGTTCTGTCTGCTTCTAGGTAGGGGGAGGAGGCTCTTGCTCTCACCTCCATTTCTGTGTCAGGGCAGACACAGCTCTAGCCTTTCCAACTCTTTTCCCCATCACTCCTACCCACACCTCCCCAGGACCCACCAGCCACTTCCACAAGCTCTGTCCATGTCAAGCCTCACAGTGAACAAGAGACTGCTTTCTAGTCCTATCTCTGCAAACACAAAGTACCAATCACAGTGGGATTTGCACATGTGCTCACGCTGAAGATTAAGTAAAGAAGTGAGTATGTCCCTGAAGACTCCACTCGGAACACATTCAACCTGACACACTTCTCAGCTGCAAGCAACTCCGCCCTGTCATCATCATATATCCTTTTCTGAATCACAAGTGTCAGACCTTAGGGGATAAACCGGGCCATCAGCATCAATCAAACCTATGGAAACAGTCAGAGCTAGGCTAAGAAACCTCAGGTTAGGGAGCAAAATAAAAATTTAACCTATAGTTCCTTCAGAGAGAAAAGAAGGCTGTCTGGAGGAGAGAGAAGCAGGAGGGGTATGAAGACCCACTCACCATGACTTGAAAACACACACATACAGTACATGCGCCCAAGTCAGCAGCGGATTTTGGCTAAGTTGTCACAAATTATTACTGTGGGAACAAGTGGGTATTTGTTGAGCAGAGAAAAAGGCAAGTTGGGACTAAAAAGGAAAGAAAATGTGTCAAACATAGACAGTTGGGCACTTGTAAGACTTATCAAGGCCAGGCCACCAGAAGAACACGGTATCCATGATCAGAGCCTCTTCAGGGTTACTTAAAGCCTGAGAGAATTCACTCAAGAAATCCCAACTTATAAACAAGCAAGGTGGCCACTCCAGCAACTGGACCCTACAAGACATAGGCATACAGTTGCAAGATCCCTCCTGAGTACTCCAAAGCATACTTTCTGCAGGAACTCTCCACTCTGTCCACACAAGCACAGTGGGGAAGTTTTGAGAACAAGTCATTTTTGGAATTAATGACTCTGCACAGATAGTTATAACCTTTCCTTCTCCCTAAAACGCAATCACTAGGGCACTCTCAGGCTGACATGCCGAACAAAACTTCTTGTTACTTTAATAACAGAAGGATGTACACGATGAAAAACAGAAGCCCCCCCCCCTCCCCGCCCAGGACACATGACAACAGGGTGGGGGCTTCCTTCTCTATTCAGCCACTAGGTTGCCCACGTTTAATGGGAAAGGAAACTTAAAATATAAAGAATAAAAGTGGAAAGGGAACAGCCAGGGGAAGCTATAGACGCGGCTTATTAGGAAAGCTTGGGACAGAGATGGAACAGGTGGGCCTGTTCCGGAAGAAACGAGAGGAAGGCGATCTGGGGAAGAACGCAGACTGGGTGGGTCCTGCCCTGACAAAAGGGAAAATAAAGCTGAGGAAGAAGGGCTACGGAAAGGGAGGCGGGTACTGGGAAACCGAAGGCATGGCCCTAACACTCCAGGTGTTGAGAGGGATGCAAAGTAGCAGGATTTACATGTGAACGGAGAAGGTAAATCCTTGAAGAGTGAAGGGGCAGAAAAGAACTCAGCATCGCACTGGATTGAGGGATGTGGGTTCTAAGCACGAAGAGCCCCTGAGAAGGGGCGGACAAGGGGATGTCACCCTTGGGGGTCATGACTCCAGGCTGGGAAGCGGGGTAACAATTCGAGATGGTAAGGTGGGAGGTAGGTGAGTTTTAGACTGGCGTCTCAGAAGACAGACGTTTTTAAGGTGGAAAGGGGAAGGGTCACTCCTGGCTGGAGGCCACAGCCAGTAGGCGAGGGGCTCCAAGCCGGGAGCCCGGGGCCCTGGCTACCCCATAGTGCGGGAATGCCCAGCCTGGGTTTGCGGGGGAGGAGGAATTCGGGTCCCCAGGCCGGAACTCTCCGCGCAGGAGGGGCCTCCAGGGGGGCCGGGCCGCGGCTGCGGCGCAGGGCCTCCGGAGGGGCGGGGGTCCCAGACTCACGCATTAAGGTGCTGAAGGCCACGACGCCGAGAAGCCCCTGCAGGAAGATGCCGAAGCTGTGCATGAGCGCGCCGCTCTCGCAGCGGCCCGCCCCGGACGCGACTGTGGAGGGCGGCCCGCCCGGCAGTCCGCGGCTCGCGTTCCCGGCGGGGCTCTGCATGGCAGGCCTCGCAGGAGGGGCGCGAGGGCCCAGGGCCCGCCCGGCCTCGCTGCCTGCCAGTGCAGCGCCGCCAAACCCGCAGCCGGGAGCCCAAGCCCAAACCCGAGCCGGTACCTCCGCCCGGAGGCCGACTCCGCGCCGCGCGTAACCCGACGTCTGAGATCGCAGTGCCTGATTGGCGCAGCCAAGGTTGGGGCGGCCCTCGGCCGCGGCTGCTCGCCCCCCCTCCGAGGGGCGGGGCTCCGGCCGGGCCAGGGGGCGGGGTCGCGGGGTCCCACTCTCCTCTCCAACCCCGCCACGCCCACAGGTGGATAGACCAGGTGAGCCGGGCAGCGCAGACCGGAATGAGAGTCGGGGAATCACGAGCTCCAGGTCCGGAGGTAGGAGCTGGGAGGGCCTGTGACCAAATTATTTTTCCCTCTAAGGCAAATCCCTATATCCTGGAGAATTTATTAACATTCCTGGATTCCACCCTCGGAGATCCTGATTCAGTAGTTCTGGGATGGGGCCCAATAGTTTGCAGCCTGGATTATTCTGAAGCAAGTGAATAAGGAAAACAATCTAAGACTGCGCACAGGAGTCTTCCTTCCAACCTAGACATTTGAGTCTTTTCCTACTTCCCTAGCTAAAGGCTTATCAAGGCCCCAAGTCTATTTTATTTTTTTCATAGACATAATTTAAATGGTCACCTGAATCCAATCACTTTCATTTTGAAATATACCAGGTTTCACATTAAAACCTGATGTGCACATGTCCCACCTTATTCACTTGGGGAGCACAACTACCTTTAGAGTGTAAAAGGCAAATGATTGGTATTTGCCAGGCTGCAACATCCCCTGCACACACACACTCCCACCTAACCCTTTCCAACTTCTCGGAACTTGTGCTCTGCCTTTAACAAGACCCTGAGTCCCCATTCTTTCATCCATTCCTCCAGCCCAATCTGGGCTCTCTCTGGACACCCTCTTGTTGGTGCTCTAGAGCCCCTGACTTTCCTACTGCAGAATGTCAGTGAACACATGGTATGAGTCCAGTTGACACTGAGCTACATGTTTTCAACAGTAAATATCTCTAGGAAAAGTTTTCCTATTAAATAGACCCCAAATTCCAATTACCTAAGAGGGTTAAATGCTATCTAAAAGCTTTCTTGGTAAACAGGAATATTAACCAGATTAGAGAATAAAATGCAGTTCTCCAGCCTTCTCTTACATTTTCTCAACTCTGTGCCTTTATGTAGCATTCTAGTTGCATGGATGCCATTCCCTTTTCCCTGCTCCATGAACTGCTCCTCAGGTGCATCAAGGCCTATCTGACCTCCCTCTCCCTCTTGCTCCCACATTACCTTGTGTGTATTGTTCCATCAAAACTTTTCAGACTGCTAAATTTGACAGCTGTACACATCTCTCTCTCCCACAGCTAAGTGTGAGCCTCCTGAGGGCAGGAATTGTTTTATTTACCCTTCAATTCAAATTCAACATAGTGCCTGGTACAGAGAACATGCAACAAAATGCTTAATTTAAATGGAATTTTAATTTATAAAATTTTAAACTCTCCACAAGTACTGGCCGTGGGCAAATACAGAAAATCAGATTAAGAAAATAAATGGATAAGGGAAAATTAAAATTGCATGAACTATCTTTTAGTCTAAGAGGGATCTTATGAGGGTGCTCAACAGTTAACAGTACAATGTTTAGAGAGAATCAAACAAGAGGCTACGTCTTAAAGCAGAAGAGATTGTGGCTGGGCATAAGGAGACTATTGATTGCTTAAAGACACAGACAGCTCAAGGAAAATTGGATACTGAGCTGAAAAGTGATGATTTTGACAAAGAATTGTTCTGCACATCCAGCTGTGGAGGAATCCTTAAGGCTCACAGAGGAACAAACAAGAAGCAGTCTTCGGAGATCAGAGGCAGAATCCCCAATGCCAGGAGCAAGGTTGCTATGGGGAAATTCTACTCTTCCTATCTTTCCTGAACTGGAATTAAAAGCACCTAAATCCAGAAAGTAAAGGATGAGACAGCAAGAGAGGGGAAAGAATTCTGGAGTTTTATTAAAGTAGGAAGGAACTTTTCATCCATTTGGAAATGATTCTCTGAGGTCCCACTGGAAAGAGTTTGAAAAAATTTACTCTGGCCAAAATGCCTTCCTTGCTGTCAAATCAGCACAAAGTTAAGGTTAAACATAGCTTAAGACCTGTTTTCTTTAGTGTTCTCACAACCACTTAAAACTGTCATAATGTACCACAAGCTTATATACAATCATATTTACNGGCCCAATAGTTTGCAGCCTGGATTATTCTGAAGCAAGTGAATAAGGAAAACAATCTAAGACTGCGCACAGGAGTCTTCCTTCCAACCTAGACATTTGAGTCTTTTTCCTACTTCCCTAGCTAAAGGCTTATCAAGGCCCCAAGTCTATTTTATTTTTTTCATAGACATAATTTAAATGGTCACCTGAATCCAATCACTTTCATTTTGAAATATACCAGGTTTCACATTAAAAACCTGATGTGCACATGTCCCACCTTATTCACTTGGGGAGCACAACTACCTTTAGAGTGTAAAAGGCAAATGATTGGTATTTGCCAGGCTGCAACATCCCCCTGCACACACACACTCCCACCTAACCCTTTCCAACTTCTCGGAACTTGTGCTCTGCCTTTAACAAGACCCTGAGTCCCCATTCTTTCATCCATTCCTCCAGCCCAATCTGGGCTCTCTCTGGACACCCTCTTGTTGGTGCTCTAGAGCCCCTGACTTTCCTACTGCAGAATGTCAGTGAACACATGGTATGAGTCCAGTTGACACTGAGCTACATGTTTTCAACAGTAAATATCTCTAGGAAAAAGTTTTCCTATTAAATAGACCCCCAAATTCCAATTACCTAAGAGGGTTAAATGCTATCTAAAAGCTTTCTTGGTAAACAGGAATATTAACCAGATTAGAGAATAAAAATGCAGTTCTCCAGCCTTCTCTTACATTTTCTCAACTCTGTGCCTTTATGTAGCATTCTAGTTGCATGGATGCCATTCCCTTTTCCCTGCTCCATGAACTGCTCCTCAGGTGCATCAAGGCCTATCTGACCTCCCTCTCCCTCTTGCTCCCACATTACCTTGTGTGTATTGTTCCATCAAAACTTTTCAGACTGCTAAATTTGACAGCTGTACACATCTCTCTCTCCCACAGCTAAGTGTGAGCCTCCTGAGGGCAGGAATTGTTTTTATTTACCCTTCAATTCAAATTCAACATAGTGCCTGGTACAGAGAACATGCAACAAAATGCTTAATTTAAATGGAATTTTAATTTATAAAATTTTAAACTCTCCACAAGTACTGGCCGTGGGCAAATACAGAAAATCAGATTAAGAAAATAAATGGATAAGGGAAAATTAAAATTGCATGAACTATCTTTTAGTCTAAGAGGGATCTTATGAGGGTGCTCAACAGTTAACAGTACAATGTTTAGAGAGAATCAAACAAGAGGCTACGTCTTAAAGCAGAAGAGATTGTGGCTGGGCATAAGGAGACTATTGATTGCTTAAAGACACAGACAGCTCAAGGAAAATTGGATACTGAGCTGAAAAGTGATGATTTTGACAAAGAATTGTTCTGCACATCCAGCTGTGGAGGAATCCTTAAGGCTCACAGAGGAACAAACAAGAAGCAGTCTTCGGAGATCAGAGGCAGAATCCCCAATGCCAGGAGCAAGGTTGCTATGGGGAAATTCTACTCTTCCTATCTTTCCTGAACTGGAATTAAAAAGCACCTAAATCCAGAAAGTAAAGGATGAGACAGCAAGAGAGGGGAAAGAATTCTGGAGTTTTATTAAAGTAGGAAGGAACTTTTCATCCATTTGGAAATGATTCTCTGAGGTCCCACTGGAAAGAGTTTGAAAAAATTTACTCTGGCCAAAATGCCTTCCTTGCTGTCAAATCAGCACAAAGTTAAGGTTAAACATAGCTTAAGACCTGTTTTCTTTAGTGTTCTCACAACCACTTAAAACTGTCATAATGTACCACAAGCTTATATACAATCATATTTACAAAAAAAAAAAACCACGCAAAATATTAATCCAAAATAGTTTTTTTAATCCTTTGAAGTTATACCATGAAACTTGATGGGAGTTATTTTAATAGGTATTCTTGTGCATACTTCTTAAGTGTACTTTTATGTTCAATGCATAACTTGAAATTAAGAGGAAAAACAGCAAGCAGGAAGGATACAATGCAATAAGCATTTGATTTTGTTCTAAATGAGCAGCTTAAAAAAAAAAAAGGCAAAATACATTAAACAAAGTGCATCAGTTCCAACAAGTTAGTATTAAAAAGAGGCCTAAGGACAGTGCTGGAACCAGCCAGGAGTCCCTCCCTGGCAGGCCTCTGATTGTCTTTAGAGAATATTCAATGAAAAAAAAAAAAAAAAAAAAAAAAGGAGGGGAAAAGAAATGAGCACTTAAAATCTCAAGAGAAACAAACTACCTTCTCCAGAGATTCCTGCAAAAGGAGCTAATGGACTGCCCAACTTTAACTCTGCCTAAGCTTTGTAACCTCCCTCAATCATCTGCTTTGTGACTTGATTTGCCCTAAAAGCCTACCCTCATCCTTTCAGCACTTTTGTCCACCTCCATTCTGCCAAGCTAGGTATGCAGTTAGATTGAATAAACCATGTAGAAACCCTCAGGCCTGAGTTTCCACACATCCTGAGAACAGGCACCCCCATCAGCAAATGGTGGCACCATTTCACTAGAAGGCACCATTTGCCTCCAGAAATAATGGGAGACCCTTGCCTCCCACAGATCAGGGTTCATGCTTTTCTGCTGGTGTTGGAGATTTATCTGGCAAGGCTGTGGCTTGCTTCTCTCTTAAAACAGTCCTTTGTGATAGGCCATAGCACCAGGACAGACCCAATGGTGTATTAAGTCAAAAAAGACACAAGAAGAGGGAGTTTTAGGCCTACTTCTCTCTCTCCCCAATTCTCCACTCCTGGTTTTGCTGGTTCTTGTGAAAATCTCAGGCTCCTTAAACACCATACCCAAGTAAATGACTCTGCAGTGCATTTGCTGCCCACCACCTTCTACACCTCCCCGTAAAGCTGCCCTCAGAAACAAGGCTACCTGTGTGGTCTGGTACAAGCACTGAATAAACACACCTGGAACCACCCTTGGAGTGGGCCTGGAACCAGATCCATTTGGACTGAGCATTGAATTTAAAACTTATGCCCAGATTCTAAGTCATAGGTAGCTTGTTTGGATAAATTCAAGTTTCCAAAGTATACACATTCTCACATAAGGGGTGGGAGTCATCAAAACTCACTAATAAAACATCTAAAGTGAACAAAGTCAAGGAAGAATTATAATTGCAGGACAGTAACATTTCTTTTTGGTTTTGCAGGAGGCTCTTTGTCCTACGATGTCTGAGTCAGCACCATGACAAACATATGGTTGCTTACAATGGACCCAGGAGCAAGGAAATCCAAGCTTGAAAAGGCCGCTTCTGGTCCCCACCAAGATTTGTACTTCATTTTTTGTAGTGATGGCTTCTTCTTATTTAGCTTCATAAGGCCAACAGGTTTCCTACTGATAACACAGAACACTTTTGAACTGGTGTGTGCACACACGGCACATCCTCAATACACAGGATCAGAGTTCAAATCCAGGGCATGTTCCACTGTTGATCAATTAAACCAGTAAATGGTGTCTCAAATAGAACAATCTTTGGTGATACAGGTGCCAAGTAAATATAATTGCCTGTGATAGTTTTCCCAAATGTTCCCATCTAGATCACCTGATGTTCTGTGTGTCCCTCAGAAACACTTGTTGGCTTGAGAGAGGGAAATGATTCTGAGTCCCACCCTACCTAAGGCCTCCTAAAGCTTTTAAATTGTATTCAGGTACCACATTAGTAACTGAATTGGTACTAGAGAGCAAGTAAAATGTATCCAGGTCCTCTGGTAGCTAAGGTCCAATGTCTTCTGTCTCACAGAATAATTTTACTTCCAGGAGAAAAGGCATATTAAGGCTAAGTTCTGAACTAGTTTTCTATGTTTGCTTCTACCATAAGTCAATAAATATTTACCAAGAAGCTCATCTTTTCCAGAGGTTAGTAAGTACCCTTCCCTGACCTCACATATCTATAACATAGATAAATGCTAGGAGCCACCTGCATTGCTGAACAAAGGCAGATAGAGTGCAAGCTTCCACAAATGCATTCCCCGCGTTAGCCACTTCAACTCTGCTTCAAATGAGAAGGATGAAGATGGTTTACAAAGGAAAACAGCATAGTCCCCAGAAGCCCACAAAATCTAGTCAAAATGTCACAGAAAAATCTGCATGTGCAGCAAAAAGGTTTCCCTAGCACACTAATGTAGCAGTAATAGTCTAATATTGGTCAGCCAGCTTTTCAAGGATGAAATAGCCAGGAGGATGAAATAGTCCACTAACCTGTTTTCTAAACTTGTCAATTCAGGGTAAAAAATGGGTCATGAAAACTTTTCTGACCTCAGGCAGGCTATAGGCCCAGCTGCAGGTGAAATCCAGACCAATGCAGTCCCCTCACAATGTAACTGTTACACATTTAAGAAGTTGGTCTCTCTAAAACACAAAGTTCTTGCACCTATGTGCAACATATCAACATTTTACCCCAACGTGGTGAGCTATTATCTGTCTTGAAATCTGTTTCAGCATCACAGTAACCAGAACATCATTGTTATCCAGTCCAGTCCCAGCAGCTTTGTGAGGTAAATTAAGTTCAAATTTTAAGTTAAAAAAAGTGCCCTGTGCTAAATTCCCAAACAATTATCCTCACTTACATAATATATGGGAGTCAGGGCTGGGGGATATAATTCTTTATGCAATTGCCTAATAAACTATATCTTAGTAGGAGAATGCAAGAAACATTAAGGGAAACCCAACCAACTTGACCATTTAGAGTCAGCCTTTCTCTAGGAGAAGGCTGAGCCTGAATAATCATAGTATAAACAAGCCTGTTGGGCTCTGACTCTACCCAGATCAGAGATTACTTGGGGCTGTATGTTTCGCCCTTTGGGGCCTTCATCCATCCCCTCACCTGTGAAGGGAGGTGATTATTAATTCTGTGTTTTCTGGAGAAGTCAAAAAGAGACAAAGCATTCATTATTCTTGTGCTTGCTGAATTCCCTCTTATAGGAAATATGTTTCACTTTCCTAAATAAGATAACAACACGAGGCACTAAACATTAATTCCAGAAATTCTGTTCCATTGTTCTTCCTCAAAGGGCCCTCTTTGCCTTAGTGCCTTGACTGAACTCTCAGGAAATTTCATTAAGCAAGATCACCACCACCACCACTACCCACCAAAAGCTTAATGTTTAATGCTAATTATTCCCTAGTATATCCTTCTCTTCCACAGACACAGAATTTTAAAAAACTGGATCTCTAAAGTTTCAAACATATTAATTTTTCCTTAAATGAAGCTTCTTCTCAGGTATATCTGCTAGGAACCTAAGCAAAGAGTTAATGTCTTCATGTATGATTTAGTTCCAGGGCTTGAGTTAAGCTCGTTTATGTATTACCCAAAGAAGAGAGGCTCCAGATTATTCACCAATGTCCACAAAAATAGGTTGGCGTGGTCGGGAATGGGGAAAAAAATCACAATCAGTTAAAATTTGCTGTAATATTTCCTTATATTTGTAGAGCTGTTTAGAATTCACCCAGTTTGCAGGATTAAAACATTTTCAAATCTTGAGGAAGAATGATTGGGTTATAAATTTGCAGGTGATTAGGATAAAAAAGCATTCAGCAAAGCAACCCATTTAGGGGAGACAACCTAGGTATGTGTTTTTCTTCACTCCTCATGACTAGAATAGTGCAGCAAACGCTATTATTATATAATAGCTAGCAATGGAATCATAAGTGAAAATTCACCTGGAGTTTCATGTTAACTTGAGCCGGGCTAAAAGACACACTTAAAAGAATACTGAGTTGTTTAAATGGGAATCCTCGGACTAAAGATTATATTCAATTTAAAGGATTAGCTGAAAAAAGTCTAAGTGTGGCTAGGCAAAGAGGTTTCCAGAATCCTTAACCACGTCTCAATATTTATCCAGCCGCTGAGGACACTGCTACAGAAACTCCATGTTCTGCGTTACCCTCCAAAACATGTTTTCTGTGCTGTGCTTCTACAGTGGAGACCCCTGGAAAGAAGGACAAATGGGCTTCGCTGTGGGTCCATGGAACACCTACTGATTTTCACCCAAAGTAAAGACCATAGAAATGAAACAGAGGTAGACAAACAACTCTAGAGAAAAGTAAACACAAAATAAAAGTCACTGAAGCCCCTCTAAGAATGAACAGGAAGAGGGCAATTAAACGGAAATACTAACAGTCTTGGTGATGTTACTTAACACAGGCAGCCCAGGCTGGGTCAAGATGGAGAACAGTAACAGTAGAGTTCTTAGATCAGGTCAGTTAAGGAACTGGTGTAAGTGCCCACATAATGTTTTTAAGAAAGCAAACAGTTCCCCGCCCCCCCCCGCTCCAAATTCTGTCATAATTTTAGTGTTCATGTAGCTTAAAAATGGCATCATACAAAAAACCTCATACATGGCTGTAAGCTCAATTATCAACAGAGGTAGTAAACAAAGAAACTCCTAAGAATCGATTTTAAAATGGATCAAAGTGTGACTATACATTCAAAACCCTAGAGCCACATAATCATCCCCAAAATGAACTGTTTTAATTTTAAAAAGCTTAAAAACACAATGACAGTGAAGCACTGATATGCCTTTAGGAACAGTCCCAAATCAGTGCTGACTTAAAGCTAGGTCCTCTCTTTCCAAGAAAAAGGAAGCAGAGAACAAAGTTCAATCTACAATGGGAGGGAACAGAATGAAAACAACCAAAAGGGTGCTTTCCAGCAGCCTAGGTTATTCTTTGTTTTCAGGCCACACCACTGGAAATGCTTTTCTTCATATAAGTCTTTTCCTCACAACCTTTATTTTTTTAAAACTGCCATCTGCTGAACAAGAGATGTCCACATTTCCACCGGCAGGCGATCCACTTCTGTGCACAGTTTTTGCTTCCTCACTGTGAGTCCTCCTTCCCGGAAAGTGCAAAGAGAGCAAGCTGACACCTGCAGGCCCCAGAGCCCCAGGACTATTCCAGCTCCACTTATAAAGCAGGGTGAAGGATTTGCTGCATTTGTGCTTCAAAGATCCAGCTCACTTTGGTTGTCCTCAGTTGGCAAACTGCTCATAAAAAGCAAACTTGATCCTCTCTATGTGATGGCAAAGTTTGATGGCAGGGCCCAATTTTAAGTCCATGCATTCTTGAACAGTGGGAAGGGTAAGGAGCAATAGGGCCTGCCCATCAATTTCCTGGTAAAGCATAAAAGACAAGTATTATCTGTGATGTGCACATGAAAGGCAGCTTGATCATGACAGCCTCTCCTCACTTTAGCTTTGTCAAAACTGGAGTCCCTATGCTTTCCTTTCCTTAATTTTTCATCTTAGGTATCACACACTTCCTTTTAAGTGACTCCACAGTCTTCCATACTAATGAAGCTTCAGAATTAATAAAGTTTTACTGAGGACAATAAAATTTTACCAAGGATAAGAATCCATTCCACAGAGTCTCTGCCCCATAGAAATTTAGTAAACTTAACTAGCCCTGTAACTGGCAACTAATTGTGCCATCTTTTTTAAGGGTTCCTTCTAAATCTGAAACAAAGGATTAACTATCAACTTCAATGTTTTCCTACTCTGTAACATTCATAAAAACCCGATAAGCTCTTGAACCTCCCTAACTATCTAAACAAAACTTATGTCAATGTTTAAGGCCACTGGCTGTGTTTCAGCAAGCTTGCCTTAAAACTCATCACCACTCTAGAGCCTAACATGACAGATGCTATTTTTTAAAACAAGTAAATCATTATTTTTGAAAAGACGTGGATAATTAAGCATGGTATGCTTGATATTGGAGGGATAGAATCAAATTCTTAGGAAAAATTGGAATGCAATGATAATCTGCTTAAACTATGAAGCAAGTCTGATAAATAACTTTTTTTTTTTTTTTATCATCTTTGACTCCTGAAAATGGAATTAAGACAATTCTTTTCTTTTGGATCAAAATATTTTTCCTAAAACTTGTAAATAAATTGTTGACTATTACATCCATAATTTATTGCTAAAGAGACATTACTAAAAATTATAGGAATCTGTGATTACCTGGTCTAGGAATATTCTTGCTAATGGAGCACAGTCAGTGGATCTGATGAACCGCACAACGTCTGCCACGCTCCACTTCAAGGGATTACTGTCCAGGTGAAGCCTTTCAGCAACTTCAATCCTTATTTCCTTCATTCCCCACAACACAATCAAACCAAACGGTGTTAAGGCTATTTTATTCTAAAAAATTCTCTCTACCTAAACTCATAATCTTTCAGGACATGATTTAAAGTGGTCTTAGGACACGATTTCTCCCAGCAAAGATGTCAAAGACCCAAGTGCATCAGGTACTCAGGAAATGTCTGTCTTTTATAATACCAAGTATCAATGGGAAAGAATTTATCTCAAAGTTTCAGCACAGATAATTTAGACAATTTAAGAAAAATAGGGTGCTAAAGAGAAGGGGATGCTAATTCCAATGAGAGAAGGCTTAACTAAATAAACTACCAGGAGGAATCATTTACTGCTTCTGTTCATGGAATATCCTTAAAAAGCAATCTAGTTTTTGAACACTAACTTAATTGCTGTTCTTTACTGTTACATATATGTTATAAAATGTTCATACGTATATAGTAAATATACTAAACCAAATGGCTTAACCCAGAATCAAAAGGATAAATAACTTTTTTCCACAAAACCATATATATTATGAAATATATATTAAAAAGGCAGTTTTCCCAAAACTAAATGACAAGCTACAAATAAGCTAGCAATGGAGCTTTTTGTTGTTGTTGCTGTTGAAACAAGCAGCTACTCTGAGAGAGACTTTCCCCCATAAGTAGGTGATCTCAACTAATCCTTGAAACACATGTAAATCACTGCATTTGGGGTCACTTTACAAGAGACCCTGGAAATTCTACATAAGTCTGTATTGAAAGAAGTAGAATGCCAATTATCACTAATAATCATATTCCAGAGGAAAATTCTAGAGAGAAAGAAATAAAAAATAAACTTTTTTAAATGGTACCTTTGGTGAAGGAGGTTTATTTTCATCATCAGAAAATGAAAAGGTGTGAAGCTCCCTTTTCCTCCTTTGTCTATCTGGAGGCAGCGATGTGGATATCTCACTTTGGGTGGGAGAAGAGGAGCATGACTTTTTTTCTGACATTTCTGATTCTTCCTGTAGCTCATCCTGCTGCTCGGATGTACTGCCTTCACTTAGGGAATCATCATCCCCTTCATCTGGGTCATCCTCATCTTCACCCCCACTTCCCTGTAGGAAAAGGAGAGAAGTCTCATTGAAATTCAGGACATCAATCCCAGGTTTCATATGATTTTAAAAAATAATAATAGAGAAAGAAAAGAAATTCAGGACAAACCAGTTCCTGGGCCACAAAACCATCTTCTATTGGCCAGAGATCTGAGTTAGAAAGACCTGCAGGTATTCTGTGTCCATACTATAAAGCAGTGGTCACTTGGCTTTGAGACATTACAGGCACATCACAGATCTCATACCTGGGGAGAGCCTGCTGGGGTATTATCAACAGATGCAGAGGAGCGTTTCTTCTTATGAACAAAAACATTTTTCCGCCTCTTTCTCCTCTTACTGGCTTTTTTCAGGGCACAAGCTAAGTTACTATGCCCACCAGGTGGCCTCCCAATTCTTTTATTTTTCTTCTTTCCATAATAATGTGCTAAATGTGGATGACAAAATGAAGTAGCTTCATTATTTTTGTGCACCTCAAAACCACAAGAGATTTTATTAGCATAGCAAAAAACAGGTACATTGTATTTGATTGAGGTTTAAATACCATAGAGTGGAATAAACAGATCTGAAGTACACGGTTTGACTAGTACGGAATGGTCCCTCCATATCAAAGCATACAGAACATCTTCAACCCAGAAAGTTTCCATGGTCCCTTCTCAGTCAGTACCCCTTACTAGAAGCAACCACTATTCTAAACACTATCACTATAGATTAGCTTTGCCTCTATGGAACCACACAGTAAGCACTTTTTTGTGTGTGACTTTTTTTTTTTTTTTTTTGAGGTGGAGTCTTGCTCTGTCGCCAGGCTGGAGTGCAGTGGCACCATCTTGGCTCACTGCAACCTCTGCCTCCCGAGTTCAAGCAATTCATCTGCCTCAGCCTCCCTAGTAGCTGGGATTACAGGCACAAACCACCACACCTAGCTAATTTTTGTATTTTCAGTAGAGACGGGGTTTCACCATGTTGGCCGGGACGGTTTCGATCTCTTGACCTCATGATCTACCTGCCTCGGCCTCCCAACGTGCTGGGATCACAGGCATGAGCCAACGTGCCCGGCCATGTGTGACTTCTTTCACTAGGTATAATGTTTTTGAGTCGTGTGTTTTATTATATGTTTCTTTTCTATTTGGATATCTGGTTGTACCAGTGCTATTTTTTAAAAAGAATTTCCTTTCTCCCTTAAATTTCTTCATCCCTTTTGTTGAAAATCATTTAACCATGTTAAGTTTGGCTCTATTTCTGGACCCTGTGGTCTGTCCCATTGTTCTATTTGACTATTCTTTTTTTTTTTTTTTTTTTGAGACAGAGTCTGTCACCCAGGCTGGAGTGTAGTGGCATGATCTTGGCTCACTGCAACCTCCACCACCTGGGTTCATGCCATTCTCCTGCCTCAGCCTCTTGAGTAGCTGGGACTACAGGCGTGCACCCGACTAATTTTTGTATTTTCACTAGAGGTGGGGTTTCACCCTGTTGGTCAGGCTGGTCTTGAACTCCTAACCTCAGGTGATCTGCCTGCCTCGGCCTCCCAAAGTGCTGGGATTACAGATGTGAGCCACCGCACCTGGCTTGACTATTCTTTAATGCCTCTTTTGATAATTATAACTTAATGGTTAAAAAAAAGAGAGAGACTAAGTCTTCCAACTTTATTCTTTTTTTCCAAATTGTTTCAGCTATTCTAGATCCTCTGCATTTTCATATAAATTTTAGAATATACATTGCAGAAATGAAACCTATATATTCTAGCTGAGTTATGTATTAAAGTAGTATCAAAATATAATTTTATGAAAAAATTTAAATTTTCTAAAGGGTATGAATCTATTTGACATCATTCAAATTACTAATTGGGAAAAATTGTGATTGTCCTTCTAAATTCTAGGCTAATTTCAACTATATTATTGTGAAAGATAAATTCAGACAAAAGGCACAATAAAATCCACATATCTTCCCTTCACATGTCTTCCTTCAGAGTAGTGTACTTATACATGTACTTATATGAATAGTATTTTTCACTCAGCTCCTAATAATTGCAGTTTCCTAAACTAAGTGCTGAGTCTGATACAACAAGAGGCTAAGATAATTCCTACCCTTACGGAGTTTACAATCCAGTAAATATAAATAGAAACTAGAAGGTTAGACTTATATGATTTTGTAATTTAAATACTGATTAGAAAGCTCATCATACTAAGTATGGACTGTGAATCAGCAGCATCAGTGGCATCTGGGAGCTTGTTGGAAATGCAGATAAGATACTCAGGACCCAGATACCCACAGACCTGATACATCAGAAGCTCCATTTTAACAAGATCCTTCAGTGATCTGCATGCACTATAGTTTAAGAGGCACAGATCCCTAAAAGAAATCTTTCCATTTTAACAAGGTTAAAATCCTCCTCTGTATTGATTCTCCCAAGTGACATAGGGCTTGCAGGATTTAAGGAAAGGTAGGATCAGAATTTTGTCTTTGGGTGGCAATGCCTTGACAAGGCTCCATATTGTAAATTTCATCCTATGTGACCCCTGCCCCAGTTTCTCAAAGGAGAAGATAAGCAAGGACAGGGAACAGGTGTTATGAAAGTTCAAGGAGAGGTTGCAACTACGTCCTCTCCTATTTCCACTTCCCTAACTACTGTGGCTTCATTGCTGCTCTTCGGAGACACTAAGCAAGCTCCTGCCTCAAGCCTGTGCCCTTGATGCCCCCTCCCCAGGACACTCCCACCCAGCTCTCTGCACAGCCGGCTCCTGTTTCCTTCAAGGTGTTACCGTGTTACCTGTCAGAAAGACTTCACTGACTCCTTGCATAAACAGCACCCCAACTCCCAGCCTTCCTCACTCTCCTACTTTGCTTGCCCACCTTGCTTCACTGTTCCCACAGTATTTCTCTCTCTAAATTTCTTCCCTTGTTCGTTATCTATCTCCTACATTAAAGGTAAACTCACTGAGGATAGGAATGTTTTCTTTATTTTTGTATCCCAATGCTAGAACAGCATAAGCACACAATGAGTACAAAATATATACTTGCAGATTGTATGAATGAATTACATATCCTATTAGATACAATAACTAATTTATATACATGCTATATATAAAAGTTGACACACTAAAGCCCATGGGCCAAGTCTGGCCCATGACCAAGACAAAAATTACCCTTACTTTTTTTT
>NW_016824620.1:131840-159229 GCF_001698545.2 Rhinopithecus bieti | reverse complement strand
CCACCTCCCGGGTTTACGCCATTCTCCTGCCTCAGCCTCCCGAGTAGCTGCGACTACAGGCGCCCGCCACCTCGCCCGGCTAGTTTTTGTGTTTTTAGTAGAAACGGGGTTTCACAGTGTTAGCCAGGATGGTCTCGATCTCCTGACCTCGTGATCCACCCGTCTCGGCCTCCCAAAGTGCTGGGATTACAGGCTTGAGCCACCGCGCCTGGCTGTACCCTTACATTTTTTAAAAGAGTTCTTTTTTTTTTTTTTGAGACAGAGTCTTGTTTTGTCACCCAGGCAGAGTGCAGTGGTCTCGAACTCCTAACCTCAAGTGATCCACCCACCTTGGCCTCCCCAAGTGCTAGGATTACAGGCATGAGCCACCGTGCCTGGCCAAAAAGGTTCTTAAAAAATGAAAACACAACACATCAAGAAAGAATATATGACAGAAAGCCATATGACCCACAGCATGAAATATTTATCATCTGGCCCTTTACGGAAGAAGTTCGTGTGCCTCTGCTATATATGAATGTCTGTAAAGTAAAAAACCTTCCAAGATGTAAGGTATGGTCAGCTGCTACGGTTAACACATTGGAAAAACATGACTCACTGTATTTGGTCTTTGTAAGTACAGAACAGTTCTCAGAACACTTATCCAGAACCATCCGTGGACCGAAGAGGTTAGGACAGCATTCCAGTTTGATACAGGTTTGCCGGCAGAATTCAGTCACCCGATCTGCTGTTTTCACTATCTCAACAGTAGCCCGATAACTCTTTCCTTTATATCTGCCATTGGAAGACATCAGATGCCAAATGTATTGGGCTAATGATTACCCAGAGAAAAATCAAACATATTAATACACCTAAAAAATATTTTTGCTTCTTGGAATATTCTATGTCCTTTATAGTTCGAGGGCCCTGAAAACAACAAGGAAGTTCTGCATATTGAACTTAAATCAAATCAAATCTGGTAAGCTATGACAACTAAAAGCTGAGTTATTTAAATTAGCAAAATTAAGCTCCTGCTTTCTGTTCCTAAGTTCAGGTTTTCAAACAGTAATTTCACTAACTGCTCTAAAAGAAAATTACTTTTCACTAAGTCTTTCTTTACCCTTGGCAGTGATCCTCAGACTGTTGTCCAAGGACTAGTATCACCTGCCAATTGCCATCTGTCCATGACAAGATCAGAAAGCAAGAGTACATGTTTATAACCTTTCACACTAATTTGGAAAAGTAATTTTATGTCTCTTACATCTAATAACAAGAATTGTTCTTGCATTTTTGTGTATTAAATTTCTTATTTCCTTTTTGTTTTTGAGATAGAGTCTTGCTCTGTCGCCCAGGCTGGATGAAGTGCAGTGGCATGATCTCGGCTCACTGCAACCTCCACCTCTCAGGTTCAAGCGATTCTCCTGCCTCAGCCTCCAAAGTAGCTGGGATTACAGGCACCTACCATCAGGCCTGGCTAATTTTTGTACTTTGAGTAGAGACTTTCTTTCATCTATGAAAGAATGGAAATCTGAAAAAGACAAACAAGCCTGGTCCTTCACCACAAATAGCTGAAAAAGCCCTGCCAGAGGAAACATAAGGCCTCTGATATTATCCACAGAACTAATTCTGTGAATTTTTTTTTTTTTTTGCGACAGAATCTCACTCTGTCACCCAGGCTAGAGTGTAGTGGCACGATCTCAGCTCACTGCAACCTCCACCTCCTGGGTTCAAGCAATCCTCCTGCCTCAGCCTCCCAAGTAGCTGGGATTACAGGCGCGTGCACTGTGCCTGGCTACTTTTTGTATTTTTAGTAGAGACGGGGTTTCACCATGTTGACCAGGCTGGTCTTGAACTCCTGACCTTGTGATCTGCCTGCCTCGGCCTCCCAAAGTGCTGGGATTACAGGCGTGAGCCACCATGCTCTGCCGATTCTGTGACTTTTTAAAGACAAGTAAAAGTAAATAGTAAAAACAAGCAGTCTACTCACTTGGCTTTTAGGACTTCCCCACATCCGTGCCACACAGAGTCTTTGTCCAGCTGGAGCTCCCGAAGGACACGGCTGGGTTTGTAGGCTGCATTGATAAGTAAAGTGAGGACCTGAGCTCAGTTTTAAAGCAGAAACACAGATTGGGAAGGAGAAAAGTAGACCATTAGAATCTTGTCATCGCTCCCTTAAAATGTTAAGGTCATTTAGGAGGTTAATTCTAGTCATATGAATTAACAAATGTTAAGATAATAGTATCAGAGATATTACAGCCACCCAAAGATGCAAATAAGAGAGTACCAAAACCTCTTCAACATTTTTTAAATGTTATGGTTAGGAAAAAACAGGTACCATGATTTTCAAATTGCTCCAGAACATGCTTCCAAATGCTTTCGCAGCCACGGTACACACAGAAAATTATATTTGTTTGGACCACTGTGTAGACAGCTGAGGCTTCTTGTGGCTAGAGGAGTCTGGTCCAGAAGCTCTGGCTTCCCCAGATCCTGACGTGCCACCCTGAGGGCTGAAAGGTCTCTTATCTGTTACTTGCAGCATATCATACTGGTTGGGAAGAACAAAAAGCCCAGCAGATGTGTAGCTTTATCATGGCCACTAGGTTAATGCCACATAGCCACGGCCTCTCAGTCATAGAGTAATCTCACAGTTCACTTTTGTATAGTTCTCTTCTGGTCTCTGACAGAAGACCTTTCTACCCTGACAGAGGTGAACCTGCTTTGTGAAGAATTGTTTACGTGAATATTTCCTAGGAAGGAGAAACAATTACATACCCTCTTCACTATCCAAAACATGAGAAAAGTTAGTAACTTTTGATAAAACCTAGAACTGTCACATCTATGGCATGTGGCTCCCTGTAGAAATGACCATAGGAGAATGCTGTGAAATTTCCAAGTTATTTTGCTCTAGGCCAGAACCTTACCTCTCTAAGGACCAGAACACAGTTCCCAGGTCCTACACATTGAGGCAGCTCAGCAATTCTTCCTTTGTTAAGATATGGCCCTGAGAAGCAACGGTGGTTGAAGTATATCTTTGGACAGCAATATTTTCCATTAATCATAACTGGGAAATGAAGAGAAACAAATATTCAAAACAGTCATTCTCTACCCCATGTTTCCAAAGCTTGAATTGCCAGGGAGGAAAAACCAAGCACATGTACCATTATATTAACATAAAGTTTGGAATTACTTACTTTGAAGCTTAACATGTTGTCTGAGAATGCTCTTAAGTAACTTACAGAGCTTATCACTCTGCTGAAATCAAACAGGGTACTGAATTAACATGCTGATTAGTTCCTAGGTTACTGCAAAATTGATAGAAGAACCCTATCTTCTATCAATAAAGAAAGTGGAGGGTGTATTCCAAGAACACATGAGGATTCTGGACGATCAATGATTTCTTTTCCAGGTCTTCAAAAACCAACTTTCAATAATCTATTCTGGAATATTTATAGAAATTGTCGAATATTACTTAGAATTACAGCTTGTCTCCTAAAAAACCACCAAACTAATGTTGGCAGCCTTTGATGTTGTGAGAGCTCTCCCATCTCTGAGATTTCTCAGAGGGCTAAAAGTATGCTGTGACCACATCTCTTAAGTTTTTTTTGTACTGTGGGGTATAACTGGGTCTAGAGACCCTTTTCTTCAACTACTTGGCTGAATCAATACTGTCCTTCAATTTAAAAAATCCCCTCATAGTGGTAGGCATGTCAGCTGTTGAATGTAAAAAATTCAAAGATACTAAAACACTGCTAAAAACCACAGAGAAGCTCTTCTAATAGATATGCCTGTTAATCCAATGTTAAGAAAAGACATGTGCACACGCCCATTGTTGAAAGGATCCTGCAGTTCATAATGTTTTCTCTTTAATTAAGAATGGTCATGGCCAGGTGTGGTGGCTCATGCCTGTAATCCCAGGAATTTGGGAGGCCAAGACGGGAGCATGTCGCTTGAGTCCAGGAGTTCGAGACCAGCCTGGGTAACATAGTGAAGCCCCATCTCTACCAAAAAAAAAAAAATCAGCCACTTGTGGTGGCATATGCCTACAGTCCCAGCTACTCAGGAGGCTGACGTAGGAGGACAGCTTGAGCCCAGGAGGTGGAGGTTGCAGTGAGCTGATACCACACCACTGCACTCCAGCCTGGGTGACACAGTGAGACCCTGTCTCAAAAAAAAAAAAAAAAAAAAGGATGGCATATCATAGTGACCGGTATGCTGGTGCTCACATTTCCAGTTGAACCCTGTAACCCAAATGCCTCTCTTCAGGATTAAGGCACTCATGTCCCCGCTGCTAGGTATGTTGGCAGCTTTTGGCTTTCAGGTTTAAGTCTATTCTGGAATCACCCTGAGCTGGGTACTGCTCTCAGCAGGAGAGGGCCACCTTGCCCCTTGTGACGTGAGGAGGAAGCAGTGGCTTACTTCCAATAACTGGTCAGTAAAGTGTGGCCACCACACCTGAATTAGGATCAACTCTGAGTGGTTAGATCAGCTTCAGGGCTCCCAGTAGAAATAGAAGAAACTTCTGTTGCAACTGCATCACGGTTCAACTTATCTCTCTGCCCAATCCTACTTCCTTTATTCCTTCCAAGGAGCTGTTCCCAAAAATACTCCCCAATGAAACTTCTGAATGCATATGTCAGAGTCTCAGACTCTGTTTCCCAGGGAACCTGACCTATGACAAAACCCAAACCAAAAGGCCTTGGCTGAGGCTGTGCAGAAGATATTAATGTCTTAAATTCTGTGGTTTCAGTAGGCATTTGAATGGCCAGGAATGCATCAAAAGCAAGGAGTTACACAGTCCTAACCCTCTATGTACAAATGATGTAATGAAAAGGCAGTGGGTAGAAGAGACGAAAGTATGGGTTTCAAATTTGTGAAAGACTTCAGTTTCATTTCTGTCCTTTCTACTCGTAAGCCGTGTGATCTCTCTGAGCTTTGATTTCTCTTCTAGGCATTTACTAAATATCATCTGAATGCCCAATCTGTGCTAGAATATACAGAGCCAGGATGCTAAACATTATACAACAAGCACGTAGACGTTAAGAATAATTCAAGAGAGAACCCTGGACAAAAGACTTGAACCTCCAGCAAGGATCTTTGTCTCATTTATCAGGCATTGCCTCTGGGACAATTTCTTTTTCCAATGCTTTATTTTTTTTCACATAAATTGTGAAATGTATATACAAAGTATGCAAATCATAAAAAAGGGTTTTAAAAAGAATAAACCTCTACCTCTCAACCATCTAGCTTAAGAAAGAACACTGCCTGGAAAACTTCAGATTCTTTAGCTAAAGTCAAGGATGGTAACATCGACCATCTGAGCCCTTCGCACACAAGGGGTGATCAGTAAAGAATAGCTATGGCTATTAGAAATGGACGGAACTATCAGCCTAGAGATGATTATTAAACTAAACACATCCTAGACCATTATAACTCTAGTCACAATTAAGAGACCCCTCTATGAAGTCATATCCTATACATCATTAAAAGATATAGTCCATTAAAAGAAACTAAGTCTTCTTTTCCGTAAGATGACATATGCTTATACCTGACTCTGTGGAGTTCAGCTCCTGATTCCTCAGGCCCTCATGGACAGTCCTCGAGGACGGTACTCTGGGTCAAGAAAACACAGTAAAATAGTGAGATAATCCTTAAGATCAGTAAAGTGTGAGGCTTAGTTTCCTTCAAATCTAAGAAGAAAGCAAACGCGGCATGTTGCAAAATCTGTAACAGAAGGTACTCCCTTGATGTTTTTTTTTTTTTAAAGAACAAGGCCGGGCTCACGCCTGTAATCCCAGCACTTTGGGAGGCCGAGGCGGGCAGATAGATCTCAAGGTCAGGAGATAAAGACCATCCTAACATGGTGAAAACCCATCTCAACTAAAAATACAAAAAATTAGCTGGGCGTGGTGGCGGGCACCTGTAGTTCCAGTTACTTGGGAGGCTAAAGCAGGAGAACAGCATGAACCTGGGAGGCGGAGCTTGCAGTGAGCCGAGATCGTGCCACTGCACTCCCGCCTGGGCGAGAGAGGAGACTCCATCTCAAAAAAAACCAATAAAACAAAATAAAACAAAAAAAGAACAATTGTTTTTAAAACTATATATAGGGCATAATGAGCCAATGGACGTCTGTATATAGCATTGTGATACTACATATTCAAATTTTCTCTTCATTTATTGGGCAAAAAAAATTACAAAATTTCCTGTGAGATGCTTAAACCACAAATAAACTACTCATTTTTCAATAGTCAAAGAACAGAAACTTTATATAGGGTCTGTTTTCTTCATCCATTGATTTTCAAATTAAAGACAAATTATGTTATTTTTAAAAACCCAGAGGCTTATTCTGTATGTAGCAATCACTGAAAAAAGCCTAATTTATCTTTTAGAATGCATCCTAACTAAAGCTTTGGATCAGTTTTGGCAACTAAGTCAAGGAAAAATCCAAGGCCAGTCTTTTTTTCATTATCATCTCACTTCTCTACTTGGGGTAAATGTCTATGGCCCTTCTCTCCACTTCTGTTGTTAGTTTTATTACCCACATAGTTACAAAGGTTTAGGTAGTTATAGAATTTGCTATATACAGAATTGTTTCCCCCTACTCAAATTCATATGTTGAAGCCGTAGTGCTCAGTGTAACTGTATTTGAAGATAGGGCCTTGGGGATCATTAAGATTAAATGAGGTCATAGGGTAGGCCGTAATCCAATAGCACTGATAGCCTTATAAGAAGAGAGAGGTCCGGGGGTGCCGGGGAGAGAAAGATTTTTCCACCATGCAAGGACACAGCCAGAAGACAGCCATCTGCTAGCCAGGGAGAGTGCCCTCACCAGGAACCAAATCCACCAGCACTTTGATCTTGGATTTCTCAACCTTCAGAATGTAAGAAAATAAATTTCTGTGGTTTAAAGCAGGGGTCCCCAACCCCAGGGTCACAGACCAGTACCCATCCATGGCCTGTCAGGAATGGGGCCACACAGCAGGCGAGGGAGCATTACAGCCTGAGCTCAGCTTCCTGCCACGTCGGCAGCAGCGTTAGATTCTCACAGGAATGGGAACCCCATTGTGAACCGTGCGTGTGAGGGATCTAGGTTGCACGTTCCTTAGGAGAATCTAATGCCTGATGATCTGAGGTAGAAAAGTTTCATCCCGAAACCATTCCCCACCTCAGTCTGTGGAAAAACTGTCTTTCACAAAACCGGTCCCTGGTGCCAAAAACGTCAGGGACTGCTGGCTTAAAGCCGCCAAGCCTGTGGTATTTTGTATGGCAGCCCCAGAAGATTAATAGAGAATTCAACACCCAATGTTTTAAAACACACATATACACACAGAAACCTTTGTACTTTTAAGGTTTGAAGGCATTACTAATTAACTGTTTCTCAAAAGCTATGTGTGCAGGTATGTTACAAATGAAGAATTTCTTGATGGGCACAAAGTCACTCCTTTGAATGTGTCTTTTCTTTTAGAGTTGTCTTCTACCCCAAGCTTTATTTTTTTCCACTGTGACAAATCATATCCTAATTTACAATTTTTGCTCTTCCTTAATGAACACCAGCATGGGGACTCTTATTTTCTTTCTTTTATTCAACTACCTTAAGGCTCTAAAAGCCAAAGAAAACTCAATTTAGACACCATCTTGGGAATGCATTGTACCCTTTTGTATATAATGTCATTTTAGAAAATACATATACTCCAAAGTATACAAATGATCAAATGTTGAATTAAAAAATTATCCTTCCATCTGAGAAAATGAGGAAATATACCCTCTGAAATAGTTATTTTTCTAGATATTCTAACTTGTGAACTGTTCAGACACATTATTATATTACTTACTGTTTTTCTGGCTGAACCACTGCAATTTTCCTCTGTTTATGTACTGTAGGAAGAAAAAAAAATATAAATGCCAAGAAAAATTAAAAGACAAAGGCAAATTTATACATGTATTAAGGTTACATTAGCATATTTAAAACTTGGTTCTGTGTGTGTGTGTGTGTATATATATACACACATACAGTACTATAAATTAATGTTTATGTCTGAATATCTAGACTGAAGCACATTTTCTTGGTAGGGGTCTTTACACAAAGAGCAAAAATAGTATTTTCAAGGCTCCCTGGGTCAGTAAGTGTTGGGAAAGCTGAATATCCACATGAATGAAGTTGGACACTTACCTTAGATCAGTGGTCCCCAACCTTTTTGGCACCAGGGACTGGCTTCATGGAAGACAATTTTTCCATGGACCAGGGGATGGGGGGGTCATTTCAGGATGAAACTGTTCTACCTCAGATTATCAGGCATTAGATTCTCACAAGGAGCATGCAACCTAGATCCCTCATGAGACAGTTCACAATAAGATTCGCGCTCCTATGAGAATCTAATGCCGCCCCGATCTGACAGGAGGTGGAGCTCAGGCACTAATGCTCACTCGCCCGCCACTCACCTCCTGCTGTGTGGTCCGGTTCCTAACAGGCCATGGACCACTACTGGTCCACGGTCCAGGGATTGGGGACCCCTGCCTCATATCATATATAAAACTTAACCCAAAGGGGATCAAAGATCTAAACATAAGGATTAAAACTATAAAACTCTTAGAGAAGAGCAAGGAAGAAAACTATAAAACTTATTCTTAATAGTCAAAAAATGGAAACAATTCAAATGTCCATCAACTGTTAAATAAACAAAATGTGTTATATTTATAGCATGGAATATTATTCAGCTATATAAAGGAATAAAGAACAGATACACACTACAACATGAATGAACTCTGAGAGCAGTATGCTAAGTGAAAGAAGCCAGTCACACAAGACCATGATCCCATTTATGTGAAATGTCTAGAATAGGCAAACCTATGGAGACAGAAAGTAGATTCGTGGATGCTGGGGGTGGGGATTGATTGCTAATGAGTACAGGGCTTCTTTCTGAAATGATGAAAATGTTCTCAATCTGACTATGGTGATAGTTGGTATGTCAATTATAACACTATAAAGCTGTTTAAAAAGGGGGAAAGTGGGTTGCCACTTTTGAGGTTAGGTTGCAGAAAGACTCTGGCTTCCATTTTCTTCAACCTCTGTTGCTCTCTCGCTTCCTCACTCTGAAAGAAGCCAGTAGTCATGCTGTGAGCTGCCTTACGGAGAGGCCCACATGGCAACGAACTAAAGGAAGGCTCCAGCCAACACCCAGCAAGGAGCTCAGGCCCTCAGTCCAATAGCCCAAAAGAAGACGCATTCTTGCTGCTATGGTCTGAATGTTTGTATTCTCCAAAATTCACACTGAAACTTATCCACCAATGTCCTGGTATGAGAAGATGGGGCCTTTGGAAGGTGATTAGGTCACAAGGGCAGAGCCCTCATGATGCAGAATAGTGCTCTTACAAAAGAGACCCACAGAGCTAGTAGTCCCTTCCACCATGTGAGGACACGAGAAGGTGCCAACTATGTACCAGGAAATGCGCCCTCACTAAACACTGAATCTGCCAATGCCTGGATCTTGGGCTTCCCAGTCTCCAGAACTGTGAGAAACAGATTACTGTCATTTATAAACTTCCCAGTGTGTGGCATTTTGTTACAGCAGCTAGAATGCACTAAGACACTTGCCAATAATCATCTGCATAAAGCTGGGAGCAGATCCTCCCCACGGTGAGCCTTGAGATGACTGGAGCCCTGGCTGATAATTGAGCACAGCCTGTGAGAGACTCAGATCCAGAGGACCCACCTAAGTTGCACCCAAATTCCTGACCCACAGAAACTGTAAGGTATTAAATATTTGTTACAATAAATAATTTCCTGTGCAGGAACAGATAACCAGAATGTCATTTTTTTCCTCTGAAATGTCCAGATTAGTTTTAACTGGCAGCAGCCACACAGAAGATTATTTAACAATCAATCCTCTAACCTAGAAGTAGACAGATACCTCGTGCTCGGCGAGGAGTGCTGAGGGGGTGGCCATTGGTTTCACACCAGCCCAAAGGAAATATATCCATGGATTCCACACTCACAATATATTCAGGTATAGGCTTCTTAGAACCTGTTTAGATTTAAAAACAAAAAACAAAAAACTTTTTTTAGACCATTAAATAACCTTCTTCATAAACTATTTTCTAGATAATGTTCTACTCTTGTAATAATGCAGACACAAGTCTCTTGACACAGAAATCATACATTTTCATGTATGATAAACATTATGAAAGAAAGTAAACTGTCCCCCATGTAAAACTGTATCAGGACCAAAATGGGTAGAGAATATACAAGGTGACACTTAAGCTAGGCAATAGCAAATAAGAAACTGGAACTACCACTGGTATCATTCAGACGGTTAGTATCACAGTCATTTCAGACAAATAGAAACCAAATGGCAAAGGTGACAATTCTACTCAATGAGAACATCAGTTCTGGTACTTCGGGAGTAAGCCAGAAAAGAAGAACAGTGAATTCAAATCAGGAAGTGATTTGGCAAGTTGCTGAACAAGGATTGCATAAAAGTCTACATTCAGTATTACCCTTGATATCCGCATTAAATGTGAATTCTACAAATCAGAAATAGTAGGTACCGTCTCAAAGTCTGACTATTTGGTAGCAGGCTAAAAAAGCAGCTCAGGACATATACAGTAACCATAGTACTGACTACTCATGCAGTGCCTTGCATTCATAAACCTGTCCAATTATTGAATATTACTTTTAGTACAGTTTATCATTTGTACTCTATATACTTTTTGGTTCCACTGGGCTGCAGCAACCAAAATATGATCTCTTCAATAAGCTAGGTGTTAATGTTCATGCTCATATAACTTGGTCACATCAAAATACATGCTATTTGACTTATGTTTTCTCCTTCCAGAAAATAGGGGACTCTATAGTAAAGAATTTTTATTCGTATTCATTTCCTAAAATTTGAAATTTGAAAGCCAAGGACAGAAAAATAAATGTTTCGCTTAGAGTCTTGCATTACAAAAGTCTCTGAACAAGATCCCCATTTAACTAATCCATTAAGTTTAACAGACCACATTACAGGATTAAAAAGGAAGCTCAAAGGAGAGTGGTCACAGGAAGGCTTCTGGAGTGCTGGCACTCACCCTCCAGCTGGAGCCACAGGTAGGAGCCTCTCACTGCAGTGATGGTAGCAACACACACTTCCTCAGGGAGAAGGGGGTTCGCCGCCTCAAGCTTCATGTTCTCTTTAAATTCATGTTCAGAAATTAACTAGAAAATGAATGAATCAAATCCATTTACTGGAGTAACACAGTATCAACTCATGTGCTCAGCCAGAAAACCTTTTTCAAGTAGTATTTAATCCCTAGGTTTAAAGATAACATTTATTTTGCATTTTTTTGCTTTTTAATGAAGCAAAAGGAAAATGTCTGCCTTTCTTGGTGTTATAGGAAGTATTCAGGAAGTACACTCTTTGATGTCAGATATTCCTGCATTATTGACCTTGCTCAAGCTGTATAGCCTCTTTTTGCCTCAGTTTCTTCACCTGTCAGATGAGGTTGAGAACTCCTATCTGGCTGTGCTATTACAAGGTATCAATGAAATAAAGTCTCTAAGGTTCTGTATCCTGAATCAAGTGGCTATCAACACTGTTGACTCACTTCCCCTCACATAAAGCACCCTATCATACCACAAACTGCCTGGTTCATACTTGTATGTGTATCATAAAAGGCAATCAGGATAAAGAATGTTTATCAACAGTGGGAAAGGGTCATTTAAAACAGAAAAACATCCAGCATCCGAGTCAAAATGGACAATTGAACATCTGCATTTGAGTGTTCTCTCTTCTGACACCTAACTTAAAAATTAAAGTTGTTTTGGTTTGCTTCTGTTTTGAAGACAAAAACTTAATATCTATATTAAGATGGATGTAACAGGAGAGGAAACAACATTTTATAAGCTAAAATTTAGAACAGGATCTAGAAACTAAGTTAAAGAAAGGCGAATCTATGCTGGCAGTAAAGAAAGTGAAGAACCAGGTACTAGGCAACTGGAGGTAGAGAAGAAGTAGTCAAAACAAGGAGGATTTGTTGAAAACATTTAAGAAACATTTAGGTTATGCCATTGGCTCCTCGACTCCATGCATTAGGGAAACCATTCCTTCCTCTCCCCTACAGAAGGTGAGACTTATCCTCTGGATAGGGTAAAAGAGAAGATGCCTAGGTAAGAGGACACAAGGAACTGCTGAGGGCATGCATGCCGTGACAAAAACAGCGGTTAGCCTATGGACTGCTGAGAGGCCCAGCCCTCCGCCTCTACCCACCAGGCAGAGGACTAGAAGACACTTCTTATGGTGATATGATAAGCCCAAGAAGAAACACATAATGATATGGATTCGGGTTTCCCCAACAAATGGCCAATCAGATAGGAAAGTTCAAGGTTGACAAGCTCCATCTACCTGCTCAGAGCTTCCAATCAGCTCTTCCTTTTAGCCACCCATTCTTAAATATAGCAACAACCAAGAATTACTAGACACCTAAGAAGATGAAAGTTGAGAGTAAGAGAGACCAAAACAGACAATCAACTTGGAAAAAGCAGTGATTATGCAAGAAGAAAACTTCCCAAAAGGTGTGTGTGTGTGGGGTGGATTAGGGGTGTTAATTAACATCCTCTGAGAGATAAGAAAAACTATTGCATCCTTAGAGCAAGAATAGTATGACATTAAAAATAAAGAAGTGCTGAGCACGGTGGCTCACGCCTGTAATCCCAGCACTTTGGGAGGCTAAGGCGAGTGGATCACCTGAGGTTGGGAGTTCGAGACCAGGCTGACCAACATGGAGAAACCCCGTCTCTACTAAAAATACAAACAAATTAGCCGGGCATGGTGGCACATGCCTGTAATCTCAGCTGCTTGGGAGGCTGAGGCAGGAGAATCGCTTGAACCCAGGAGGCGGAGGTTGTGGTGAGCCAAGATCGCGCCACTGCACTCCAGCCTGGGCAACAAGAGCAAAACTCGATCTCAAAAAAATAAAAATAAAACTAAAATAAAATAAAGAAGTATGTGTCATCCCAGCACTTTGGGAGGCAGAGGTGGGTGGATCGCCTGAGGTCAGGAATTCGACATAAGCCTGGCCAACATAGTGAAACCCCATCCTTACTAAAAATACAAAACCTAGCTGGGTGTGGTGGCGAGCACCTATAATCCTAGCTACTAGGGAGGCCGAGCAGGAGAATCTCTTGAACCTGAGAGGCAGAGGTTGCAGTGAGCCGGGATCATGCCATTGCACTCCAGCCTGGGCAACAAGAGCAAAGCTTCATCTCAAGAAAGACAGACAGACAGAGAGAAAGAGAGAGAGAGAGAGAGAGAGAGAGAGAGAAACTATTCAGAGTTCCAGAAAATAAAAAACATGATGCCAAAAATTAAAAACTCAAAAGGAAGGTCAAAAGACAAAGTTTAGGAAATCTTCCAGAAAACAAAGCAAAAAGACTAAGAAACATAAAACAAAGGATAAAAGATTTAAAAGCAGAGGTTTGATCCAGAGGGCCATAACCAAATAAAAGAACTTCCAGAAAGAGAAAAGAGACAAAACGGAAGGAAGGAAATCAAAGAAGTGATTCAAAAAAATTTCCCAACACAGAAAGGCATGAAGATCCAGAGAGAAAGTGCCCACTGAGAACCCAGCACAGTGGATGAAAACAGGCTTGCATCAAGATTCATCACTGTGAAAAGTGGTTCTATAATCTTCCAGAGAGGTGGCAAAAAAGCCTGTCATCTACAAAAGAACAAAAATAAGAATAGCTTTATAACTTTTAACTTCTTGACAGTAACACTAGAAGTTAGAAAACAAGTGAGCAATGTTTTCAGAATTCTCAAGTAAAATAACTTCCACATTGAGCCAAATTATGAATCAAGTTAGTAGAGTGAAGACATTTTCAAATATACAGTGTCAACAAAACTTTACTTCCCTTGCACCGTTACAGGAAGCTACTGAGAGATGGGAATCCATCAAAACAAGGAAGCAAACCAAGGAAGAGGAGGCCATGAGATCTCTACAAAACAAGGGACCCCAAATCATACAAAAAGGGAGTGGGCAATTCCCTGGGTGACAAGGGCATTTCCATGATTAAAACTACACAGCAAAGCCGGCACGGGGGCTCACACTTGTAATCCCAGCACTATGGGAGGCCGAGGTGGGTGGATCACCTGAGGCCAGGAGTTCGAGACCAGTCTGGCCAACATGGTGAAACCCAGTCTTTACTAAAAATACAAAAATTAGCCAGGCATGGTGGCGGGCACCTATACTCCCAGCTACTCAGGAGGGTGAGGCAGGAGAATCGATTGAACCTGGCAGGCGGAGGTTGCAGTGACCTGAGATTGCACCACTACACTCCAGCCTAGGCGATAAGAACAAGATTCTATCTAAAAAAAAAAACAAAAACAAACAAAAAAAACAAACAACAACAATAAAACCCACAAAAACTACACGGCAAGTCTAAAGAGCAACCCATCCAGAGAGACAGAGAGTGGAAGTTGCTAAGAGGGATGTCTCTTTAACAAAAGTGTTAGGAATCACAAATTTCCTGATGTGACTGCTTTTGCTAATGAGAGACTACTGGGAGGTGTGGAAAGCAGCAGCAATAGATAAAAGAAAATTAAGTAAATTAAAAACAAGGAAATTATTATTGAGGATAAAAATTTTTAAAAGAAACAATCATAAAATACTGCAGTGCCAGGTGCAGTGGCTCATATCTGTAATCCCAACACTTTGTGGGGCTGAGGTGGGCAAATCACTTGAGGTCAGGAGTTCGAGACCAGCCTGGCCAACATGGTGAAACCTCGTCTGTACTATAAAAATGAAAATTAGGTGGGTGTGCTGGTGGGCGCCTATAATCCCAGCTACTTGGGAGGCTGAGGCAGGAGCATCTCTTGAACCCGGGAGGCAGAGGCTGCAGTGAGCCGAGATCATGCCACTGCACTCCAGCCTGGGTGACAGAGCAAGACTCTGTCTCAAAACAAAACAAAACTGTAGTGCTCAGCTGTAATATTTGAATGCATATCATAATGTAAAAAATTCATTTTGTATTTAACCAAAAATTGTAACATAACTCTAAAGGAAGAAGAACAGGTTAAGACAGAGAAGAAAGGAAACAAAAAATAACTAAATGCTAATTTATCATAATATAGAACCAACAGACTCAGTACCATAAGACAGGGTGATGTTAATTTGTTTTAATAAAGTCAAAGTTTTAAAATTAAAACCAAGTGACATGTCTAAAATAAATGACTCAAAAGATAGAAGCTTTCCATTTTGAAAATGAAGAAATACAACTACTAGAATTACAGTGAGAAGAACAGGAAGTAGTTACTTCTGGGAAGGGAGACTGTGAAAAGGGGTAGGGCGGGGACTGCTATTTTACCTTCTAAGCCTTTTACTGCTACATGGCTTTTAAACCACATGCATGTATTATTTGGATAGAAGAATTTAAATAAGCTTAACAATTTTCTCCACTTAATATTTCAACAGTTTTTCCTATTATTGAATCATGAAAAATAATCATAAAATTTCAAATTCACATGATTTCAGCTAAGAAAAAATAAAACCAATAAACTTATAAAACTAACTTAATTAGCAAACTAACTGATTCACTTCTGCAGTAAATGTATTTTCCTTTAGACCATGTGATTATAATCACCACTGTGCTCATCTGGATTAAGTGAGATGATTATCCTCAGAGTAATAACCACGGAAAGCAAGGGAAGCGCAGCAGTCCCCGCAGCCCTGCATAGTAGCCATGAGGTCATGGGGGTCCTCACCGGAGGGAAGCACCTCTGGGGAGCAGCTTCAGCACCACACTGTTTGAGGTAGTCAGCCCAGTCAAAGTCCTGGCTTGGGTAGCCTAGGTGGGGATAAATGAACAATGATTCACACTGCCACACTGCACATGCTTGCCTGGCTTCACCACTCACCAAGGGTCCACTCACAACTTCCAGTGCTGCTAGTCTGACAACTTTGATCATTTCAGAGGGGCAAAAAGCATTCTATAAATCTAGAGCACTGTTAATTTTATAAAATAGAGCAACTCTGGTCAAACTGTAGTAAGACAATGAGACTCTTTGGATACATTTTTAAACTTTCAAATTTCAAACTAGGCATTTATTTTGAGCACTATTTTATAGGATTAGTTGCTGGCAATTTGCCAAAAGAATTTAAGACAGTTATGAATGGATTTGATTTGTATATATAAATCCACTCTTATTGTCAATTCTAAAGGGCTCAGGCTCTTAAGGAAAAGAGACAGCAAATAGTACTAGTTAATCTGCAAAGACAAAGACTTTTTTTCTTTGTTAAAGCTATTTCCTGAAATGTGTCTCAGATATCACTGCTACAAATGCTCTTGTCATTTTCAGATTCATATATTACAAAATATCAATGCTTTTATAATCTAAATCATGTGTTTATTTTAGAAAAAACAAGCTTAGCACCCCACTTAAGTCTACTAAGGTTCTTGACGGAAGCATCTCCAAGCTGCTGCTGACTCAGAACCATCTGCAGGCAAGAGCTGAGCAAGGCTCAACTGCCTACTGTGTCTGAGCTGCTCTCAGCGTCCTGAGAGCTTAATGTCTCATAGGCAAAAAACAGGCTACTCAAGTCTATGCCCTCTGACAGCCCAACAGTCCCTGCCTACCTGAGACTGGCACCATGTTCTCCCTTTGCCCCCACCTCAATTCCTGACAGTACATTTTCTGCCATTTTCAGTTATCTACTACCTTCCCTCTATTTACAAAGACACAGTTGATTTGTCTATAACAACACTGAAGGCTTCAGTGTTTTTAACAATTGTTTCTTCCTTTTCATATAGAGGTGACAAGAAGAGTAAAGAACTTGGGATATCCAGAGCGTACCTGCAAAGCAAGAACTTCCTTCTGTGGCTATTCCACACCATACCCTCCAACCAGGCATTCTTCTGCTGTGTTCACTAATGGAGGAGAATCTAGGAAGTTCTGTTAATATTTCCCCCTATTTGCCCCTTGAAGGGGCTGGGTTGTACTCACTGAGCTTGTCACTCTTCCTAGGAATAAGCTCAATGCCTGGCTTACAGTAAACATTACGTAAATGTTTGTTGGATGAATAAAAGCTAATGAAAGACAAAAGGTTCTGAGTGCATGACCCTTGTTAACACGAAAGAGTACTTCCAGCCCAGTGTTCCGGCAGTCACCATTTGGAAAGTGATGCTATGCTTTACTGAAAACCTACTAATAACATATACATAGACTGCCAACCGAACAATCTGATTTGCTAATATTAAAAAATCAGATAAACATCTGAAATGTTCTAGATTATCTAAGTTTAAAAATATTAAAAATTTCAGTCAAGCTCAACTAAACCCATTAATTAAGAGCCTTGATTAAAGGATCAAAGACTATATTTTGCAAAGTTGCAAATATCAGGAAAACGAGCTTTTATTTTCCTACCTACTGCCTGAGTCCTACTCTTCACCATAAACTTCTCTCTAGAAAGTTCCCTCCATGATTAGACTCAGACACCTAAAGATAATCAGTAATCTACCTTCTAATTCTGGCTCTATGGCCTCTTCTTTAAGCCAGCCCCAAATGCTCACTGTGCATCCAAGCCCACCCCTCTGCCACCCCTAACAGACATAAATGGAACTAAGGAGCCAGCACAGAACCCAAGTTCGAACCTGGCTTTCTAGGCGGTTATGAGGGCACAGATAACAAAGTCAGAGGATAGAACACACTCTCTTTTTTTTTTGAGATGGAGTCTTGCTGTCGCCCAGGCTGGAGTGCAGTGGCGCGATCTCGGCTCACTGCAAGCTCCGCCTCCAGGTTCACGCCATTCTCCTGCCTCAGCCTCCCGAGTAGCTGGGACTACAGGCACCCGCCACCACGCCCGGCTAATTTTTTGTATTTTTTAGTAGAAACGGGGTTTCGCCATGTTAGCTAGGATGGTCTTGATCTCCTGACCTCGTGATCCACCCGCCTCGGCCTCCCAAAGTGCTGGGATTACAGGCGTGAGCCACTGTGCCCAGCCCACACACTCTCTTTAATAGTTTTTTAGCTCAATTTAAGACTTTGAAATATGTAAATATATGGAATCTAGACCTTTCCTTACACTTTTCTCAGACCCCAAAAACGTTAGGAACAGGCTAGGGCATGAGGAGAGGGACAAAAGATTTCAGCAATGCCATCTGACATGTCTTATCTCAAGGAGAAGCTCTCAAGTAACAACTCAGAAGAGAGCAAATGTGTACCTGGAGGGGGGCTGATGTGTAGGCCATTCTTCAGACTCCACTGCACAGGGAAGATGCCAGGACTGTCGGCGTGGCACACAAAGGATCGCCGCACGTGGTTTTCAGGTCGCAAGTCATCCATTTCCACCAGAAAGTACTTCTCATCAAAAACCTATACATGCAATTAATAGGTGAAATAGACAAATGCATGTGCTTTTTCCGTGGCACAGCCAAACATACTACAAAAGTTCATAATCATGTGGGTATTAATAATACTAAACACTAAATGTTAGCTCTGTGTTACATAATGCATATAATTACTGTTTTAATTAAATGCTTTTCATGTATCAATTCAGTTTCAATCTTCTTAATCGAATGAGGTAAGTACCATTTTATATATATATATAAAATATATATATACTTTTTGGAGACAGGATTTTGCTCTGTTACCCAGGCTGGAGTGCAGTGGCATGAACGTGGCTCACTGAAGCACTGCAGTCTTGACTTCCTGGGCTCAGCTGATCCTCCCACTTCAGTCCCTTGAGTAGCTGGGACAACAGGCATGCACCATCACGCCCAGCTAATTTTTTAATTTTTGTAGAGACGTGGTTTTGCTACGTTGCCCAGGCTTGTCTCAAACTCCTGGGCTCAAGTGATCCTCCTGTCTCAGCCTCGCAAAGTGCTGGGATTACAGGCATGAGCACCACACCTGGCCCAAGTACCACTATCAACTCCATTTTGCAGATAAGGAGAATGAGTTCAAACACAGGTTAAATAACTTGCCCTAGGTTACAAAATGAGGAAGAAGCAAAACCTGGATCCAAACCCATGTAGTTGGGCTCTGAACAAAATTTAGTCTAAACTTAGTGAGAAGCTTAGTTTAAGCTTATGCTACTGTGTATTAGTTTTTCAAATCCTAGCCCAGTTTCAAATGCCAACGAACGAACTTTATTTATTTACTTATTTAGAGACGGAGTTTTGCTCTTGTTGCCCAGGCTGGAGTGCAATGGCACAACCTTGGCTCACCACAACCTCCGCCTCCCGGGTTCAAGCGATTCTCCCACCTCAGCCTCCTGAGTAGCTGGGATTGCAGGCATGCGCCACCACGTCCAGCTAATTTTGTATTTTTAGTAGAGACGGGGTTTCCCCATGTTGGTCAGGCTGGTCTCCAACTCCCGACCTCAGGTGATTTACCTGCCCCGGTTTCCCAAAGTGCTGGGATGACAGGCATGAACCACTGAGCCCAGCCAAAGAGACAACTTTATGAACCTCCTCTGGCTTCCCACTAGCCCTCCCTTCAGACTCTAGATAGGGCCTTCTGGCCCCACTTTCAGGCTCAGAATCCCTCCTTGCTTTGAGAATAATCTTCCAAGACAGGGAAAACTTAAATCTCAATAGATCTGACAATTTAGCAGCCAAGCAACTATTCCTCTAGTCACATTCAACTTTGGCTTCTATTTTCAGTAAATGTGCTTCTGCTTTAGTTGGAAACTGAAATTCTCTGGCCAATGCCTCAGTTGTAGTGACTGAGCAGGGCCTTGATAACCTTACTTCTTACTTTTGTCAGTATTCCAAAAGATTAAATCTGAATCTGGAATACATAGCTGGAACCAGGCCACTGCTAGAACTTTTAACACTAATTGCCTAATCCCCACTCATCTCCTCATTCCAAAGAGCTCTGCATCTAGTTAGACGTTGATGAGACTGCCTGCCTCCAACTTTACAGATACCCTGCCTCCTAAAGGAGTTAAATCTCCTTTACTTATATACAGCTAGGCCTGCCCCAAAGAATGCGTCCCCTACTAGTCTAGTGCCCAGGCCCAAGATTGCTTTGGCTAGGGTTACCAAGCTCTGAAGAAGGAACTGGCCACAGCAAACTGGACAAATACAAAACATGCACAGAAGTAATTCTAACTGCACGGCTTAGAAGGAAAAATGGGTTGGATCAATAGAGCTTAAAGATCAAAACACTACCAATTTCCTAAACCAGTCACCTTGACAGGGATTCTTACCAAGAGAGTTATCCCCATTTTACCTTAACAACTGTAGCCGGAGAGATCCCAAAAGGAGACCAGGGGTCTACAGCTTCCAATTTCATGTTTACAGAGAATGTATGAATGCCAATAACTTGTTTGTCCTGAAATGCAGACACCAAAAGGGGATGAAAACATAGTATCTGAATCAATTTTACACTTACATGTAGCTGAATCCTACTGTGATTAATAGAAATATCCAGCTCTGGTAAATCCTATAGTTTTCTTCTTTTTTTTAAATGTGCAAAACTAGCCAATATAATTTTCTTCTCTGGAAAAAACTATCCAGGAAAAAACAAAACCACAAAGTGCTTCTACTCTCTACATTCAAAGACAAGGAATATCTGGAGGAAAAAACAAATTTATTTTATAAGTTAGGGGTATGTAGTTAAGGGTAGAAAAGAAAAGATTCAAACTACTTCAGGAGAACTTGGGGAGAAAATCTAGACAACTGTTAGAAGAAAACAAGGATGATCATCAGTCCAGTGTTAACACACCCTCCATTCTTACCGACTGCAGGGGCTACTTTACACTTTCACCTTTGGCGTTGCTTTACTCTACTGTAAGAGGAGCAATACCGATCTATCACATGTTTTGTTTTTACCTTAAATAAGTAAGATGGTAATGGCTCTTCCTCTTCCTCTTTCACTTTGGCCAAAATCTCTTGCCACTCAGCTTCATTTTTTAGATGTCTGATGGCTTTAATAAAACATGACAACATGCTTTAGATGATGAGAAACTTACACTTTTTACCTGTCCTGAAAGCATTCACATAAACAAAAAAAAGTCACTTTCCACTGGAACTAGAAAAGTATTCAAGCCCACTTATATCCCTCTACACTTAAAGAACTTGCACCTTAACTTCAGCACTTTGCTCTGTGCAGAGCCTGGACAGCTTGGCTTTATGAAAATACCTACAGTAAGATCATAAGGATTGCTGTAATCCATAAAATTGTAATACAACATCCAAATTGGGGCACATAATAATAAATGCAAATTGATTTAAACTAACTCCAGAAATACCAATATTATTGGTATTTCTTTTAATCAACAATTTGCTGTGACCCAATTTTCTATATACCTAGCTAAATGCTCCCTAGATAATTTTTTCTTTATTTTATCTAGGTCAAGGGTCAGTATGGGTTGGCACAGAAGTCTATGAGGTATATCAATAAGTGCGGTAAATTATAAAAGCAATAAAAAGAAAAGAAAAATAGGCACTTGGCCAGGTACGGTGTCTCACGCCTGTAATCCCAGCACTATGGGAGGCTAAGGTGGGCGGATCACTTGAGGTCAAGAGTTCGAAACCAGACTGGCCAACATGGTGAAACCCCGTCTCTACTAAAAATACAAAAATCAGCCAGGTATGGTGGCATGTGTCTGTAATCCTAGCTACTGGGGAGGCTGAGGCACAAGAATTGCTTGAACCCGGGAGGTGGAGGTTGCATGACACTGCACTCCAGGCTGGGTAACAGAGCAAGACTCTGTCTCAAAACAAAAAACATACAAACAAACAAAAAAACAAAAACAAAAACAGAACAACAAGAACAAAAAAGAAAAATAGGCACTTAGTTTAACAACTCCATATAAACTGTTTTGTTACAGCTCTACTATGATAATTAACAAAGGTTTTCATAATATGTAGAATATTTTTTTTTTAGCCTCAGAGATATTAATAACATAACATGTTAATGCCACAGAAGAAAAATGCTCTATTACTCTTCACCTGAAGGAGGCTGAAGCTCGTATCCCTGTTGAGCAGCCCAACCAACGTGATGAAGAAATGGATCCAAGTAATACAACCAATGTTCATAATTGTCAGAACTTTCAAGTCCTTCATAACGTAGCTTCAGCCTTCCTCCAATGTTTTCTACTACGGTAACAATCCAAGTGCTTAAAGAGTCCTGAAAAGCTTGACATTCTAGTCTGGATCCTGGAGCAATGAGATCTAAAGGATTCCTCCCATTACGGAGCTATAGGATTAAAAAGTGAAACAATCCAGTAAGAGAAATTAATATAATATTTTGAAAACCACCTTCTAAATGATCTCAAACCAGCCTTCGTATTTTTTACCTATTCAAAAGCCACTGACACTAAATTGTCTATCATCATACAAACCTCTTATAGTATTATTTCTAGGTGATATGAAAATGTTTATCTTAAAGACTATCTATAATGCAGTAAAATTGCTCTAACATATCTCTAGCTCTAGGATTATGTTATGTAGTTTTATTTAGTAAGAATTTTTAAAATATAATAATTCCTCATCTATTATAAAACAAATATGGGCCAGGCATGATGGCTCACACCTGTAATCCCAGCACTTTGGGAGGCTGAGGTGGGCAGAACACTTGAGGTCAGGAGTTCAAGACCAGCCTGGTCAACATGGTGAAACCCTGTCTCTACTAAAAATACAAAAATTAGCCGGGCGTGGTGGTGGGCACCTGCAGTCCCAGCTACTTGGGAGGCTGAAGCAGGAGAATCACTTGAACCCAGGAGGTGAAGGTTATGGTGAGCCAAGATCATGCCACTGCACTCTAGCCTAGGCAACAGAGCAAGACTCTGTCTTAAAAAAAAAAAAGCAAATATCAAAATACCATCATCATCATTAAAGAAAAAAATCAAACATGACAAAAGTCAAAGTCACCTATAATCCCACCTCAAAGAAAGAACCACAAGAAACACTTTGGCATACACTGTTTTTCTCCATACAAGTCAATATCCACCTCTGCCAGTCTGTCTGTTTCTATGTTTTGAAAAATAGAAACACTGCATACTGTTTCTTAATTTGTTCTTCACTTAGTACATCATAGGTATCTTTCTACAATAGCATATATAACTCTTCCTCATGTTTTATAGTATTTTATGATATTTTACATTGTAAATGGGCAATAATTTATCCAGTTACCTACAGATAGTATTTCAGTTGTTTCTGATTTTTTATTGATGTCATAACAATGTTCAAATGAACAGAGTAAAAGCTTTTGATTACAGCGATGGAAAGGAAAAGTTTAACTCTCACTATCTAGAAGTATATTAAAAACTACAATAAAGAAAAGAAATTCATTATCAAGTTATCATTTAACCATTTCTAATACACAACCTTACATTTTTTTCCCAGTAAAAACTGCTCTGTGACACTTACATATCCAGATATGCAAAGGGACATATGAACAAATGAAGAAAAAGATTCAGAGCTAAAAGTCAGCATGGCAGACTCATGGTCAATGAAGAGTAGAATAGTTTATCAATTCATCCATTCATTAAAATGTTACTGTTTAGTACGTGTCAGGCCCTGGCTAAGCATATATAAACGAGTCAGAGTACAAAAAATAAAAACCAGTTTGAAATAGAGTATTCATCAATCAAAATTTAAAAGGGAATGTGAATGGATCATAGAAGTAAATGTAAGGCCTAAAACCATAAAACTCTTAGAAAATACAGGAGTAAATCTTCTTGACCTTGGGTTAAGCAAAGCCTTCTTAGATATGATACCAAAAGCACAAGCAACAAAAGAAAAAAAGATAATCTGGATTACATCAAAATAAAAAATGTTTATGCTGTAAACAATAAAAAGCCACAGAATGGAAAAAATATTTTCAATATTTTGAAATGCATGTATATTTTGAATGCATAATAATACATCCAACTCAATAATAAAAGACAACCCACTTTAAAATGGGCAAAGAAATGTCTCCAAAAGGATACAGAAATGGCCCATAAGCACAAAAAAAATACTCAACATCAATAGCCCTTAGAGAAATGTCAATCAAAATGAGATGCCACTTCATACCCACTAAGTCAGCTATAATAAAAAAGACAACAAGTGTTGGCAATGATGTAGAGGGATGGGAACCTTTATACACTGTGTTTCATATATGCCACAAAGAATTTTGCTAGTATGACAGAAAGTGACAAGATATAACTTAGAAATGTCATAACCAATAAATCCATTTCACAAAATCAAGAGATCTATATTCATTAACAAGCTCAAAGGCTACACTAACTTAAAAGGACTGGTGAAAAGCAGGTGGAAGGCAGGAGTACAACAGGTCCAATGTCTTCTGAGCAAAAAAAAAAAAAAAAAAAGGGTGGGTTGGGGTCTCCAAGTCACCTGGGGTGGGAGTTACAAATGTCCACCTTGAAGCAGAATCAACCCCTGCTTAGTTTCAGAGTGAAAGCCCTCAGAAGGTCCTATTTTCCAACTGTATAAAAGAATCTGGGAAATTAGATTTTTTATGTGTTAGCAACTAATTCAGAAAATATTTAGGCACTAGGCAAGTCACCAGTTTGCAACCTCTAAGGGTAAGTTTAAAATTCCCAATACCTGTGCCTATGTCTCGAATAATAATGTTTATTCGCTTCAGAGTGATAAATAAGCAACCGATTTTAAGATTCTTTGAAAGATCAGATGGGTTTTCCACGCCGATGTGGCATATAGTAATACTCACGCCCTCTAGCAGTGGAACAGGAGGACTACATGCTCCTATCAGGGTCTGCCGCAGAAACTCATCCCAGTCAGACACTTTATCTCTGATGCCTAGATGAGGGAATAAATGACTGATTACTCAAAATGCCAGCCAACAGAATGCAGAGAAATCGAACCAGTGGAGATGGTTTAGAGGTATTTCTCATTTTAAGATCTAAGAGTCAAACATACTGCTTCTTTGAGAGCTTGAAAAGATAAAACAAAATAAAACCAAAAATACTTCTCTAGATGGAGCTACTTTCTGGTTAGTTTATTAAGAGTTGTATATAAAATAGGGAGAATAGGCACAACTACCTGTTCCTAAAATTTTATCCAGAAGGTACCTTACTTTATTTTTTATGATGGAAATTTTCAAACATACAAAAAGAAAAATGATCTAATGAATCCTAAGTGCCCTGGCGTCAACAACAGTCACCTCATGGCCAATCTGTTTCATCTAAACCAGGATTTACAAGCTACAACCCATGGGCTTAATTCAGCCTACTGTCTATTTTTGTTAACAAAGCTTTACTAGAACATAGCCATACCCATTTGTTTACATATTGTCTGTGGCTGCTTTCACACTACAAAGGTAGCGTTTTAGCAGCTTTGACAGAGATTGTATGATCAGTAAAGCCTAAAGTATTTACTATCTTGCCCTTTACAGATAATTTGCCAATGCCTGGCTTATACCTCACACTCCGCCCATGCCCAACCAAGGATCAGTTAGAAGACAATTCCAGATAGCATACAATTTCATCCATATATATATTTGAGTACACATTTCTAAAAGAAAATATTTTCTTACAAAGTATTATATAAAAGTAATCAGCAGAACAAAAATAAGAACCTTTCTATAAGCCGAAAGAGAAACTATATGTGTAAACAGGATAGATCACATAGTTAAAAAGAAACTACATACACACAAAGTATGTAACATTTAACAATATAAAATTGAGGCCATGTATATTAATAATATCAGTAAGTGTTAATGTTAATGGACTTACTCTTCCATTAGAAGTAAACAAATAAATTTAGATTTCCTCATTAAGAAAAATCAAGGAAACCTAACTGTATATGGAGCTTGTGAGATAATCACACAAAGAGGAACTATTTCAATGACTTTAAAATACAGTAAAACGTGAAAGTACGTCCCCAGTTAGGGATATATACTCTAAGGACAATAGCAACAACAACAAAAAAAATGCAAAGAAAAAATCTTAAGCTATTTTTAGTAATCCTATTGTTAGTGGTAGACTTGATGCTATTACTTTGAAATAGTTGTTTGTATGTGGTAGGCAAAAGCAAATAAAGAATGAAATGTGGTTGGGTGCAGTGACTCACACCTATAATCCCAGCACTTTGGGAGGCCGAGGCAGGCAGATCACGAGGTCAGGAGATCCAGACCATCCTGGCTAACAAAGAATGAAATGTGTAATTGAGAACTAGGATTTTCAGCATGATAGAAAGGAAATAAAGCTTAGATGGATGAGTTAAACGAAAGCACTATCTTTCTGAATTTGTATTGGAAGCATCATGATGTAATTTATCCTGAGAAGAAGAAGAAATGCATTAACTCTAGACACTGAAAAGGCCAAGAAACACTAACCCAGTGACAATGAGCACACCCAGGTCTCTATTTATCTTGTCTCCACTGGTTTACCTATGTTCTTTTTTTTTTTTTGAGATGGAGTCTTACTCTGTCGCCCAGGCTGGAGTGCAGTGGCATGATCTAGGCTCACTGCAAGCTCCGCCTCCTGGGCTCACGCCATTCTCCTGCCTCAGCCTCCAGAGTAGCTGGGATTACAGGCGCCCGCCACCACGCCCGGAGAATTTTTTGTATTTTTAGTGGAGACGAGGTTTCACTGTGTTAGCCAGGATGGTCTCTGCCTCCCAGGTTCAAGCAGTTCTCCTGCCTCAGCCTCCCGAGTAGCTGGGACTACAGGTACATGCCGCCATGCCCAGCTAATTTTTATTTTTAGTGGAGAGGGGGTTTCACCATGTTGGCCAGGCTGGTCTCAAACTCCTGACCTCAAGTGATCTGCCGGCCTGAGCCTCCCAAAGTGCTGGGATTACAGGTGTAATCCGGCTACCATGCTGGACCATAATTCAGGTAAACCTTACAGAAATGAAAGAGGCCTTGTAATACATACTGAAAGGGATTACTATGTATATAATAAAATCAAATGAGGGCAGCTACATCAAAATTGTTCTAATGAAAGTACTCAACTTTAAAGCAAAAATAACACCATGGATATTTAGGAAAAAGACCAAGTTTCTTACAAAGGAAAGAAAACAAGATTTTCATCAGAGTTATTAACAATGGTTTATGCCAAAAGACAATGGAATGTAACATATTTAAGAAATTTAATGAAAGAGAAAATATGAGAGAAGGATTTTATATCTAGCCAAACTGAACTTCAGATCTAAAGGCTATATACAAACTGTTATGAACAGGTAAGAACTAAGTAATATTGTTCCCATGAGCCCTTTCTAAGGAGTTCACTAGGGAATGAGCTTCAGATGAGCAAATTGATGAGGTAACATTAGCATGCGAAATGGTAGTGAATTAAATATATATATAACTATAGAACTTAAACTAAATGATGGTTGTAAGGGAGATACTATGGTATATATAATAGCTGCATGCTCTGAAAATGTAGTTACAGTATTACTACAAAAACTATGGGACAAGAATGTGGAAAACGTGAATAGTTGTATAAGCCTACTCATTGTCTTAAAA
>NW_016824620.1:120670-131453 GCF_001698545.2 Rhinopithecus bieti | reverse complement strand
AAAAAAAAAAAAAAAAAAAAAAAAAACAGCTTTCTTGCCATGTAATTTAACTATTTAACTTTTAAGTGTTAACTGGGAGTAAAAGGATATTACCTGAAATGAGATGCTGAAGGAGAGGAAACAGAGCTTACAGCTAACTTCAGTATTGTTTATAGAAACAACAACAAAATAGAAAGTAGTCCAAAAATAGAGAGGACTTAAGGCCAGAAGTTCGAGACTGGCCTGGGCAACATAGCAAAACTCTGTATCTACAAAAAAAAAGTTTAAAAATTAGTTGGGTGTGGTGACACACACCTGCAGACCCAGCTACCTGGCAGGGGTGAGGTGGGAGAATCACTTGAGCCCGGGAGTTCAAGGACACAGTGAGCTAGGATCACGCCACTGCACTCCAGCCTGGGTGACAGAGCGAGACTCTTGTCTCACAAAATAAAATGGAATGAAATTATTGTAAATGTTATTGGAATAGCTGGTAAAAACTGAATAAGGGCCAAAAACTGAGTAAGGGCCAGGCATGATGGCTTATGCCTGTGGTGCTAGCTATTAGGAAGGCTGAGGCAGGATAATCACTTGAGCCCAGGAATTGGAGACCTGCCTGGGTGACATAGCAAGACCCTGCCTCAAGAAAATGGAAATGAAAATAAAATAAAAATACTAGAAAGTGATATAAATATAAAAATAAGACCATGTTTATTAAACAATGTTCCTTTTAAAAAACTGAGTACTATCTGTAGATTAAACAACAGTATCGTATCAAAATTAATTTCCTCATTTTCATATTTTACTGTGACATGAATACTTTGTTTTTGGAAATATATACGGCATTTTTGAATAAAAGGGCATCATGTCTAAAACTGACTCTCACATGGTTCATTAAAAGAACATACGTAAAGCCGTGGAGACAAGATAAAGTAAACATAATATATGTCAACATTAACAACATTTGGAGAAACTTGGCAAAAGTCTCCAATAATTTTCATATGATTCTCATAACTTTCGGTAAATGTGAAATTATATCAAAGTAAGAAGTTAAAAGAAAAATACCAAAAGTCAGGTGTTTTCATTTTTTTGAGACAGTCTCACTCTGTCATCCAGGCTGGAGTGCAGTGGCACGATCTCAGCTCACTGCAACCTCCACCTCCCAGGTTCAAGTAATTCTCCTGCCTCAGCCTCCTGAGTAGCTGGAATTACAGTCGTGCGCCACCACACCAGGCTAATTGTTTTGTATTTTTAGTAGAGACGGGGTTTTGCCATGTTGGCCAGGCTGGTCTCGAACTCCTGACCTCAGGTGATCCACCCGCCTCAGCCTCCCAAAGTGCTGCCATTACAGGCATGAGCCATCCCACCCAACCAACTCAGGGATTTTCTTAAATCCGGAGTCCTCTTATCTTTCCCCACCTTTATCTCACCCTTCTCTTTCTTTTGCCTTTATTGTCTCTCTTCTGCTTAATTTGGTTTCTACTCCTTCTGAAACGGTGCTTGATTTGGTTCATTTAAGAGTTCCTAATTACCCGATTGCTTGAGGGTATGAGGAGAGAGGACAATAAAAACAAAAAATCAACAGCACATCAGTCTGGCCCAAAGGGCTTAAAAACAACCAGATCTACAAATCTCCAACTCAGAGAACCTCACAGTCTGAAAGGATGATAAGCAGCTAGTGTTCCCTATGAGCATCATAAAAACCTGAGGCTTTATGGAGCAAAGAAAGTAATTTTAAAAGACAGGGAAATGTGTATTATTCCTTATAAATATTTTCACTCAAAATGCTAACCTAGAAAAGCTGGGTAAACCTATAGGCTTGAGAGACGGAAAACCTCAAGATTGTGGACAATCCAAATTTTCTTATAGCAAAATCATGTCACATCTTGATAGGAAGTATTTCATTACCTTCTGGGGCTTCAAGGGTCTTCTTATTCTGCTCACACCACCCAATGGGGTAGAGATCAGCCTTCCTGATGTCACACCAGAAATCTGCTCTCCGATCCTCCCCATAGCCATCATAGCGGAGAAGGAGCAACTGTTCACAGGTGGTGATGATGGTGGCAACCCAGTAGGTTTCAGGATCTGTTCTCACAGCCACCTCCAGCTTCATCCCAGGAGCAAATCCATTTTGCAAACGTGTGTCCACCTTAACAGGGAAATGTTATTAAGCATCAGACAAGTATCTTAAATGAGTATTTCTTTGACCAATGTTCTTTTTTAAGATTTAGAGGCCGGGCGCGGTGGCTCAAGCCTGTAATCCCAGCACTTTGGGAGGCCGAGACGGGTGGATCATGAGGTCAGGAGATCGAGTCCATTCTGGCTAACACGGTGAAACCCCGTCTCTACTAAAAAATACAAAAAACTAGCCGGGCGATGTGGCGGGCGCCTGTAGTCCCAGCTACGTGGGAGGCTGAGGCAGGAGAATGGCGTGAACCCAGGAGGCGGAGCTTGCAGTGAACTGAGATCCAGCCACTGCACTCCAGCCTGGGCGACAGAGCGAGACTCCGTCTAAAAAAAAAAAAAAAAAAGACTTAGAATTCTGAAGCACTAAATGCAAGAACATCTCAAGGAAAACCTGAGAAATTCCAATTCTAACTTACAGAAGTAATCCAGACAAAACAAACGAATAGCAATATTGCTCTGCTCCATCTGACAATGAAGGAACTCAATATTTTCACCAAAGCAGTCTATAATGATTACAGAAAATGCTTCCTATTAAGTATATACATTACTAGTCACTATTTTAATAGCTTTCAACCCATTGTTTTCAAGAATGATTTTTGCATCCATCAACAGGAAATTTATGAAGCTAGAAAAGTGAAAAGACAAAAATAAACCATAATGATAATAAATTAGTACAATATGTACCATATACAGGGAGCCATATTTCCCAGTTTCCCTACAAGTCTATGTTTCCACCAATTACTCTTAAATAATATTTAATAACATCCCCCCTTTCCCTCTCAAAACTGTTCTAATTTAGATGAAATGTCATCCAGTCACAAAGGTCTGGGTTAGCAAATCTGGAACTATTAATACTTTACGTGTATTAAATCAATATACTATGAATAATAAAAGCCAGGTTTCTCACCATGGGAGAAAAAAGTGACAAATAAGCAAAGGGAACCCTGTGGTGTTGGACTGAAATCAGACATATCTGAACAGGGACATGATGATTGACTGGTAGGCAGATAGAGTCGACAGGCAGATAGATAGATGAATGGATAAAGAAATGAATGAATAATAGAGATAGAGACAACCATACACATGTATTTCCCAACTCTGTCAATTAAAAGGGACTACAAAAATGACAGCTAGGATGTGCAAGTTTGTGACATGGGTAAACGTGTGCCATGGTGGTTTGCTGCACAGATCAACCCATCACCTCGGAATTAAGCCCAGCATCCATTAGCTATTATTCCAGGTGCTCTCCCTCCCCTCTACCCTCCAACAGCCCCAGTGTGTGTTGTTCCCCAATGTGTTCATGTGTTCTCATCATTCAGCTCCCACTTATAAGTGAGAACATACAGTGTTTGGTTTTCTGTTCTTGTGTTAGTTTGCTGAAAATGTACCCCAAAACTTAAAATAAAAGTGTAAGAAAAAAAAAAAGAAAAAAAAAAAAATGACAGCTAGTCACAATAAGCAAATATAGTGTACAAATTTTGATTTCTTTCTTTTCTTTTTTATTTTTGAGACAAAGTTTTGCTCTGGTCGCCCAGGCTGGAGTGCAGTGGCGCAATCTTGGCTCACTGCAAGCTCTGCCTCCTGGGTACAAGTGATTTTCCTGCCTCAGCCTCCTAAGCAGCTAGGATAACAGGCGCCCGCCACCAGTCCCAGCTAATTTTTTGTATTTTTAGTAGAGACGGGGTTTCACCATGTTGGCCAGGCTGGTCTTGAACTACTGACTTCCGGTGATCTACCTACCTCAGCCTCCCAAAGTGCTGGGATTACAGGCATGAGCCACCACGCCCGGCCTCTTTTTCATTTTTTTAGACAGGGACTGGCTCTGTCACCCATGCTAAAGTGTAGTGGTGCAATGTCGGCTCACTGCAACCTCAAGTCCTCCCACCTCAGCCTCTTGAGTAGCTGAGACCACAGATGTGCGCCACCATGCCTGGCTACTTTTTGTATTTTCTGTAGAGACAGGGTATTGTCATGTTGCCCAGGCTGGTCTCAAACTCCTGACCTCAAGCAATCTGCCCATTTTGGCCTCCCAAAGTGCTGAAATTAGTCATGAACCACTGTGCCTGGCCCAAATTTTGATTTCTAAATACCATCTTCCAATAAAAAAAAAAAAAAAGGACTTCAGGGAAAAAAAAACGTATTCTGATTCTGAGATAGGAAAAATACAATTAGAGCCTGGAATATCTTGTGATGCCAGAAAGTAAGGAAATGATCAAAAAATGGGAGTATGTTGAAGGAACATACAAGACAACTAGAAGGATCTCACTGGCTACATGTGGGACAATTTGAGCAATAAAATAAATAGTGAGAGTAATGCATTATAATAGATTTAAATAAGTATCCATGAGTCCACACTGATATAAATAAACAGGGGAGAGGGAATAGATCTTCCTTAGAGTAGAAAACCAGTTAATAAATATTGGGAAAAAAAAGATGGAAATAGAAAATCACTAGTAGACAAACACCACAGAGATAAACATTGCAGGAGCCGGGCGCAGTGGCTCATGCCTGTAATCCCAGCACTTTGGGAGGCCGAGGCAGGTGGATCACAAGGTCAGGAGATCGAGACCATCCTGGCTAACACAGTGAAACCCTGTCTCTACTAAAAATACAAAAAAAAATTAGCCGGGCATGGTGGCAGAACGGAACGGAAAGGAATGGAAAGGAAAAAGTAAAGGAAAAAAGAAAGGAAAAGGAAAGGAAAGGAAAGGAGAGGGGAGGGGAGGGGAGGGGAGAGGAAGATTAAAAAAATAAAAATAAAATAAAAAAAGAGATAAACATTGCAGGCAAGAATTATTGATGGATTCTAAAATACTATGATGAGAAACAGGGTATCTGCAAAATCTCAAAGGTTCTCCCAGTAAGATTCTTGTTAACTTCAAAGGGGAAAACAGAACATTACAGTGAAAAAATCTGGCAGATGTCAAGTAACTAACCAAAGTTTGCATCAATATCATGTATCTCTGATTTCATACAAGATAACTACAATATCATTCCTACAACATTATTGCCAAATCTGCACAAATTCAATCCAATCATGAGAAAAAAACAAATCCAAATTGAGGAATATTCCACAAATAATTGACATGCAATATAGGCTCATCAAAAATGTCAAGTCCATGAAAGACAAAGAAAGAACAAGGAACTGTCATATACCAGAGGAGACTATGAAGACATGACAAATAAATGCAATATGGCAACCACAGCCACTGGAAAATGCAAGTGGAATCCTGGAGACAGCCAGAGAGGGAAAGTCTCACATTCTGTGTGAAAAGTCTTCCCCCGCTAGTCACTACCTGTTCTATCACTATCCTAAACACTATGGTTAATATCGACTATGTTTCCACACTATGTTAATGAAATTATGCAGTATGAATATTTTTTGAGTGGAGCTTCTCTTGTCGAACATTACTTATATGAATACGTCACAATGTATTCATTCCACTTCTACTAGTTACTAGGTATTTGGGCAGTTCACAGTTTGGGGAAGCTACAAATAATGATGCCATAAACATTTTTGCTTGTCTCTTGGTACATACAGACATGAATTTTTAAATAGATAACCAAACTGTTTTCCAAAGTAGTTGTACCAATTTAGTTTCCCAATAGCATATGATAAATCCTTTTGCTCCATTCTTTTTTTTTTTTTTGATACGAAGTCTCGCTCTGTCACCCAGGCTGGACTGCAGTGGAGTGATCTCGGCTCACTGCAAACTCTACCTTTCAGGTTCAAGTGATTCTCATTCCTCAGCCTCCCAAGTGGCTAGGACCACAGGCATGTGCCACCACACCTGGTTGATTTTTGTATTTTTTGTAGCAACAAGGTTTCACCATATTGGCCAGGCTGGTCTCAAACTCTTGGCCTCAAGCAATCCACCTGCCTCAGCCTCCTAAAGTGCTGGGATTACAGGCTTGAGTCACCATGCCTGGCTCCTTTTGCTCCATTCTAACCAACATTTTTGTATTTTCAGTCTTTTTCACTTTTTTTTTTTTTTTTTTTTTTGAGATGGAGCCTCACTCTGTCGCCCAGGCTGGAGTGCAGTGGCGCAGTCTGGGCTCACTACAAGCTCTGCCTCCTGGGCTCACGCCATTCTCCTGCCTCAGCCTCCCGAGTAGCTGGGACTACAGGAGCCCACCACCACGCCTGGTTAATTTTTTGTATTTTTAATAGAGACGGGGTTTCACCATGTCAGCCAAGATGGCCTCGATCTCCTGACCTTGTGATCCGCCCGCCTCGGTCTCCCAAAGTGCTGGGATTACAGGCGTAAGCCACCACGCCCGGCCCCTTTTTTCACTTTTAACCATTTTGGAAGGTGTGTCATGTATCTTATCGTAATTTTAATTTGCATTATCTGATTATTAAGTTGATAACCTTTATATTTATTATTTAGATTTCTTCTTCTGGGAAATGCTTAAGTTCCTTACACATTTTTAAATTCAGTCTATATTGTGGACATCAGTTCTCTGACAGTTGTTTGTGTTGCAAATATTTTTCTCATTTTCACTATGATGTCTTTTGATAAACAGAAGTTCTTAAATTTATTGTAGTCTAATTTATCAATATTTTCCTTAAAAGTAGTGCTTTTCTATGTATATACATTTTTTTGGGTTTTGTTTTTGTTTTTGTTTTTTTTCCCTGAGACAGAATCTCCTTCTGCCGCCCAGGCTGGAGTGCAGTGGTGTGATATCAGCTCACTGCAACCTCTGCCTCCCGGGCTCAAGGGATTCTCCTGCCTCTGTCTCCTGAGTAGTTGGGACTACAGGCGTGCACCACCATGCCCGGCTGTTTTGTATTTTTAGTAGAGATGGGGTTTCACCATGTTGTCTAGGCTGGTCTCAGAATTCCTGACCTCAGGCAATCTGCCTGCCTCAGCCTCCCGAAGTGCTGGGATCACAGGCATGAGACATCACACCCAGCCCCTTTTTCTGCATTGTTAAACAAATCTTTTCCTATCCTTAAAGGTCATAAATACAATAAACTATATTATTATCTGGAAGCCTATCATAGTTAGAACCAACATCCACCTGGAATTAATGAAGTTAATACGAAGTTAAATATGGGTAAGGGTTTATTTGTTTCAACATGTGTATACAATTAAACCAGCACTTTTCTTGACCACTATAAGTCATCACCTTTGTAAGAAATCAAGTGTGCCTACAAAAGTGAATCTGTGTCTGATTTACTTTTCCTTAGAGGAGCACTATGCTATCCTAATTAAACTCGGTATTCAGTATAGCAAGTCTTCTCATTTTGTCTTACTCCTTAGGTGTGTCTGGCTATGCTTGATCCATGATACACCCATATAAAAATCAGAATCAGTTTGTCAATTTCTACCTAATATTATGTATACATGTATTTCTTGGAATTTAATTTGTTTGCAGTAAATCTACAGACCTAGTGAGGGATCTTTCCAATAATGACTCTCTCATTACATGAACAAGGCGTATCCCTTCATGTATAAAGGTCTTTATTTTACATCGATAATGAATTGGAGTTTCCTTACAATTATTATTAATATTTTTGGAAACAGGGTCTCTCATTCTGCTGCCAGACTGAAGTACAGCGGCACAATCTTGGGTCACTGCACCTCTGTTTCCTGGGCTCAAAGGATCCCCCTGCCCCAGCCTCTGATGTAACTAGGATTACAAGTGTGCTCCACCATGCCTGGCTAATTTTTAATTTTTTTTTTTTTTTTTTGTAGAAAAGGTCTCACTATATTGCCCAGGCTGGTCTCGCATTCCTGGACTCAAGCAAATTCTCCCACCTTGGCCTCCCAAAGTGCTGGGGTTACAGGTGTGAGCCACTGCACCCAGCTCCCTTGCAATTTTTTTTACATTTAATCCTAGACATTTTACGTTTTTGATGTTACTGTATTTTCATTTAGTTCCAAATATTTCAAAGTTTCCCCTGAGATTGCTTCCTTTATCCATGTGTTATTTACAAGTGTGTTGTTTAATCTCTAAGTAACTAGGGACTTTCCAGCTATCTTTTTGTTATTGATTTCTAGTTTAATTTCACTGTGGTCTGAGAGCACACTGTATGATTTCTATTATTTTAAATTTGTTAAGGTGTGCTTTATGGGCCAGAGTGTGGTCTATCTTTGTGAATGTTCCATGTGAGCTTTAGAAGAATATGTCTTCTGCTGTTGTTGAACGAGTCTATAGATGTCCATTATATTCAGTTGATTGATGGTGTTGCAGAGCTCAACAATGTCCTTATTGATTTTCTGCCTGCTGGATCTGTCCATTTTTGATAGGAGAGTGTTGAATTTTCCGACTAATAATATTGAATCCATTTGTTTCTCCTCGCAGTTCTATCAGGTTTTGACTCGTGTATTTTTACGTTCTGTTGTTAGGTGCATACATTTTAAGGACTAGTATGTCTTCTTGAAGAACTGACCCCTTTATTATTATGTAATGGCCTTCTTTTTTTTGAGACCGAGTTTCGCTCTTGTTGCCCAGGCTGGAGTGCAGCGGCGTGATCGGCTCACCGCAACCTCCACCTCCCGGATTCAAGCGATTCTCCTGCCTCAGCCTTCCTGAGTAGCTGGGATTACAGGCATGTGCCACCACACCCAGCTAATTTTGTATTTTCAGTAGAGATGGGGTTTCTCCATGTTGGTCAGGCTGGTCTCGAACTCTCAACCTCAGATGATCCACCCACCTTGGTCTCCCAAAGTGCCGGGATTATAGGCATAACATTTTTCTTTATCCCTGATAACTTTCCTTGCTTTGAAGTCAGCTCTGTCTGACATTAATATAGCTACCTACTCTTTTTTTTGTTTGTTTTTGAGACAGAGTCTCGCTCTGTTGCCCAGGCTGGAGTGCAGTGGCGAGATCTCGGCTCACTGCAAGCTCCGCCTCCTGGGTTCACAACGTTCTCCTGTCTCAGCCTCCTGAGTAGCTGGGACTACAGGCGCCTGCCACCACGCCTGGCTAATTTTTTTGTATTTTTAGTAGAGACGGGGTTTCACCGTGTTAGCCAGGATGGTCTCGATCTCCTGACCTCGTGATCCGCCCGCCTCAGCCTCCCAAAGTGCTGGGATTACAGGTGTGAGCCACCGCCCCCGGACTACTCTTTTTTTTTTTTGTTAGTGTTAGCATGGTATATCTTTCTCCATTCATTTACTTGTAACCTATATGTCTCTTTATATTTAAAGTGCTTTTACTATAAACAACATATAGTTGGGTCATATTTTTTGATCCACTCTGATAATCTCCGTCTTTTTAACAGTGCATTTAGACCACTGACGTTCAAAGTGATTACTGATATAGTTGGATTAATATCTACCACATATGTTAGTGTTTTCTATTTGTTGCCTTGTTCTTTGTTTCTATTTTGTCTTTCACTCTTTATCTGCCTTCTGTGGTTTTAAATAAGCATTTTATAATATTCTGCTTTGCCTTCTTAGCATATTATATATTTTAACTGTTTTTAGTAGTTGCCCTAGAGCTTACAATATACATTTAAACTAATGCAAATCCACTTTGTGATTTTAAAAAAACCCTTATAATAACAATTCTAATTTTGCCATTTCTTCCCCTGTATCATTGCTACCATTTATATAGATAAGCATGCCTTAGCATATATTTATACATAAGCATACATAATCAAATAAATTGTTGCTGTCATTACTTTTTTTGTTTGTTTTTTGAGATGGAGTCTCGCTTTGTCGCCCAGGCTGGAGTGCAATGGTGCAATCTCAGCTCACTGCAACCTCTGCCTCCCAGGTTCAAGCAATTCTCCTGCCTCAGCCTCCCAAGCAGCTGGAATTACAGGCACCCACCATCATCCTTGTCTAATTTTTGTATTTTTGTAGAGACGAAGTTTTTCCATGTTAGCCAGGCTGGTCTTCAACTCCTGACCTCAGGTGATCCTCCCGCCATGGCCTCCCAAAATGCTGGGATTACAGGCATGAGCCATCGTGCCTGGCTTCTATCATTACTTTGAATAAACTGTTACATGTTCCCTCAATAAAGAATAAGAAATATTGGGCCAGGCATGGTGGCTCATGCCATAATCCCAACATTTTGGGAGGCCAAGGCAGGAGGTTCACTTGAGGCCAGGAGTTCGAGACCAGCCTGGGCAACGTAGTAAGACCCATCTCTACCAAAAAAATATATATTTTTTTAAGTTAGTTAAGCATGCTGGTGGGCATCTGTAGTCTCAGCTACTCTGGAGGCTGAGGCAGAAGGATTGCTTGAGCCTGCTGCAGTGAGCTAGGATCACACCACTGCACTCCAGTCTGGGCAACAGAGCAAGACTCTTATCTCTAAAAAAAATAAAAAACAAAAAGGAGAAGAAGAAAAGAAAATCAAAGGTTTTCTTTTGCATTTTAAAATTCCTTCTTCAAAAAAAAAAAAAACCACATTCCTTCTCTAACACTCATTTTTTTTTTTTTCCCTTCCTCAAAACCACATGCGGGCAAGGACAGAGAGGAGTGAAATATTTAAGGCATTTAAAGCAAACAGCCACTAATTTAGAACTGTATATCAAGCAAAATTATCCTTAAAAAGTACTAAAGATTTTCTCAGGCAAACAAAAATTAAGGGATTCTGTCACCAGTAGACCTGCCTTACAAGAAATATTAAAAGAAATTCTTTTTTTTTTTTTTTTTTT
>NW_016824620.1:105880-119447 GCF_001698545.2 Rhinopithecus bieti | reverse complement strand
TCTATAAAAAAAAAAAAAATTAGCCAGGCATGGTGGTGCATGCCTGTAGTCCTATATGCTCAGGATGCTGGGGTGGGAGGATTGCTTGAGCCTAGGAGTTCAAGGTTACTGTTTGGAAGAACAGAGGCAAGATGGCGCAGTTCCGGGTCCTTCACCGTCAACTTTCCCACGCCTGGGGAAAGACATGGGTCAACTGCGCAGGCGCAACCCGACCTCCGACGGAGAAGAACCGGAACCCGCCTAGCCACGCCTACCACCCCGCCCCCGACCCGCCTATGTCCCGCCCACTGCCCTCCCACTCCCGGGTCCAGGACATAAAAGCCGCTCCCGGCGGGCGCGCGGAACGAACTTCCTCGGCCACTCCTCGTACGTGGGACCCAGGAACCTTGTCCGAGAACGCCGGAGCAAACTTCCTCGGCCCCTCCTCCTGCGCGGGACCCAGGAACCTCGCCCGAGAGCGCCGGAGCGAACTTCCTCGGCCCCTCCTCCTGCGCGGGACCCAGGAACCTCGCCCGAGAGCGCCGGAGCGAACTTCCTTGGCCCCTGCTCCTGTGCGGACCTAGGAACTTCGCCTGAGAACGCCGGAGCGACTTCATCGGCCTCCATCGCCGGAGGCCGGTGAACCTCGCCCCTCCCTCACATTGGCTTGTAAATAAAGTTTTTTTTTTGCCTTGCCTACTTGCCTTTTCTCTGGCATTTGCTCTGGGGGTCGCATTAAAGCAAATCAGTTACAATAAGCTATGATTGCACCACTACATGCCAGCCTGGGCAGGGTCTTACTTTTATAAGATCCTGTCTATAAAATAAATAAATAATTTTAAAAGTATTAAAATGGCAAGTTGTACATATATATATTACAATTTTTTTTTAATTTAGTGGTTGCCGAAAGGTTTTCAATATGCATCTTTAATTGCAGTCTACTTACAAATGACATTTTACCACTTCATATGTTACATAAAGATCTTAGAATGGTATACTCCCAATCCTCCATCATTTGTGTTATTACAGTTACATATGCTATACACACACAGTAAATTTCTACTAGTTTTGCTTCAAAGTTATCTTTTAGAGATACTGAAATTAAGAAAAAATGAACTTTGTATCTATACGGCCGGGCGCCTGTGGCTCACGCCTGTAATCCCAGCACTTTGGGAGGCCGAGATGGGCAGATCACGAGGCCAGGAGATTGAGACCATCCTGGCTAACACGGTGAAACCCCGTCTCTACTAAAATACAAAACAAATTAGCCGGGCGTGGTGGCGGGCGCCTGTAGTCCAGCTACTCAGGAGGCTGAGGCAGGAGAATGGCGTGAATCTGGGAGGCGGAGCTTGCAGTGAGCCGAGATTGCACCACTGCACTCCAGCCTGGGGCACAGAGCGAGACTCCGTCTCAAAAAAAAAGAAAAGAAAAGAAAAAATGAACTTTGTATCTATCTACATTTATACCACTCCCATAATTCTTTGTATAGATCCAAGTTCCTGTCTTATATCAAATTCCTTCTGTCTTAAGAAGTTTCCTTACTGTTTTTTGTAGTGCAGGTCTCCTGGTAATAAATTCCCTTACTTTCTGTTTTCCTTTAAAAAGTCTTTATTTCTCCTTCACTTTTGGATGAAATTTTTGCTAGATATAGAATTTCGGGTTAAGTTTTTTTCTTTCAACATCTTAAAAATCTTACCCAACTATCTGGGTTGCATAGTGTCTGAAAAGAATTGTCCTCTTTCTCTTTGGTTCTCAGTAGTTTGAATGTGATGTGTCTGGGCGTGTTTTATTTGTTTAGTAATTATTCTGTTTGCATTCTCTGAGTTTCTTGGATCTATGGTATAGTATCTTTCTTTTCTTTGGAAAATTGTCCATCTCATCAAATATCTTTTCCTCGCTCTTTTTCCTTCTGAGATTCCAATTACAAATATATTACACTTTTTGATATTATCTCATACTGTTGGTTGCTGTGGTCTCTTTTAAATTCCCACTCTTTTTTTCTCTTTGTATTTCAATCTGGGCTATTTCTAATGATCTGTCTTCAAGTTCATGGATCCTTTCCTCAGTTATGTCAAATCTACTGGTGAGCCTACCAAAGGCATTCAACTTTTTTATCACATTTTTCATTTCTATTATTTCTATTTCATTTTTTCTAATAGCTTCCACGTCTGCAGGAGTTCCTTTTCTGTTCATGCATGTTTTCCACCTATTCTGCTAGAGCTTTTAACATATTAATCACAGTTATTTAAAATTCCAACATCTACGTCACGAGTCTGGTTCTATTGATTGCTTTGTCTTTTGACGCTTTGCTGTTTGTCTCTTGCTTCTTTATGTGCCCCATAACATTTGGTTGGAAGTCAGACATTATGTATAGAACAGTCAAGACTGAGGCAAATAGTACTTATGCCTGGAAATGGGCATGTTTCTTCCTTTCTTAGGCCTTTAGTTTGAGAGAGAAAGTTAAGTTAATCTAGTCGGAAGTGAAGCTGGATTTGTGTTTTATTGTTGCTACGGTACATTCACAAGTACACCACAGGCTCCAAATTCCTCTAGTATTATCTAGGATTTAGGGTATAGCTCATTTGCCAGAGGTTTTTTTCTTTTTATCTCAATGTCTGCTGTTCCACCCTCAGATTTAGGTCTTTTGTTGGTGACTACACCTCAGAGACCATCTCCTTTCCATGCTCTTGCCTCTCCCATACAACAGACCGCCATTTTTCAACACTCTAACTTGGTGGTGAGGAACAGGTAGGGGAGAGTACTCCCTGAGATTCAGCCACAGTCTTGGAGGCTCTGTGCCCCTGGGTCTAGAGGGTGAGAATTTCTCAGTGATTCTACCTGTCCCTCAACCTCAACAGCAGGGAATCCATAATGCTACAGTATGTATTCCTATCCCTCTCCCAAGGTACAGAGGGCTTATTTTCCCTTCTATTTCGCGGGTATAATGGGTCTGTATCTTTGTCACAGGATTAATAAGAGTTTGTAATCCTTCCCTAACAATTTAAAGTTTTTGTCCTAGAGCATGCAGGTAACACTTAGTGCCTTTCCCACAGTGGGTGCCTTTCCTTCCACCAGAATGCACATGAACAAGGCTTTTTCACTCTTGGAGATGCTTTCTCCCTGCAAATCTGATTGATCTCTAATTCCTCCCTCCTGTGTTCCAAACTGGATCCTGTAAAACTCTTGCCATAGGCCTGCACATCCATCTCCTTTGATTTGGAGATCTGAGTTCTACCAGCTTTGCCTATAATCTGCTAGCCACAAGCATCCCATCGCAGAATCTTCCCACACCCATGCGTGATTTTCACTGTATTTGGCAGCCCTTCACCACAGATTATGATTCAGATTTACTAAAATTTCGTACATTTGACAATAAAGAAGTTTTGCATTTGTTTCCCACTCTCCTGGTGGCTTTGTCATTCAAAGAGGAAGAGGTGAAATCTGTTTCTTTAACATGACTTTTTTAGAACCAGAATCTTTGTAAGAAAATTTGTTCTCCATTTGAATATCAGTACAAATAAATAAGCTTGGGTACATACATATCAGAATAAGAATAACATCAAAAACAAGAATTCAAAGCTATTATATCACCACTAAACAGGCTTTCCATGTTAAAAAAGAATATTGAAAACAATTACAAAAGATTAATCAATTCAATATGAAATAAAATCCTTATCTGAAATATGTAATTCTCACCACTTTAAGAGAGATAAATGAACAAAGAATAATCAAAAAGGGCAGCTAACATGCCTGGGTTTTTACATATGGAAAACTAAAAATAGTGGGACTCCCTGGGCATGGTGGCTCACGCCTGTAATACCAGCACTCTGGGAGGCCGAGGCAAGCGGATCACGAGTTCAGGAGATAGAGACCATCCTGGCTAACATGGTGAAACCCCATCTCTACTAAAAATACAAAAAATTAGCCAGGCATGATGGCAGGCGCCTGTAGTCCCAGCTACTCGGGAGGCTGAGGCAGGAGAATGGCGGGACTCTTTACCATATAAAGACAACAGCTAAAATAATATGGTCAAACCTCACAAAATCACAGACAACACTGATTGTGCGTCAGTGTCTTCACAAATCCTAGAAAAAAAGAACTATGCCCTATGGAATACTGCTATGGGCTAAACGGTTCACCCCAAAATTTGTATGTTCAAACCCTAACCTCCAGTATGACTGTTTGGACATAGGCCATTTATGAAGGTTGTCTTAGTCTATTTAGGGTGCTATACCAAAATATCTTAGACTGGAAAATGTATAAACAACAGAAATTTACTGCTCACAATTCTGGAGGCTGGAAAGTCCAAGATCAAGGCTCCAGTGGACTCAGGATCTGGTGAGGGCTCGCTTTCTGCTTCAAAGATGGTGCCTTCTTGCTGTCTTCACATGGTGGAAGTTGAGCAAACAAGCTCTATCAAGCCTCCTTTATAACGGCGCAATCCCATTTATGAGAAAAAGCCTTTATGGCCTAATCACCTCCCCAAGGCCCCACCTCTTCATACCACTGCAGTTGGAATTAGGTTTCAACATATAAATTTTGGAAAGGCACAAACATTTAGAGGTCAGAAGGATGGAGCCCTGATCTAACAGAATTGGTGTCCTTTAAGAAGAGACACCAGAGAGCTCTTTCTGTTTCTACCATGTGAGGACACAGCAAGATGGCAACTATCTGCAAGCCAGAAAGAGGGCCCTCACCAGAAAGCAGCTACACACCTAGGCTTTCAGTCTCCACAACTGTGAGAAGATAAATGTCCGTTGTTTAAGCCACCTAGTCTACGACATTTTGCTATGGCAGCCCAAACAGACTATGACAAATATGAAATAAGTAGTTTTAGAATTAATTATTCTGTGTGTTTTAAGAGGGAGTTAGAGTAAACAGGTTAAAAACTAGGTCTAGGATGGGCAGAGTGACTCACGCCTGTAATCCCAGCACTTTGGGAGGCCAAGGCGGTAAGATTGCTTGAGCCCAGGAGTTTGAGACTGGCCAACATGGTGAAACACTATCTCGACTAAAAATTAGCTGGCTGTGGTGGTGCACACCTGTACTTCCAGTTACTTAAGAGGCTGAGGTGGGAGGATCACCTGAGCCCAGGGGATTGAGGCTACAGTGAGCTGTGATGGGCGACGGACTAAGACACTGACTGCCCCCCAACAGAAAAAAACCTAGGTCTAGATATAAACTATGAACAAAATTTGGGGTACTTTCTTACATTCTAAAGTCATTACACAGGGCAATTATGTTGTCACTGACAAAGTATTAAACTGGGTTGTTAGGGCATAAAACCAGACTGCACAGGTCACTAATATGACATGTAAGTATGTATGTCATACTTATGTTCTGCTCAATAAGAGTGACAGCAAATAATGCTACTGAAATTACTTTCAATGAATGCAACAAAGTAAATGCAACAAAGTGCAATAATTTTTTTTCAATTTATGACAAGGTTTTTTGACAAAAATAAAGGAACGTTCATAAACGGTCAAAAAGATAAGTCATGCATTGAGTGGCAGAAAATATACAAAACCAAAAAGGATTTTAGAATATGGCAAGTGTGACCGGGTGCGGTGGCTCATGCCTATAATCCCAGCACTTTGGGAGGCCAAGGCGGGCAGATCACGAGGTCAGGAGATCGAGATCATCCTGTCAATGGTGAAACCCTGTCTCTACTAAAAATACAAAAAAATTAGCCAGGCATGGTGGCAGGTGCCTGTAGTCCCAGCTACTCAGGAGGCTGAGGCAGGAGAATGGCGTGAACCTGGGAGGCGGAGCTTGCAGTGAGCCGAGATCTCGCCACTGCACTCCAGCCTGGGTGACAAAGCGAGACTCAGTCTCAAAAAAAAAAAAAGGCCGGGCACGGTGGCTCAAGCCTGTAATCCCAGCACTTTGGGAGGCTGAGACGGGCGGATCACGAGGTCAGGAGATCGAGACCATCCTGGCTAACACGGTGAAACCCCATCTCTACTAAAAAATACAAAAAACTAGCCGGGCGAGGTGGTGGGCGCCTGTAGTCCCAGTTACTCAGGAGGCTGAGGCAGGAGAATGGGTTAAGCCCGGGAGGCGGAGCTTGTAGTGAGCTGAGACCCGGCCACTGCACTCCAGCCTGGGCCACAGAGCGAGACTCCGTCTCAAAAAAAAAAAAAAGAATATGGCAAGTGTTCTTACTAAGTGTGGCAGGAGGGCAGGAGGAAAGAAAAAGCTCTTAAATTCTTTCAAGTACCACAAATTAAAATAACTTTAAATTCTCTAATGATAATACAGAGATTTGAAATAAAGGGATATAACACCAATAAGGCAAATATAGTTATTGCTTACATGTTTAAAAGACCCATAGGGAACTGCTGTGGACCCTGTTTCTTCTAGATAATCTTCCCAGCTTAATTCTATCTCTTCCATACCAGAGCCGGCATCTAGAATTAAAAATAAAACAAAAACAGGTGAATCCCAATTAAAGAAAACTCAAGGTATAAAAACATAAACCTAATAAACCTAACTTTACAGAATTTACTTCACGACTGATTTTGCACAAAATAATTAAGTGGGGTTTTTTTGTTTTGTTTTGTTTTTGTTTTTTAAATGATAGGTGCCCTTAGTGCACTGATTGTCAATGAATCTTCACAGAACAGCAGTCTGACATGCTATCTCTTGCTGAAGAGGCACCCAAATCTAGATTTCACCCAAATGGATCATATAAAACTGGTGAGAGTATAAACCATTACTATCATTTTGGACTGAAATTTAGTATTCTAATGTCAAACATTGAAGATACTTAATAAGCATTTCAAACTTTTTTCAACTTGATCCTTTCTTAGCGCTGAGTGAAAAATACTCCTAGTATTTTAGCTTAATCAAAAAAAAGCGTCATTATCCTTGCCTCCCTTCCTTTTTCTCCATACCTTATATCCAATCCGTAGAAGAATTCTGTAGGTATTATCTTCAAAATATATCCAAAAGCTAGAAAGATCTCCTAATGTCACAACTAAATCGACTAGAGAACCAAGAGCAAACAAACCCCAAAGCTAGCAGGAGACAAGAAATAACCAAGATCAGAACGGAACTGAAGGAGATAGAGACACGAAAAACCCTTCAAAAAAATAAACAAATACAGACGCTGGTTTTTTGAAAAAATTAATAAAATACCCATAATCCCAGCACTTTGGGAGGCTGAGGTGGGCAGATCACTTGAGGTCAAGAGTTTGAGACCAGCCTGGCCAACATGGTGAAACCCCATCTCTACTAAAAACACAAAAATTAGCCAGGCATGGTGGCACATGCCTGTCATCCCAGTTACTCAGGAGGCCGAGTCAGGAGAACTGCTTGAACCCAGGAGGCAGAGGTTGCAGTGGGCTGAGATCGTGCCACTGCACTCCAGCCTGGGTGACAGAGCGAGACTCTGTCTCAAAAATAAATAAATAAATAAATAAATAAATAAATAAATAAATAAACGACTAACTAGACTAATAAAGAAGAAAAAAGAGAAAAATCACATGGACACAATAAAAAATTATAAAGGCAATATCACCACCGACCCCCACAGAAATACAAACAACTATCAGAGAATACTATAAATACTTCTATGCAAATAAATTAGAAAATTTAGAAGAAATGGATAAATTCCTGGACACATACACCCTCCCAAGACTGAACCAGGAAGAAGTTGAATGCCTGAGTAGACCAATAATGAGTTCTGAAATTGAGGCAATAATGAACAGCCTACCAACCAAAAAAAAAAAGCCCAGGACAGATGGATTCACAGCTGATTTCTACCAGAGGTACAAAGAAGAGTTGGTATCATTTCTTCCAAAACTATTCCAAAAAACTGAAAATGAGGGACTCCTCCCTAACTCATTTTATGAGGCCAGCATCATCCTGATACCAAAACCTGTCAGAGAAACAACAAAAAAAGTAAACTGGCCGGGCGCGGTGGCTCATGCCTGTAATCCTAGCACTTTGGGAGGCCGAGGCAGGCGGATCATGAGGTCAGGAGATCGAGACAAAAAATTAGCCGGGCGAGGTGGCGGGCGCCTGTAGTCCCAGCTACTCGGGAGGCTGAGGCAGGAGAATGGCATGAACCCCGGGGGCGGAGCCTGCAGTGAGCCGAGATGGCGCCACCGCACTCCAGCCGGGATGACAGAGCAGAAAAAAAAAAAAAAAAAAAAAACTTCAGGACAATATTCCTGATGAACATTGATGCAAAAATCCTCAATAAAATACTTGCAAACAGAATCCAGAAGCACATCAGAAAGCTTACCTACCACAATTACGTAGGCTTCATCCCTGAAATGCAAGGCTGGTTCAACATAAGCAAATCAATAAACGTAGTTCATCACATAAACAGAATTAAAGATAAAAACCACATGATGCCGGGCGCGGTGGCTCACGCCTGTAATCCCAGCACTTTGGGAGGCCAAGATGGGAGGATCATGAGGTCAGGAGATCGAGACCATCCTGGCTAACATGGTGAAATCCCTTCTACTAAAAATAAAAAAAATTAGCTGGGCGTGGTGGCAGGCGCCTGTAGTTCCAGCTACTCGGGAGGCTGAGGCAGAAGAATGGCATGAACCCAGGAGGCAGAGCTTGCAGTGAGCCGAGATCATGCCACTGCACTCCAGCCTGGGTGACAGAGCGAGACTCCATGTCATAAATAAATAATTAAATAAATAAATAAATAAATAACAAACCACATGATTATCTCAAAAGACAAAGAAAAGTCTTGGAAAAAATTCAACATCCCTTCATGTTAAAAACTCTCAATAGGCTGGACGTGGTAGTTCATGCCTGTAATCCCACCACTGTGGGAGGCCGCTGTGGGCAGATCACAAAGTCAAGAGATCGAGACCATCCTGGCCAACATGGTGAAACCCCGTCTCTACTAAAAATACAAAAATTAGTCAGGCATGGTGGCACACACCTGTAGTCCCAGCTACTCGGGAGGCTGAGGCAGAAGAATTGCTTGAACCAGGGAAGCAGAGGTTGCAGTGAGCTGAGATCGTGCCACTGAACTCCAGCCTGGCGATGGAGTGAGGCACTGTCTCAAAAATAAACAAATAAATAAAATAGGCCCGGTGCAGTGACTCACGCCTGTAATCCCAGCACTTTGGGAGGCCGAGGCAGGTGGATGACAAGGTCAGGAGTTTGAGACCAGCCTGGCCAACATGGTGAAATCCTGTCTCTACTAAAAATACAACAAAAAAAATTAGCTGGGCATGGTGGCGCGCACTTGTAGTCCCAGCTACTCAGGAGGCTGAGGGAGAAGAATCACTTGAACAGGGGAGGTGGAGGTTGCAGTGGGCTGAGATTGCGCCACTGCACTCCAGCCTGGGCAACAGAGCAAAATTCCATCTCAAAAAATAAATAAATAAAATAAAATAAAATAAAAACTCTCAATAAACTAGGTATTGATGGAACATATCTCAAAATAATAAGAGCCATTTATGACAAACTCACAGCCAATATCATACGGAATGGGCAAAAACTGGAGGCATTCCCCTTGAAAACTAGCACAAGACAAGGATGCCCTCTTTCACCACTCCTATTAAACATAGTATTGGAAGTTCTGGCCAGGGCAATCAGGCAAGAGAAAGTGAGAAAGGGTATTCAAATAGGAAGAGAGGAAGTCAAACTGTCTCTGTTTGCAGATGACATGATCCTATATCTAGAAAACCCCATCGTTTCAGCCCAAAAGCTTCATAAGCTGAGAAGCAACTTCCGCAAAATCTCACGATACAAAATCAATGTGCAAAACTCACAAGCATTCCTATACACCAACAACGGACAAACAGAAAGCCAAATCATGAATGAACTTCCATTCACAATTGCTACAGGGAATAAAATACCTAAGAATACAGTTAACAAGGGAAGTGAAGGACCCCTTCAAGGAGAACTACAAACCACTGCTCAAGGAAATCAGAGAGGACACAAACAAATGGAAAAACATTCCATGCTCATAGACAGGAAGAATCAAAACATCATGAAAATGGTCATACTACCCAAAGTAATTTATAGATTCAATACTATTCGCATTAAACTACCACAGACATTCTTCACAGAATTAGAAACAAACTTTTACATTTCACAGGAAACCAAAAAAAAGCAGATTAACCAAGATAATCCTAAGCAAAAAGAACAAATGTGGAGGCATAACCCTACCTGACTTCAAACTATACTACAAGTCTACAGTAATCAAAACAGCATGGTACTGGTACAAAAGCAGACACCTAGACCAATGGAACAGAATAGAGAACTCAGAAATAAGACTGCACATCTACAACCATCTGATTTTCAACAAACCTGACAAAAACGAGCACTGAGGAAAGGATTCCCTATTTATTAAATGGTGCTGGGAGAACTGACTAAGTCATAAGCAGAAAATTGAAACTGGATTCCTTCCTTACACCTTATACAAAAATTAACTCAAGATGCATTAAAGACTTAAATGTAAAACCCAAAACTATATAAACCCTAGAAGAAAATCTACGCACTAACATTCAGGGAATAGGCATGGGCAAAGATTTCATGACAACAGCAATCACAACAAAAGTAAAAATTGACAAACGGTATCTAATTAAACTAAAGAACTTCTACACAGCAAAAGAAACGATCACCAGAGCAAAAAGACAACCTATGGAATGGGAGAACATTTTGTAATCTCTCCATTTGACAAAGGTCTAATATCCAGAATCTACAAGGAACTTAAACAAATTTACAAGAAAAAACCCAACAACCCCATTAAAAAGTGGACAAAGGACATGAATAGACACTTTACAAAAGAAGACATTCATGCGGCCAACAAACATAAAAAAAAGCTCAACCTCACTGATGATTAGAGAAATGCAAATCAAAACCACAATGAGATACCATCTATTGCCAGTCAGAACGATGAGTATTAAAAAGTCAAGAAATAGGCTGGGCAGGGTGGCTCATGCCTATAATCCCAGCACTTGGGGAGGCCGCAGCAGGAGGATCACTTGAGGTCAGGAATTCAAGACCAGCCTAGCCAACATGGTGAAACCCCATCTCTACTAAAAATACAAAAATTAGCCAGGTGTGGTGGCGTGCGCCTGTAATCAAATCTACTCAGGAGGCTGAGGCAGGAGAATCGCTTGAAGCTGAGAGGTGGAGGTGACAGTGAGCAGAGATCACACCACTGCACTCCAGCCTGAATGACAGAGTGAGACTCTGTCTCAAAAAAATTAAATTAAAAAGTCAAGAAACAACAGATGCTGTTGAGGCTGCAGAGAAATAGGAACACTTTTACACTGTTGGTGGGAATGTAAATTAGTTCAACCATTGTGGAAGACAGTGTGACAATTCCTCAAAGACCTGGAACCAGAAATACCATTTGACTCAGCAATTCCATTACTGGGTATCTACCCAAAGGAATATAAATCATTCTATTACAAAGATACATGTACACGTATGTTCATGCAGCACTATTCTCAATAGCAGACACATGGGATCAACCCAAATGCCCATCAATAATAGACTGGACAAAGAAAACCTGGTACATATACACCATGGAATACCATGCGGCCATAAAAATGAACGAGAGTATGTCCTTTGCAGGGACATGGATGGAGCTAGAAGCATTATCTTCAGCAAACTAACGCAGGAACAGAAAAGCAAACCCCACACGTTCTCACGTATAAGTGGGAGCTGAACAATGTGAACACATGGACACATCAATGGCGGGGGAGGGGGGAATACACATTGGGGCCTGTCAAGGGGACAGGGGGAGGGAGAGCATCAGGAAAAATAGTTAATGTATATTGGGCTTAATACCTAGGTGATGAGATGATAGGTGCAGCAAATCACCATGGCACATGTTTATCCATGTAACAAACCTGCACATCCTGCACATGTATCCCGGAAATTAAAAACAAACAAAAAACATATCTCAAATCGAATCACTTCCCACCACATCTATTGGCTATCTCTAGTCCAAGGTCTAACCACATTATCTTCCAACTTTCAACTGCACTTAAAATCTAAAATCTGTGGGACACTAAAAAGGTTGTACATGACCTGATCCCTGGCTGCCCACCCTACCACTTTATCCCCAGCCAGACTATCCATGCTCACCACACTTGGGTGACAATGAGGTTCTTGCCATTCTTTAATCATATTCTTTCCACAAAGTCTCTACATTTGTTATTCCTCAGCTCAAAGAATCATCTCCCAGTGTCCTTCATGCTCCCTTTCATTCAAGTCTCTACTCAAATGTTCCCCTTCAGAAAGGCAACAGTATCCATCTTTCGGTTCTGCTTCCCTTTTCTTCATGGCATTCATTCCTATTGACAATATACCTGTAAGATCATAAACTCCATAAAGTCAGGAATTTGTCACCTAGATTCTTAAAATACTCTTGTTAAGTGAGCAAAGACTCAAGTACTCTATAATCCAATAATCTCACTTCACATAAACTCCCTAAGAGCAGAGATGGTTGTTTTGTTTTTTTCTCCTTTTCTTTTCTTTTTTTTTTTTTTTTTGTTGTTGTTGTTGATTGACGTATTCCTCTGCCCAGAACAATGCTTGTTATATAGAAAATTCCAATAAACTGCTGAATGAGTATACCCTAGGGGAAACCATACTCCACATGACCACAGGGAGGTAAATATAAGGATGTTCATCACAGCAGCATTTGTATTATCAACAAATTGGAAGCAGTAAGTAGAATAGATAAGTTATGGCAATCCTTCAATGGAATACTACTATACGGTAGTTGAAATGAATGCTACTGTTGACACAGATAAGTCTCAAAAACACACATCAAGCAGAAAAGGCAAGTGCAGAATGAAAAGCACAGCTAGATACAACTTAGATTTCAAAACAAAACTTTGTAGTGTAATGTTTATGAATACATGCATATTAATATAGGAGTGTAAAGACAAGGATGAAAAGAATATGTATCAACTTCAACGAAGTTACCTTTGGGCATAAAGAGAAGGAAACAGATTAGAAGGGAAGTACAAAAGACGTTTAAACTGTATTATGTTCCACTTCTTTAAAAAATGAAAATGCAGGAAAAGATGTTCAACATTACTAATCATTAGGGAAATGCAAATCAGAACTACAATGAAATGCCACTTCACACATATTAGAATAACTATAAACAAAAAGGCAAAAAATAACAAGTGTTGGTGAGGATGTGGAGAATTAAGAATGCTTGTGTATTTCTGGTGGGAATGTAAATGGTACAGCCACTGTAGAAAACTGTACAGTACTTCCTCAAAATATTTTGTAAATTATCATATGATCTATCTATCTATCTATCTATCTATCTATCTATCTATCTATCTATCTATGCATGTCTGTGTATATACCCAAAAAGAATTAAAAAGAGGGACTCAAACATGTATTTGTACACAAATGTTTATAGCAGCAATATTCACAATAACCGAAAGGTAGAGGCAACCCAAGTGTCTATCAACAGATGAATGGATACAAAATGAATGTGGTATATACACACAATGGAATATCATTTAGCCTTTATAAAAAAAAAGGCCGGGCGCGGTGGCTCAAGCCTGTAATCCCAGCACTTTGGGAGGCCGAGACGGGCGGATCACGAGGTCAGGAGATCGAGACCATC
>NW_016824620.1:95619-105862 GCF_001698545.2 Rhinopithecus bieti | reverse complement strand
TCTCTACTAAAAATACAAAATTTTAGCCAGGCATGGTGGCAGGCACCTGTAATCCTAGCTACTCGGGAGGCTGAGGCAGGAGAATGGCGTAAACCCGGGAGGCGGAGCTTGCAGTGAGCTGAGATCCGGCCACTGCACTCCAGCCCGAGCGACAGAGCAAGACTCCGTCTCAAAAAAAAAAAAAAGAAAAAGGAAATTCTGGCCCGGTACGGTGGCTCATGCCTGCAATCCCAACACTTTGGGAAGCCAAGGCAGAGGATAGCTCAAGCCCAGGACTTTGAGACCAGCCTGAGCAACAGAGGGAAATCTCGTGTCTACAAAAATATTTTTAAAAGTTAGCTGAGCATGGTGGTGAGTGGCTGTAGTCCCAGCTACTTGAGAGGCTGAGGTGAGAGGATCACTTGGGAGGTTGGGGCTGCAGTGAGCAGTGATCACATCACTGCACTCCAGCCTAGGCTGTTAAGAGACCCCATCCTTCCAAAAATAAATAAAAGTTCTGACACATACTACAACATTGATAAACACTGAAGACATTATGGTAAGAGAAATAAGCCCATCACAAAAGGACAAATGGATATCTACAGTAGTCAAATTCATAGAAACAGAAAATTAAATGGTGGGTTCTAGGGGCTAGGGAAACTGGGGAATGGGGAGTTACTGTTGAACAGATACACTTTTCCATCTGGAAAGATAAGGAGATGGATGGCAGTGATGATAGCATAACAATGTGAATGTACTTAATGCCAATAAACTACACACTTAAAAATTGTTAAAACGGCCTGTAGTCCCAGCTACTCAGGAGACTGAAGCAAGAGAACTGCTTGACTCCAGGAGTTCAAGACGGTAGTGTACATGACTGTGCCTGTGAATAGCCACTGCACTCCAGCCTGGGCAATGTTGCAAGACCCCATCTCTTTAAAAAAAGTGAAAATGGTAAAGTTTACATTATGGACATTTACCACAATAAAAAATTAAAAACCAATATTGAACATTATCATTTATTAAATATTTATGCTAGGCATATGGCTGTTTGTTATAGTCTTTTCCATAGTTTTAATATATTTGAAATGTTTTCATTAGAAATACAAGCCAATAATAAAGACTGCTTTGAGGGCATCTTGAAAGTATAGGCCAGTAGAAAGTCAATTTGCATTACTAAAACATAATAAGGCTGGGCATTCGTGGTCCTTAGCAAGGACTCTAGGCCCTTAAATAGCATGTTAACTTAAAAATAAAAAACATGTAACAATTAAAATGATGAATCACTCAACTAAAATCTCTCACACAATGCTAAGAAGAAACAAGACTAACGATGTGATGACATAATGAGCAAGATATATTATAGTTTATTAAAGAAAGAAATGCATAATCCTTAAATATATGAAAATGTACAAATTTTATTTTAAGAGAAATGCAAATTAAAACTACAGAGATATCAGATTGAACAGGATTCTGAAGTGTGACAAGCTTCTATGGTGAGGCTGTAAACAGGTAAATCATAATGACACAATCTCTGTGGAAGAAAACTTGGCAATATCTAACAAAATTACATATGTATTTACTTTTCGATCCAGCAATCCCACTTCTAAGAATCTATCCCAAAGATATGCTAGCAAAAATACAAAAAGACGTATGTACAAAGCCATTCACTGCAGCACTATTTGTAATACCAAGACTGGAAATAACCCTAATGTCCATCAATAAGGAAATGGTTGAATAAATATGGTATATATATTCAGTACAGGTTGCTATAAAAAGCAATGAGAACAGTCTCTATATACTGATGTGGAATAATCTCCAAAATATAATGTTAAGAGAAACCACACTACCAAACAGTATTTTTTTTTTTTTTGTATCCCTACTTTTTGTATAAAATGGGAGAGGCGCCAGGCACAGTGGCTCATGCCTATAATCCTAGCACTCTGGGAGGCCAAGGCAGGTGGATCACATGAGGCCAGGAGTTCAAGAGCAGCCTGGCCAACATGGTGAAACCCCATCTCTACTAAAAATACAAAAATTAGCCAGGTGCATGATGGCATGTGCCTCCCAGCTACTGAGGAGGCTAAGGCATGAGAATCATTTGAACCCAGAGGTAGGGGTTGCAGTGAGCCGAGATCGTACCACTGCACTCTAACCTCGGTGGCAGAGCAAGACTCCCTCTCTCAAAAAAAAAAGAAAAGAAAAAAGGAGGAGGGAGATGTATGAGTACGTATGTGTATACACTCACATATATTAGTTTATATTTTTAAAAATGAACAGGCCGGGCGCGGTGGCTCAAGCCTGTAATCCCAGCACTTTGGGAGGCTGAGACGGGCGGATCACAAGGTCAGGAGATCGAGACCATCCCGGCTAACACGGTGAAACCCTGTCTCTACTAAAAAATACAAAAAACTAGTCGGGCGAGGTGGCGGGCGCCTGTAGTCCCAGCTACTCGGGAGGCTGAGGCAGGAGAATGGCGTAAACCCGGGAGGCGGAGCTTGCAGTGAGCTGAGATCTGACCACTGCACTCCTGGGTGACAGAGCAAGACTCCGTCTCAAAAAAAAAAAAAAAAAATGAACAACAGGAGAATAAATTAAAAAGTAATCAAACTGGTTATATATATGGAAAAAGAGAATGAATCAGTAATATCAGGTTGAAGTTATTTTATTTTATTGAGATGGAGTTTCATTCTGTCACCCAGGCTGGAATGCAGTGGTGCGATCTCGGCTCACTGCAACCTCCACCTCCTGGGTATAAGCGCTTCTCTTGCCTCAGCCTTCCCAGTAGCTGGGATTACAGGTGCAGACCACCATGCCCGGCTAATCTTTTGTATTTTTAGTAGAGATGGGGTTTTGCCACGTTGGCCAGGATGGTCTCAAATCCCTGACCTCAGGTGGTCCACCTGCCTCACCCTCCCAAAGTGCTGTGATTACAGGTATGACCCACTGCCTGGCCAATTTTGACTTTAGAAGTATGCAGACTTACTATACAATTTAGAAACAATTAAATAGAAATAAAAAAATTCTATAAATTTCAAATGAGCTGAAACACATGAGTTAACTGTTGGTGGGAAAACCACAAGAAAATAGGATTCCTTTAAGTAACGTTATTTATTTTTATTTGTTTTTGAGACAGGGTCTTGCTCTGTCACCCAGGCTGGAGTGCAGTGGTACAATACAAACTCTCTGAAGCCTCAACCACCCTGGCTCAAGCAATCTTCCCACCTCAGACTCCCAAGTAGCTAGGGCTACGGGTACATGCCACTGAACCTGGCTAATTTTTTTTTTTTTTTCCTTTTTGGTAGAGACAGAGTCTCCCTATGTCGCCCAGACTGGTCTTGAACTCCTGGGCTCAAGCGATCCTCCTGCCTTTGCCTCCCAAAGTGCTGGATTACAGGTGTGAGCCACTGGGCTTGGCCTAAGCCATGTTAAAATACAATACTCTGACTATAAACACCAGTGGAATATATTTAAAAGCAAAAACTAAAGAAATTTTAAACTGCACACTGTGGTTGGTATCTGAAATGTTGCTATTATTTCAAAATAATTAAAGGACTTTTATAGGATAAAACAAAGAAGTAATAATATTACCATCATTAGCAAACAAGACTTTTTCTTTTTTGAGACGGAGTCTCACTCTGTCCCCCAGGCTGGAGTGCAGTGGCACGATCTCGGCTCACTACAAGCTCTGCCTCCTGGGTTCACGCCATTCTCCTGCCTCACCTTCCCAAGTAGCTGGGACTACAGGCACCTGCCACCACGCCTGGCTAATTTTTTTGCATTTTTAGTAGAGACAGGGTTTCACCATGTTAGCCAGGATGGTCTCAATCTCCTGACCTCCTGATCCTCGCGCCTCAGCCTCCCAAAGTGCTGGGATTACAGGCGTGAGCCACTGCGCCCAGCCGCAAACAAGACATTTCTAAAAGAGAAGAGATACAAACATAAAATCAAAGAAGAAAAACCTTGTAACCCTGTTTTTTTTCTTTTTATTTTTTTGAGATGGAGTTTCGCTATATTGCCCTGGCTGGCCTTGAACTCCCAGGCTTAAGCCACCTCAGCCTCCCAAGTAGCAGGACTATACAGGTGCATGCCACTGTGCCCAGCTAAAACCCTGTAATTTTAAATTTAAATTGTAAGTATCAATGTAAAACCATTATTTTTTTTACTTTTCAAAAGATGTGTATTTTCACGGCTGGGCATGGTGGCTCACACCTATAAATCCCAGCACTTTGGGAGGCTGAGGCAGGAAGATCACTTGAAGCTAGGAGTTTGAAACTAGCCTGGGCAACACAGCAAGACCCCATCTCTTAAAAAAAAAAATTGCTGGGGATGGTGGCACATGCCTGTGTTCTCAGCTACTTGGGAGGCTAAGGTGGCAAGATCACTTGAACACGGGAGTTTGAGGCTGCAGTGAGCCATGATTGTGCCACTATACTCCACCCTGGGTGACAAAGCAAGATTTTGTCTCTAAAAAATAAAAAATAATTTTAAATGTGTATTTTCTAGCTATGTCTGTAGGTAAGGCCTAGAATAAATGACAACCTAGTATCAAATTAGCACTCCAGCACCCAGATTGTGGTCTCTAAATATCGTACCTACATTAAAGAAAAAAAAGCTCCTCAGAGAAACAGCAGATTACAAGTTTGGGGCAGGATATGTTCAGGAGGTACTTGGGAATCTTACTGGTCCAGAAGGCAAGGACTAGTGTATCAAAGATACATGACATCACATCAGAAGAACACAGGAACCAGTCTGAAAGAACTCTCGCTGCTCTAGAATTTGATCATCAAATGAATGATAACAGCAATGAATTCAAACTCATCAAATGTATATATATACATATATGTACTTAAATACATGAGTTAATAATATTTAAAACAAAGGAAAAATCAACTTCTAAAATGGTAGAATGATTATCGCAGTGAACCCACTCTCCCATAAAAGAACCAAAAGTCTGGCTAAACAATGAAAATCATTTCAAAGTCCTAAAATTAACCACAGGCACAGAACAAACTAAAAAGCATCTATTGAAGATAAGCCACTAAACCTCAGTTAGAAGAGCGAAATATGACATTTTAAGTTGGGGCTATTCCCTTCCCTCTTCCTTCTCCAGTGCAAAAAGAAAATTTTAGAACTGAAAATAAACCAATTAATAATAATAATAAAAAAACTCTATGGATAAGTTCAACAGCAGAACAAAGCAGACAAGAAAGAATGAGTAAAATTGAAGACAAAAGAACAGAAAAAACCCAATCTAAACAATAGAGAGAAAACATTAAAAAAAAAAAAAGAAAAGAAAAATGAAGACAGTCTGAGGGACCTGTGGGACAGTAAAAGAAGCTCTACTATTAGTTTTATCAAAGTTTCGGTAGAAGGAAAAAATGAAGACTGAAAAAGTATTTGAAGAAATAACGGCTAAAATTTTTCTAAACCCGGCAAAAGATATAAAGTCCCTAAACTCAAGAAGCTAAGTAAACTCCAAACAAGATGAACCCAAAAAAAGATACACCAGACTCAAACTTCCAAAAACTAAAGGAAAAAAAAAATCTTAAAATTAACAGGAGAGAAACCTCTCTTTTAAAGCAGAGCGTTGGGGTGGGAGGTGGGGAGTGTCCAATAACAGCAGATTTCTCATCAGAAACCATGGAGGCCACAAAGAAGTAGCACAATTATTTTCTGAGAGCTGAAAGAAATGAGTTTTCAACCCAGGATTCCATATCCAGCAAAAATATCCCCCAATAATGAAGGGGAAATCAACACATTCTCAAATGAAAGGAAATGAAGACAATCTGTCACTTAGTAGACCTCCTTTAAAAAAAAGGGCTAAAGCTGGGCGTGGTGGCTCATGCCTGTAATCCTAGCACTTTAGGAGCCCGAGACGGGCAGATCATGAGGTCAGGAGAACGAGACCATCCTGGCTAACACGGTGAAACCCCGTTTCTACTAAAAATAAAAAAAATTAGCCAGGCGTGGTGGCGGGCACCTGTAGTCCCATCTACTCAGGAGGCTGAGGCAGGAGAACAGCGTGAACTCAGGAGGCGGGAGCTTGCAGTGAGCCGAGATAGCACCACTGCACTCTAGCCTGGGCGACAGAGCGAGACTCCGTCTCAAAAACAAAACAAAACAAAAAAAAAACTAAAGAAAATTCTCTAAATAGAAATGAAGTGACAAAAGAAAGAATCTTGGAAAATCAGGAAAAGAATAAATGACAAGAGAAATAGTAAAAATATTGAAAAATATAATAAATTTTCCTTCTCTCAAGTGTTCTAAATTATATGTTTGACAGTTTAAACAAAAACGTTAAGCATGTCTGATGTGGTTCTCAAAATATGTAGAGAAAATATTTAAGGCAATTATATTATTATATAAAAGAGGGGTAAAGAGACGTAAAAGTAGGTAAGGTTTCCATACTTCACTCAAAGTAATAAAATGAAGATTGTGATAAGTTATATATGTAATATAATACCTAAAGTAACTGCTAGTAAGTGCTGCAAGAGGATATACTTAAAAACACTACAAAACAAAATGGAATTCTAAAAAAAAGTTGAAGTCACCCACAGGAAAGCAGAGGGAGAAAAAAAAAAAAAAACACAGGAGCCAGTCTGAAAGAACTCTCACTGCTCTAGAGAAACAAACAAACAAACAAACAAACAAAAAACAGAAAAATAAATAAGCAAAAAAGGCAGACTTGAATCCAAACATATCAATAATTACGTTAAGTATAAACGATATACATATATCCCATAAGGCCAAAATTTTAAAACTTAGTATATGCTGTATCAAGAACTTTATTTCAAATATAATGATACAGCCATGTTGAAAAGCATGAAAAAGATATACCATGCAAATGTTAATAAAAGAAAGCAGGAACAGGTAAATCCTAGAGACAGAAAGTAGATTATGGATGCCAGAGTCTGGGTGGAAAAGGGAAAGACGACTAATGGTTTGCTGTGATGGAATGTCCTGGAATTAGATAGTAGTGACAGTTGGAAAACTTTCTGAATAGACTAAAAACCTCTGAATTATGTACTCTAAAAACGTTGATTTTATGGTATGTGTATTGCGTCTCAAAAAAATCATACTTCAATAGAGTTTTTTGAAAAACAAACCTCAACAACAAAAAAGCCAATCTTTATTAATTAAAAATAAACCAATTAATAATAAGCCAAAGACATGAAGAGATATTTCACTGAAGAGGATATAGAGATGCCAAGTAGGAACATGTAAAGATGTTCCATATCACTGGCGGCCATTAGGGAGGTACAAATTAACACCATGATGAGCTGTCACTACCCACCTATCAGAATGTCTTAAACAAAAGTAATGACACCACCAGATAATAGTGAGGATGTAGAGAAACTAGATCTCTCATATACTGCTAGTGAGAATGTAAAATGGCACAGCCACTCTGAAGCATAATTTTGCAGTTTTCTTTACTAAATATGATCTAGTGATTGTGCTGCTGGGTATGTACCCCAGAAAAATAAAGTATTATATACATAACTGTTAATAGCAACTTACGTGTTTGTAACAGCCAAAAACTGGAAAAAACCAAAATGTACTACACTAGATGAATGGTTAACCAAACTGTAGTACATTCATGATTACTCCTCCACAATAAAAAGGAACAAACTGTCAATATACGCAAGAGCTGGGGTGGATCTCAAGGGCATTATTAAAGCCCATCTCAAAAAGCCATGTACTGTGTTATTCTATTTATGTAACATTCTTTAAATGACAAAATTATAGAGATGGAGAACAAATTAACAGTTGCCTGGGATTAGGGAAAGTGGGAAGAAGGAGGATAGGTGTGGGAACTCTTTGTGGTGATGGAATAGTTCTGTATTTTGACTGAGGGGATGGTTCCAGGAATCTACACGTGATAAAATGACATAGAATTACACATTCTTTATACTAATATCAATTTCCTCAGTTTCATATCATATTATAGTAACTAATGAGAGAAACTGGGTGAAAGGAACATGAAATCTGTCAGTAAGTACTATCTTTGCAAACTCCTGTGAATGCATAATTACTTCAAAATAACTAGAAAGTAATAATCAAAATGTTAATGCTATTTTAAAAAAGAAGTCTGTTCATAAGTTTCTTTTTCTTTTTTTTTTTCTTTTTTTTGAGACGGAATTTCGCTCTGCCCAGGCTGGAGTGCAGTGGCGTGATTTTGGCTCACTGCAAGCTCCGCCTTCCGGGTTCACGCCATTCTCCTGCCTCAGCCTCCCGAGGAACTGGGACTACAGGCACCTGCTACCACGCCCGGCTAATTTTTTGTATTTTGTTTAGTAGAGACAGAGTTTCACTGTGTTAGCCAGGATGGTCTCGATCTCCTGACCTCGTGATCCACCCGCCTTGGCCTCCCAAAGTGCTGGGATTACAGGCGTGAGCCACTGCGCCTGGCCTTGTTCATAACGGTTTCTTATTTTTTCAGCAAACATTATTAGTAGCCCCTAGTGCCAGGTTCTCTGACAGGTACAGAAGATGGCAATGAAAAACAAGACTTCAAAGAGCTTCCAGTTCAGTGGTAGAGAAATAGACAATATAACACAGGCAAGTAATATAATTGCGCATCCTAGAGAATAAATTCTGAGAGTAAAACCAATACCTGCATCAAGCTGCTGCTCCCCGTTCATTTCCACAGCATATAGGCTATATCCTCCCAACACAAAGGAAAGGCCTATGGTTCTGCTAGGATCTGAAGATTACTTGCAGGTTTCAAGCATCTGTTCAATGGGTATCCAAGGGTCCAAATGAAAGTGCTGAAAAATGAAAAAGAACACATAAACAGCCTGAAGCCCAAGCGTACTCACTCACTCATAAAACAGGGCACTCAACTGGTTGAGAGATCGGATAAGATAAAAACGTACTGGCAGAATAGATAGGACTGGAGGAAAAAATTGACACCTTCTCTAATTTTGAAGAGTCTGTATGTGTATGTGTGCGCTCATGTGCGTCTGTATGTGTAGAGAATGCACACTATCGAGAATTCGATAATAAATCTAAAACTCACAAAGATGCATATGAATCATTACTCTTTAAATTTACATTACCATACTTAGCACCAAGATTCCTATCCACAAACTCCAGTTCCTAATGGTTTCCTAGGGAGAGGGGGGAGTTAGCTTTCAATGCTGTCTTACACAACAAATATGATTCAAGATACAGTATTACTTTATCTAATTTTCCATTTCATTTATCTAGAATATTATGCAGAACCATAAATATCAACTGTATTAGCCTACAATTATAAAGAGAATTCCTCCAAAATAAGTTCTGAACCTGCTTATTCTTTTTTTAAAAAACAGCTTTAGGGTTGGATGTGGTGGCTCACGCCTGTAATCCCAACACTCTGGGAGGCTGAGGTGAGAGGATCACTTTGAGCCCAGGAGTTTGGGACCAGCCTCAGCAACATGGCAAAACCTCATCTGTACTAAAAATACAAAAACTAGCTGGGTATGGTGGTGCACGCCTGTAGTTTCAGCTACTCGGGAGGCTGAGGTGGGAGGATGGCTTGAGTCTGGGGCACAGAGGTTGCAGTGAGCCAAGATCACACCACTGCACTCCAGCCTGGGTGACAGAGCCAGACACTGTCTCAAAAAAAGAAAAAAAAAAAAAAGCTTTATTGGGATACAAATCACATACCAAAATTTCCCATTTCAAGTGTACAAATTAATAATTTTTAGTAAATGTACAAACTGTAACCATCATAATTGAATTTGAGAATATTTCTATTATCCTAAAAAGAAGCCAAATACCCACTTGCAGTTCCTTCCCATTCCATCCCTAAGCTCAAGCAACCACTCATCTGCTTTGTCTCTACAAATTTTGCCTTTCCCAAACATTTCACATAAATGGAACCATAAGAAATGTAGTCTTTCATACTTGGTTTTCTTTCACTTATCATGTTTTTGAAGTTCATCCATGTTCCAATATGGATGAATCTATTTATTCTTGCCTTACATACATGTAAAATAACCTAAGATATTATCTTAATATGTGCCTAACAGATTAGAAAGAGGAAATGAAAGAGAGAAAAGAGCTGCTTCAGGAAGGTAGGGCATGAACTAACTGCAAGAGCGACAATACAGAAAACTGTAGAATTGGGGTGGGTACTTAACAGCACAGCTTTGGGGGTGATATTCTGCAGGATCAAGCAATTCTATACCTCTCAAAAGTTTTGAGTGTGTATTAGAGCCCCCAGTAAATGATTCTCATAAGCAACTTTAATCACGAAGAAAAAGCCTAGCTTTTT
>NW_016824620.1:58875-95442 GCF_001698545.2 Rhinopithecus bieti | reverse complement strand
TTTTGAGACGGAGTCTCGCTCTGTCGCCCAGGTTGGAGTGCAGTGGCGCGATCTCGGCTCACTGCAAGCTCCGCCTCCTGGGTTTACGCCATTCTCCTGCCTCAGCCTCCCGAGTAGCTGGGACTACAGGCACCCGCCACCTCGCCCAGCTAGTTTTTTGTATTTTTTAGTGGAGACGGGGTTTCACCGTGTTAGCCAGGATGGTCTCGATCTCCTGACCTCGTGATCCGCCCGTCTCGGCCTCCGAAAGTGCTGGGATTACAGGCTTGAGAAAAGCTTAGATTTTAATATATCCTTATATCACTTTTATATATCTGTAAAGGTACCAGCTACCTAAAGGACAATAGCTTAAAATGGGTAGGGATGGCCAGGTGCATGGCTCATGCCTGTAATCCTAGCACTTTGGGAGGCCAAGGCAAGGCAGATCACTTGAGCCCAGGAGTTCAAGACCAGCCTGGGCAACACAGCAAAATCCTGTCTCAAAAAAATATATATATATAAATTAGCTGGGTGTGGTAGTGCATGCCTGTAGTCCCAGCTACTTGGGTGGCTGAGGCAAGAGAATTGCTTGAGCCCAGGAGGCTGAGGGTGAGGCTGCAGTGAGCCACTGTACTCCAGCCTGGGCAATGGGAGTGAAACCCTGTCTCAAAAAAAAAAAAAGGTGGGGAGGTAAGGAAACCTAGGTTCTAGTGCCAGCTCTACTGATAACTAATAGTGCGATCTGATACACTACCATATTATGTCCATTTTTTATCTGTAAAACAAATAAAGATCTTTTTCAGATTTTAAATTTTCATTTCATAATGAGCATAGAAAAGTTTTGATAACTTTTAAAATTGTGGACATTCCACTTGAGATAAATGCCAGTTATCCCAAATCGTATCACAGAATATAAGCACCGAAACCCACACTTTCAAAGATGGGAACAATTGAATAGAAACTTGAGAGTGATGTTTAAGGCTTCTAAATGTGCTCTCTTCCCTCAGTTTACTTCTCTACCCCAAGCCCAAAACATCCAAACTGTATCACTCCACCTACTAATTTATTCATTCCCCATATACTTATCAAACACCAGCTCCTTACCAACCACTACTGTAGGGGATGGGGTAAAGCAATCAAGAGAGATACGGTTCCTGCTTTCATGGAGCTGATTTTCAACTGGAGGGAGACAAATTAAGCCAACAATAAAAAAATTATTTAAACTGCTATGAAGTAAAAGTACTAGGTGATAAGAAAGAATATAAAGGCAGGTCTAACCTAAAATGAGAGGTCACTGACAGTGCCCCTGAGAAAATGATACAGCAGCTAGGCAGAAGGGGGAGAAAAGGAGGACTATTCCAGGCACCAAGAACAGAATAAACCAAGGCTCTATGGTGGGAAGGGCGTGAAGGCTGCTGTGGCTACAGCATGCGAACCAATAGAGTAAGTGGCAGATAAAAGACTGAACAGGAGGAGAAGGGATAACAGCAGTTAATAATTACTGAGGACTGCCTATGTGCTGGGGCACTGTTTTAAGCAGGTTGTTGACAGGTCCAAATTCCTATGGCTCTAATTTAGTGGATAATCTCCACATATAAAGTCTTGACACTTCAGCATGGTTTTGACAGAACGAAAGGCAGTGCTAAACAAGTATCTGTTGGGTCACTAGGCTTTGAAGATGTCATCTACTGTTTATGTTCATAAACTCTTGGAACATGCTTGAGTATTTTGTGCAGAGAGCCACAAAGTACAAAAACAATAATGAAACTTCAAAGCCAAAAGGCATGAAGTGGGAGAGATGCAAGTTTTATGTAGCAAAAGCTAAGGTTATGACATTTTTTCAATCTTGTATCAATCATTGAGATTTTAGCCAATGAGCAACCAGTTCGTCATCTTAACAGGATCACAAGAAATAGACTGATGAAGCCTTCTGTTGTGGAACATCTGTTAACGCTCTCTCTTTATTGTTAGCCTGCTGTCTTTTTACGCAGTAAAAAAAAAAAAAAAAAGTTAAAATATCCAGGAGCTTAGTATATGAAAATTTAATTCACTTTTCCTTTATTTCCTGTTCATATTAAATTGTTTTACTGTCATTGTTTATTTTATCATTTATTTTGGTATTATCACCCTCTTGTAGTGAACAGAATACACTAAGAGTTACTCATTTAAGGCCTGGTGAAGTGGCTCACACCTGTAATGCCAGCACTTTGAGAGGCCAAGGCAGGCAGATTGCTTGAGGTCAGGAGTTTGAGACCAGCCGGGCCAATGTGGTAAAACCCCATCTCTACTACACACACACACACACACACACACACACACACACACACACAAATTAGCTGGGTGTGGTGGCAGACACATGTAATCCCAGCTATTTGGGAGGCTGAGAAGAGAATCGCTTGAGCCTAGGAGGCTGCAGCTGCAGAGAGTCAAGATCGCACCACTGCACTCCAGCTCGGGTGACAGAGCGAGACTCCGTCTCAAAAGAAAAAAAAAAGAGTTATTCACTTAAATAAGTGCTTATAAGGCTGGGCCCAATGGCTCACCCCTATAGTCCCAGTGCTCTGGAAGCCTGAGGCGGAAGGATCTCTTGAGTCCAGGAGTCTGAGGTTACCATGAGCAATGATCACACCACTGCATTCTAGCCTGGGCAACAGGGAGAGACCCTGTCTCAAAAAATAAATCAGTAAAAATAAATAAATAAATAAATAAATGTAAAAATAAATAAATTCTCATGAATTAATTGATCTGGATCATAGTCATCTTATTTAATAATTTAGTTAACTAAATAGGTACTTAGGTATTTGGAGGGGGTTCTAAGATAATTACTGAAGCTTGGAGAAATGTTAAATACTTCTAAGAAATAGATATAAAAATTGAAAAGGCAAAGCTAATTGGAAAAAATAAGCTTTCAAGATAAATACTAAAAAAGAACAACTAAAACCCAGCAGAAAAATCAAACTGAATAGCTATTTCATTTTTAAGTGGTAACATCAATGTAAAACTACCATGGAATGTTAACAGATTTTTTAAAAGACCTAAAAGTCATCTGAACAACAAATATGTTAGACAAAATCTTTCCTTCCCATTTTGTTGGTTTTTTTTTAGACAAAGTCCCGCTCTGTTGCCCAGGCTGGAGTGCAGTGGCGCAATCTCAGCTCACTGCAACCACTGCAAACCTCCCAGCTTGAAGCAATTCCCCTGCCTTAGCCTCCCAAGTAGCTGGGATTACAGGCGTGAGCTACCACGCCTGGCTAATTTTGTATTTTTTGTATTTTAGTAGAGACCATGTTGGCCAGGCTGGTCTCAAACCCCTGACCTCAAGTGATCCGCCTGCCTCAGCCCTCCCATCTTGTTTTAGATTACACATACAGTCCACACTCTAAGCCTAGTAGTAGTAACCTGGCTTCATGTTAATGCCCTTTGTTTTCAAGGCTAAGATAAACATTGAGTAAGATGAGTGATTACATGGGGAAGTTGCAATAATGCAAGATAAATTTCTGTAGGAAGTATCCTCAGCCAAATGATTTAACATGTCTGACATAAGTAACTTTTAAAGGGCTTAGAAAGGACAGGACCTCAGTGTGGTTCTAAAGATCACTGATACGTTCGGTGGTTGGGAAAAAAAAAACAAACTTTAATTCAATAAATACCAGGCAGTTAGCAAGAAAATTCCTATAGAAATGTTTGATTTTGTACACTTATCCCTCAACTCAATAGATACAAGTCCAACAATTATTTCAAGTATGTTGTTAAACATAGTAATTGCAACAATTCAGCAAATTAGATGCTCCATTTTCAGCAGATCTGCAAAGTTAACTCTGACCTTGACAGTGCAGTCAGTGGTAGAGTCACCTCATATTTTCTGTTCCCATTCCCCAACAGGTATAGCTTTCTGTCGGCCTTTCACTCTTACTATAGTCAACTGTCACTACGTTTTATTTGACTATCTAAATTAAACATTGTCCTTCCATTTGTCAAATGCCAACATAACTCAGGGACAGAAATCTTTTATTGTTTCACTAAGTTGTTTGTTGTTTCATTTTTATTGTTTTAACCCACTGCTACATGTTTGACTAGAGAGATTAAAAAATAAACTCTGATAAAGTCAAAGTTTTAGTTCAGTTTTGAGAGAAAAATCTTAGTCACTCATATCATTTAAATTAAATCTTGAGGCCAGGCACAGTGGCTCACATCTGTAATCCCAGCATTTTGTGGTGCCGAGGTGGTGAATCACTTGAGCTCAGGAGTTCAAGATAAGCGTGAGCAATATGGCAAGACTCTGTCTCTACAAAAAGTAAAAAAAAAAAAAAAAAAAAAAAATTAGCTGGGTGTAGTGGCATATGCTTGTAATCCCAGCTACTCAGGAGGCTGAAGTGGGAGAACTGCTCAAACCCAGGGCAGAGGTTGCAGTGAGCCAAGGTTGCGATGAGCGAGGTTTGCGCCACTGCACTCCAGCTTGGGTGGCAGAGCAAGACCCTGTATCAAAAAAAAAAGAAAAGAAAAAGAAAAAAATCTGACCCAAACCTTTTCATGATTTTATAAACCCAATACAGGTCAAATCCATCTCAGTTGAATAAACTGGTACTAATAAATGTATAAAACCAGTGAAAGTTCTAAACAAAACCCAAACTCAAGAATAACCTAAACTGGAAAAAAAGAAAACAAAGAAAATCAAATTGTGGAGCCAATATTTGTAAAGATTTTAGACAACAATGAGAAATTGTTAAGTAAAATATAGCATAAGCATACAATACACCACACACGGCCATTGGAAATTGTGTTAGAGAAATGGTTTTCTTCTCCAAATCCCAATAGGGCATTTTTTTTCCTTCTAATTCTATGGTTGAACCAATAGGCCACTGTATTTGACTTGCTAAGCTAATTTTAGAATGCATATAAGCCGGGCATAGTGGCTCACGCCTGTAATCCCAGCACTGTGGGAAGCCAAGGTGAGAGGATAGCTTGAGCCCAGGAGTTGCAGACCAGCCTGGGCAATATAGTAAGACCTCATATCTCTATGAAAAATTTAAAGAAACAAAATTAGCTAAGTGTGGTGACACATGCCTGTAATCCCAGCTACTCAGGAAGCTAAGATTTTTTTGTTGGTTTGTTTTGAGACAGTCTACTTCTGTCACCCAGGCTGGAGTGCAGTGGCACAATCTCGTTTCACTGCAACCTCTGCCTCCAGGCTCAAGCAATTCTCATGCCTCAGCCTCTTGAGTAACTGAGATTACAGTGTGTGCTACCACGCTCGGCTAATTTTTGTATTTTTGGTAGAGACAGGGTTTTACCATGTTGGCTAGGCTGGTCTTGAACTCCCTGACCTCAGGTGAGGTGATCTGCTCTCGCCTCAGACTCCCCAAAGTGCTGGGATTACAGGCATGAGCCATGGCGCAGCCAGCCAGGAAGCTGAGAATTGCTTGAGTCTGAGAGGCAGAGTCTGTAATGACCCAGGATCATGCAGCCACACTCCAGCCTGGGTGATAGAGCAAAAAACAAAACATGAAATGAAACGCATCTAAAAGAGAAAATGTACAATCCAGCTACATTTTTGTAAAAGATGACATAAGGCAAGTTCCTTCCACCAAAATATTAGGCCAGGCACAGCGGCTCATGCCTGTAATCCCAGCACTTTGGGAGGCCAAGACAGGAGAATTACTTGAGGCCAGGAGTTCGAGACCAACCTGGGCAGCATAGTGAGATCCTATCCCTGAAAAGAAATTTTTTTCCTAAATCAAAATAGTGTAACATTAGCATAAGAAAAGACAAACACAGGCCGAGCGCGGTGGCTCAAGCCTGTAATCCCAGCACTTTGGGAGGCCGAGACGCGCGGATCACTAGGTCAGGAGATCGAGACCATCCTGGCTAACACGGTGAAACCCCGTCTCTACTAAAAAAATACAAAAAAAACTAGCCGGGCATGGTGGCGGGCGCCTGTAGTCCCAGCTACTCGGGAGGCTGAGGCAGGAGAATGGCGTAAACCCAGGAGGCGGAGCTTGCAGTGAGCTGAGATCCGGCCACTGCACTCCAGCCTGGGCGACAGAGCGAGACTCCGTCTCAAAAAAAAAAAAAGACAAACATCAATAAAGTAAAATAAAGTTGAACAAAATAGATCAATTTTTATGACAGTACACTTTGTGATAAAGAGGGTATTCCATATAAATCATGAAAGGACACAAACAAATAGTGTTAAAGAATTGCCTATCCATTTTGGGAGGAAAAAAAATTAGAACCTTACTTTATGCTGCCACATAAATAAATTCCAGGTGAATTAAAAGAGAAAACATGAAAAGAAGATTCCAAAGAAATTAAAAGAAAACATACGTGAATATGGTTATAGCCTTGGAATAGCATAGATTTCCTTAAGCAAGGAAGCCATAAAATGGATACCTTTGACTAAATACTTAAAACTTTCAACTTGCAAAAGAACCATAAACAAAATTTTTTAAAAGCTACAGAAAAAACTATCTCCAGCATATACAGCAGACAAAATATTAATAGCCATAATAGCACCTATTAAATAAATAAGACCAAACCTAATAACATGGACACTTTTTTCAAAGGTCAGATATGGACAATAATTGCAGGGAATGACCGGTAATCACATGAAAATATATTCAACCTCAACAGCTAAAATTTTATTTTTCACCCAGATTAGCAAAAACAAAAGATTAGTAACACTGAATATGGTTGAAAACATGGAGAAATGGAAGCCATCATTATCAGTTCAGGAGCACAAATGGATATAGCCCTTTTAGAGAGAAATTTTATTATATCAAAATTTTAACTTGCATTCTTTACAACCCACCAATTCCACTTCCAATATATTTCAGAAAAATATCCGGAGACAATAAGGAAATAAGTAGCACAACAATTTCAAAGAAAGGGTTTAAGTTGTCCTCATTTCAGGGCATACACAGAGAAACATCCCCATGTGTACAAAGCAAGAACCAAAATATTTCCTTGAGCAATGCCTATATTAAGAAAAAATTGGAGGCTGGGCGCGGTGGCTCACGCCTGTAATCCCAACACTTGGGGAGGCCGAGGCAGGTGGATCACGAGGTCAGGAGTTCGAGACCAGCCTGAAAAACATGGTGAAACTCCGTCTCTACTAAAAATACAAAAAAATAGCGAGGCCTAGTGGCGGGCGCCTGTAATCCCGGCTACTCAGGAGGCTGAGGCAGGAGAATCGCTTGAACCTGGGAGGCGGAGGTTGCAGTGAGCTGAGATTACACCACTGCACTCCAGCCTGGGCAACAGTGTGAGACTTCGTCTCAAAAAAAAAAGGAAAAAGAAAAAGAAAAGAAAAAACTGGAAACCTCAGGGTCAATCAATACATAATGGCACATCCACAAGATGAAAGTTAAAAAGAATAAGACAGCTTAGTAAGCATAAAGTTTATGCTGGGGTGATGAAATAAACTTTGGATTTGGATAGTGGTTTTATATAGACATATACGTATAACCTATATCTATATAAAACCGAACAAAAACAAAACTACATATTTCTACAGGTACACATAGGTATATGTGCAGATACCTTTAACATAGTCAGGAAGAATACATCCAAATCATTAACAGGAAAGTGAGATTCAGGGCAGGGCAAAAGGGAATGTTTGTTTTAACTGCATTGGGTAAACTTTTCAAGATAAAAATGTACTCATATGTTTACTTCAGTGATTTAAAATTATAAGACAAAAAATGCATTTATTGACATGGAAAGCTATTCATTCTTTCAATAAATATTTGCTGGAAACTTACTATGTGTCAGGCATAATAAAAAAAAATTAGAGATATATCAGTGAAGAAAATAGACCAAAATCTCTGCCCTCATGAAACTTATATTTTACTGTAAGGAAGAAAGTGTAACACTTTTTCTAAATGTCATAAGTGATAGAGCTGAGGAGGAATGACCGTGTGGGGTGGTTAAATCGGGTGGAGAGAAAGGAGGCTTCATTGAGAAGGTAACATGGACAAAGCTTTGAGGGAGCCATAGAAGGAAACAGCATGCCAGGAAGAGGGAAAAGCCAGCACAAAGGGCCTAAAGCGAGTGCATGTGAGTGTGAGCTATGTTCCAGGAATAGCAGGGAGGCCAGGGTAGTTGGTGCCAAGTAAGCAAGCAAGAACAAGTGGAAGGAGAAGAGGCAGAAGAGAGGTCAACCTCACACTGCCTGCCACCCCCAGGCGCCTCTGTGAGCACTCCCCACCTACAGCCCTTAAGGAACTACACTTACCAGGTGACCCTACTCCTCTGGTGGTAACAAAACATAAAGGCAATGTTGGTGGGAATGTTAAAATGATGCAGCCACCTGGGAAAACAGTCTGGCAGTTCCTCAATGTTAAACATTAAGTTACCATATGGCCCAGGATTTCACTCCTCAATATATACCCAAGACATATGAAAACGTATGTCCAAACATAAACTTGTTCGTGAATGTTTGTAGTATTATTTATAATAGTCAAAAAATAGAAACAAATCAAATGTATCAACCAATTAATGGATAAGTAAAATATATATAATATAATGGAATATTATTTGGCCATAAAAAGAAATGAAGTACGAATACATACTACAACAAAGATAACGTTGAAAATATTGTACATGAGAAGACAGACACTAAAGGCCACATATTATATGCTTCCATTTATATAAAATGACCAGAATAGGCAAATTCACAGAGACAGAGGGTAGACTGTGGTTGCCAAGGGCTGGCAGAGAAAAGGTAATGGATAACGACTACTAATTTGTACAGGGTTGCTTTTGGGAGTATTAAAACATTCTAATATTAGACTGTGGTAAGAGTTGTACTATTCCGCGAATAAAAAAACTACTTAACTGTAAACTTTAAATAAGTGAGTTTTATGATCTGTGAAATACATCTCAGTAAAACTATAAAAACAGTACTTATATTCAAGGACACAACTATGCTTTTAAATAACATTTCAAATACAGAAGCCAATGACCAAAAAAAAAAAAAAAAAAAAAAAAAAAAAAGAGAGAGAGACAAGATATCTGGGTTACCCTTAGGATATGTAACAGAAGGAGAAAGAAAATAATTTGGCTATTACTGGTTTATATCAGTTAAGGTAATGCTGTGCTTTAACAGATAAATTTCAATTTTCAACTGCTCAATCCAACAGGTATGTATTTCCCACTGAGATGAAGTCCAAACAAGTGTTCCTAATCAGTAGACAACTCTCCACCATGTGATTATTCATGAAGCCAAAAGCCTTCCACCACATACCTCTACCATCTTCAACAAAATCTTCACAAATCATTCACGGTAGGGGATCACACATGGGAGGTTTTCATGGGACAGACCTAAAAGTGGTACGTCCCTTCCACCCACATTCCACTAATTAAAATCCAGTCACAAGATCCCATCCAACTACAAAGGAAGCTGCAAACTATAGTGTGGCACTTCCCACCATCAGTAACAGAGTGCTTAAATTAGTACTGCCATTCACCAGAACTTATATTAACAGTGAACAGCAGTTATTTTATTTAAAGGAGGCTCTATGAATCAATAGTAGTGTGTCATGGAATTCTTACTGTCAGTATTTACTGAGCGCATATTATTGCCACACCACATTTGTTCTAGGTGAACAAGTATTTTGAAACCTGCCCTCATGAATCTCATAATCTAAAGTGTGTAGATAGCCAGCAATACAATAATTACAGTTGAGCCTTGAACAACATGGGCATGAACTACATGGGTCCACTTACAGATTTTTAAAAATAACTATCTCGAAAAAATTTTTGGAGATTTATGACAATTTGAAAAAACTTGCAGACAAACCATGTAGCTTAAAAATATCAAAAAATAAAGAAAAGGGTGTGTTGTAAATGCATAAAATACATGTAATATTAGTCTATTTTATCATTTACCACTTTAAAATATATACAAATCTATTATTCAAAGTTAAAAAATATCAAAACTTGTACACAGACTGTACATGGTGTCATTCCCAGTCCTGAGAAATGTAAACAAACCTAAAGATGTAGTTTTATATCATAACTACACAAAATTAAGTGTAGTATATATTGTGCTACTGCAATCATTTTGTAGCTATCTCCTGTTGCTATTGCCTTGACCTCAAGTGTTGCGACTATCTGCTTAAAATGCTGTGTGACACTAATCATCTCCACGTGGGCAGTTCGTCTCTCCAGTAAAATGCATAAATAATATCACAATAAAAAGTGATCTCCGGCCGGGCACAGTGGCTCAAGCCTGTAATCCCAGCACTTTGGGAGGCCGAGACGGGTGGATCACGAGGTCAGGAGATCGAGACCATCCTGGCTAACACGGTGAAACCCCGTCTCTACTAAAAAATACAAAAAACTAGCCGGGCGAGGTGGCGGGCGCCTGTAGTCCCAGCTACTCGGGAGGCTGAGGCAGGAGAATGGCGTCAACCCAGGAGGCGGAGCTTGCAGTGAGCTGAGATCCGGCCACTGCACTCCAGCCTGGGCGGCAGAGCGAGACTCCGTCTCAAAAAAAAAAAAAAAAAGTGATCTCCATGGTGCTTACACATTTTTCATGATGCTTACTGCAGTACTGTATTTAATAACACCCTAAGACCCATAGAAAGTACCGCTAGAGATGCCGGATGTGCTCTCAAGAAGCAGAGAGAAGTGGTGACATTGTAAGAAAAAGCTGGATTACTTGATATGTACAACAGATTGAGGTCTACAGCTGCAGCTGCCTCCATTTCAAGATAAGTAAATCCAGCATAAGGACCATTGTTTAAAGAAAAAAAAAAGGAAAGGAAATGTGTGAAGCCATCACTGCAGCTATGCCAACAGGTGCAAAAACCTTGCATTTTGTGTGAATTACATTTTTATCTCACGTTGAAAATGCAGCTTTTATGTGGGTGTGCGACTGCTGTAGAAAGGCATACCTATAAACTTTTGTATGATTTGAGAAGTGAAGTCATTATATGACAACTTAAAGCAAAAGAAAGGTGAAGGAGGCCGGGTGCAGTGGCTCACACCTGTAATCCCAGCACTTTGGGAGGCCAAGGTGGGTGGATCACCTGAGGTCGGGAGTTGGAGACCAGCTTGATCAACATGGAGAAATCCCATCTCTACTAAAAACACAAAATTAGCCAGGTGTGCTGGTGCATGCCTGTAATCCCAGCTACTCATGAGGCTGAGGCAGGAGAATCACTTGAACCCGGGAGACAGGTTGTGGTGAGCCGATGCACTCCAGCATGGGCAAAAGGAGCGAAACTCCATCTCAGGAAAAAAAAAAAAAAAGGTTAAGGATCTAAAGCTGGAGGATTTAATGCCAGCAAAGGATGCTTTGATAATTTTAGAAAGGGCTTTGGCTTTAAAACTTTAATAGGAGAAGCAGCTTCTGCTGACCAACAGGCAGCAAATGAGTTCCCCAATGCCATTAAGAAAATCATTGAGGAGAAAGGATTTCCACCTGAATAGGTTTCTGTGGGGTTTTTCTGAGACAGAGTCTTGTTCTGTCACCCAGGCTGGAGTGCAATGGCATGAGCTCGGATCACTGCAACCTCCACTTCCCAGGCTCAGCAATCCTCTTACCTCAACCTCCCTAGTAGCTAAGACTACAGGAACGTGCCACTAGGCTCAACTAATTTTTTTTTTTACTTTTCTGTAGAGACAAGGTCTCACTATATTGAGCAGACTAGTCTGGAACTCCTGGGCTTAAGCAATCCTCCCATCTTGGCCTCCCAAAATGCTGGGATTTCAGGCACGAGCCACTGCACCCAACCGGAACAGGTTTTTAATGCTGATGAAAGTGCTCTATCTTGGGGGAAAATGTGCTACAAAGGACATTTATTAGTAAGGAGGAGAAGAAAGCACCAGGATTTAAGGAAGGAAGGGATAGGCTAACTTGACTATTCTGAGCAAGTGCAGTTGAGTTTATAATCAGGACAGCCCGCTAACCCCCACACCTCGAAAGGAAAAGATAAAAGCCAGCTGCTAGTCTTTTGGTTGTACAATAAGGCCTGGACAACGAGAACCCTTTTTCTGAATTGGTTCCATCAATGATTTGTCCCTGAAGTCAGGAAGTACCCTGCCAGTAAGGGTCTGCTTTTTAACGTTCTTTTGATATTTGACAATGCCCCCAGCCACCCATGAGTTCAACTCTCCCCATGAGTTCAACACCAAAAGTGATGAAGGGAGTCTACTTGCCCCCAAACACAATGTCTCTAATTCAGTATCTAGATCAACAGCTCATAAGGGCCTTTAAGGCTCATTACATACATTCCTTCATGGAAAGGATTGTCAACACTATGCAAGAGAACCATGATAGAACATAATGAAAGTCTGGAAGGATTACACTGTTGAAGATTTCATTGTTATAGAAAAAGTCCCGAAAGGCATCAAGCCTGAAACAATAGACTCCTGCTAGAGAAAACTGTCCAGATGTCCTACATAACTTCACAGGATTGACAACAGAGCCAATCACGAAAATCATGAAAGAGGCTGTAGATATGGCCAAAAAGGCCGGAGGTGAAGGGTTAAGATACAGATCATGGTCCAGGTGCTGTGGCTCACACCTGCAATCCCAGCACTTTGGGAGGCCGAGGTGGGCAGATCACTTGAGGTCAGGAGTTCCAGACCAGCCTGGCCAACATGGTGAAACCTCCTATTAAAAATACAAAAACTGGCCGGGCGCGGTGGCTCAAGCCTGTAATCCCAGCACTTTGGGAGGCTGAGGCGGGCAGATCACGAGGTCAGGAGATCGAGACCATCCTGGCTAATGCGGTGAAACCCCATTTACTAAAAAATACAAAAAACTAGCAGGGCGTGGTGGTGGGCGCCTGCAGCTACTCGGGAGGCTGAGGCAGGAGAATGGTGTAAACCTGGGAGGCGGAGCTTACAGTGAGCTGAGATCTGGCCACTGCACTCCAGCCTGGGCGACAGAGTGAGACTCTGTCTCAAAAAACAAACAAACAAACAAAAAAACTAGCCCAATGTGGTGGCACATGCCTGTAATCCCAGCTACTCGGGACGCTAAGAAAAGAGAATCGCTTGAACCCAGGAGGCAGAGGTTGAAGTAAGGTGAGATCGCAGCACTGCACTCCAGCCTGGGCGACAGAGCAAGACTCCATCTCAAAAAAAAAAAAAAGATATAGATTGTGGAGAAATTCAAAGAGCTAATAGACAGCACACCAGAGGAATTAACAGAAGACGACTTGATGGAGATGAATAATTCCAAACGAGTGCCAATAAGGAAGAAGATGTAGAAGAAGCAGTGCTAGAAAATAAATCAACATTGACAATCTGGCAGAAGGGTTCGGATTATTCAGGACTGCTTTTATGACAAGATCCCTCTATGATATGGCACTGAAACTAAAGCAAATAGTGTAAGAGGGGTTGATACCTCCTTGGCCTACTCAATGTGAAGATGACAAGGATGAAGACCTTTATGATGATCCACTTCCACAAAATGAAGAGTCAATATATTTTCTCTTCCTTATGATTTTCTTTGTAACATTTTTTTCTCCAGCTTACTCTATTGTAAGAAAACAGTGTGTAATATATAACATATAAAATATGTGTTGATTGACTGCTTATGTTTTTGGTAAGGCTTCTGGTCAACAGTAGGCTATTAGTAAAGTTTTTGAGAAGTCAAAAGTTATATGCAGATCTTCAGCTGCATGTGGGGTCAACACCCCTGTGTTGTTCAAGGGTCAACTATAATATGTATGTTGAATGGAAACAAATGTTAGGGGGAAAAAACTGAACAAGGGAGGAGGACAAGGAGTCCTACTTTTAACAAAGTGATCAGTCTTGAGGGTAACATGAAACAACACCAGAGGGAAATGAGGAAGTGAGCCATGTGAGTACCTGCCGAAGAATATTCAAGGCAGAAAAACAAAAAGTACAGTCTCTGAAGTGGGAGCTTGTGTGGCATATCTGAGGCCACAGCGGTTGGGACAAAATGATCACAGCAGAGATGCTATGAGATGAACGCAGGAAGCTATCAGGGAGTCATATTTTACATGAACTTGCAGGCTGCTGTGAAGATTTTGGCTTTGGGGAAGCCATTGAAAGATTCTGAGGAGAGGAGGAACACAATTTATTTTTTAAAAGGATCACTCTGCAGCTATGTGAGAACAAAGCAAGAGCAGAAGCAGGAAGACCAATTAAAAAGACTACAGAATAATCCGAGTGAAAGGTGTTAGTGGCTAGGCCCAGGACAGGATAAGTGAAAAGAAATTTTCAGCAGCATCGGGGCTGACTGAAGTTTCTGCCCTAAGCAACTGGAAGGATAGAACTGCCACTTATGGAAAAAGGTCTGAAGTAGGAATGGTTTGAGGAAGAAAAATTATGATGAGCTTCAGTGCAAAATAGGGCAATATGATTACTTTCCTCACCACTGAAGGTTTGCTCTTGGAGTTTTCAGGAAAATGTTTTCAATCAACAAAAGTATAATTATTACACCCCTTATCTGTGTAGTATCTCCAATTTATAAGCTGTTTTTCACCCATGATGCTTCATCTGAACATAATAAAAAACTATTTTAGACAGCAAGAATGGGGCCGATTCTTTTTTTTGCCCCTTGGGAACCTCCTCGTTGGCTTCGATCCCATCTTACATTTCACCTTCTCCAGGTTTACCAATCAGCCTTGAAGGCATTTCCCCATAGCAATTCAGTAATTTATGCTGCCTTATTTTTAAAAATTCCAATTTCAACACCCACATACTTTCCAATACAGGCACTTCAATGACAAATTTTCTAGCTTTCTTCAATGTATGTCTTTCAATAATCTCAGGCATAAATATTTAAAAATTCATACCATAATGAATACTATATTGAATATAGGTAATATATATTATTATAGGTAACATATATTATTATATTACCTATATGTTATATATTATTATATATGATATACCTACATGTTATATATTATTATAATGTATATTATATGCCTATATATATTATGTTATATACCTATATATTATATAATATATACCATATATTATAATATATAATAATGTTATATATACCTATATATTATTATAATATATATTATATAGCATTATAACATGTTATATACACCTATATATTATATACACCTATATATTATATATAATATATAATGAATACTATGCTAAATACTATGTGTATATATATTCATACTATAATGATTCATACTATAATGAGTGTGGAAATCTCAGGCTGACCACCCTATAAATCCCTGGTCCACAGTTGCTAAGTATGACCACTTCGCAGCCCTGCTTCCTTAGCAATTAATGATTAGTACCAGGATATTGAGCACCTCCTCTTTGCCAGATATCAAGATGACTAAATTGCAGTTCTGAAATTATCCTCACTGTACCAAAATATGACAAAAGCATTTAAAATCATTTATTTATCCTTATATTATCTTATAGGCTGGAATGGTAGCTCTTCCAGAGTTCAAATATGATTACATTTTCATCAATTAAATGCTTTATTTATGGGAGCCAGTAACATGAGCACATGTTGAAACAGTATGTCTTTGTTCTGATTAAATCAGGAGCTATTTCATTCACCAACATAAGCACTGTCAAAAATTCCTATGGCCTAGTGATGATGTAGTAGCCATCCTAAAGTATTATAAAAAGATTATAGGAAAAGACCATGTTCAGTTATGAAAAGACTTGAAACTATTCTGTAATTTCATGGTTGCTGTTCCTCAGTTTTCTCATGTCCACAGATGAGAAACTTCATTTCAATAGAACAAATGCTTGTTAACGATTTATCAAGAAAAAAGATTGAGTACCTACTATATATGTGCCTGGCACTTTTTATGTATTATATGCTAAACAGGCACACAGAACACTGTCTGACACATGGTAAGCTTAATATTTAAGTGTTTATTATTTTTTAATGATCTCTTATTTAATCCTAGCTATTCTGCTTAACTCATACAATGAAAACTCCATTTTACAGATGAGGAAAAGTTAACATGTCAGTTCCTATACAGTCATGCATCGCTTAATAATGAGGATATATTCTGAGAAATTTGTTGTTTGGCAATTTTGTCATTACTCGAACATCATAGGGTGTACTACACGAACCTAGATGGTGTGGCCTACTATACAACTAGGCTATACGGTATAGCCTATTGCCCCTAGGCTACAAACCTGTAGACAACTGCAACGCAATGGTATTTGTGTATCTAAACATATTTAAACATAGAAAAGGTATAGTCAAAATATGTCATAAAAGATAGAAAATGAGGCCAGGCGCAGTGGCTCACACCTGTAATCTCAGCACTTTGGGAGGCCAAGACGGGCAGATTACTTGAGGTGAGGAGTTCGAGACCAGCCTGGCCAACATGGTGAAACCCTGTCTCTACTAAAAATACAAAAATTAGCTGGTTGTGGTGGCGGGTGCCTGTATTCCCAGCTACTCAGGAGGCTGGGGCAGGAGAATTGCTTGAACCTGGGAGGTGGAGGGTGCAGTGCGCCGAGATCATGCCACTACACTCCAGCCTGGGCGACAGAGTGAGACTCCGTCTCAGGGAAAAAAAGAAAGATAAAAAATGGAACACTTATATAGGACACTTATCATGAATGGAGCTTGCAGGACTGGGAAGTTTTTCTGGGTGAGTCAGTGAGTGGTGAATGAATGTCAACACCTGGGATATTACTGTACACTACTATAGACTTTCTAAACACTGTACATGTAGGCTACACTAAACTTGTTTTAAGAATACTTTTCTTCCTTCAGTAATAAATTAATCTTAGCTTACTGTACTTTATAAACTTTTTGATTTAAAATTTTTTTGACTTTTTTGTAATAAACCATAGCTTAAAATACAAACACTGTATAGCTATACAAAAATATTTTTTCGGTCCACATCCTGTCCCACTGGAAGATCTTCGGGAGCAATAACATGCACAGAGCTGCCATCTCCTTGGTAACAATGCCTCCTGGAATACCTCCTGAAGGACCTGTCTGAGGCTGGCTTATGGTTAATTTTTTTAATAAGTAAAAGGCATATACTCTTAAAATAATGATTAAAAAGTACAGTAAACACATAAACCACAAACATAGTCATTTATTATCATGCTCAAGTATTATGTAACAAATATAACTATATGTGTGATGCTTTTATACAACTGCCAGTGCAGTAGGTTTATTTACACCAGCACCACAACAAACATGAGTAATGTATCTCACTATGACTTTAGGATGGCTACTACATCATCACTAGGCTATAGGAATTTTTCAGCTCCATTATAATTGTGTGGGACCACCGTCATATATACAGTCCACCACTGACTGAAACACCATCATGCCATGCATGGGGCAGCATTTGAAAACTCATCTGATTCCAGAGCCTGAGCTCCTTAGTCTTTCTGGGCCCTACACTTTCCTTGGAGCTGGGAGAACACAAGGATAATTGTGAGTTATGTCTTATACCACAGAGTGACGGACCTAGGTGATCTACACTCAAGTCGTTTTATTCATTCATTCATTCAATTTCTAAGTTCCATACTATTCTACTTAAAATGGTGAGTAACCAAGAGTCTGGATGGCACCTAGACAGATGCTGCCATCTATAAGCTTCTAAAATCTTATTCTAGTAGGGCCCTAAAACAGATTAATTCATATGAAAGGATAAAAGCTAAAACCAAAACTCTAAATTAATGAACACCTTACTAGTATATACGCTTAGAAACTACTTTCTTCACAGCATTGTACAAAGTTAAACCCAGTCTAGATTCAATTCTCTCCAATTCTGTAATGGTCACTACTAGTAGCCTAATAAGTCATTTTCTCTACCTCTTCCTCTTTGCCACTAAATCCCTCATTTGTTCGGGTAACAAAGTTCCATATACTGGATTGTGCCCAGTCAATCTCATGCCTCTTTGTCAGGTAACTGTATTCTCAGTCTTCCTTGTGGCCATGTGACCCAGTCCTGGCTAAAGAGAAGAGAAAGTATGCTGAGGAGCTTGTAGGAAATGTATGTTCATTCCTAAGAGAGGCAACATAGTTTCAAAAATGTCTTGAGTCTGTGTAATATCAACACAAGGTTCATCTGACAGTGGTAATTCTCACCACTCATGTCAGCAAACACATCACATTAAAATGTTTTCAGCCTATATAGTCTACTTCTCTCAGAGTCCATGGCTATTATGTGTCAGGTCCTGTTCTAGGCACCAGTGTAGAATAAGGAACAAATCAGACTAAAATCTCTGCTCCGGAAGCATAGCTGGTACTCAATAAATACTTGTTTAAATAATTAATCGTAAATTCAAATGATTAATAAACTAAAACTTTGATAGAATAGACCACTAATTAGTTCTAAAATAGTTAAGTTTAACTTAAACTCATATTCAGATAATTTTATATACTGAACCTCTGAGACCAAATGATATAGCTAAAAATGTATCTTTTTGACACCAGAAAATATTTAATGTAAAAGGTATTGGCAGGCAATGATACTTACTACAAGAAAACTAGGCCAGGCGCGGTGACTCACGCCTGTAATCCCAGCACTTTGGGAGGCCGAGGTGGGCAGATCACGAGGTCAGGAGATCGAGACCATCCTGGCTAACATGGTGAAACCAAGTCTCTACTAAAAAATACAAAAAATTAGCTGGGTGTGGTGGCCGGGTGCCGGAGAATGGTGTGAACCCAGGAGGCGGAGCTTGCAGTGAGCCAAGATCGTGCCACTGCACTCCAGCCTGGACAGAGCGAGACTCTGTCTCAAAAAAAAAAAAGAAAGAAAAGAAAAGAAAACTAAATAATTTCTGATATTCCAACAAAAAACATATGTATGCAAATTGAAAGAAAGTGTTCCTTTAGTATTAATTTTGCTATACCTCTAAGGGATATGTCTGAAGGGTACACTAAATACAGAGAAGTACTCAAAAAAATTTTAAATCAATTTCAAAATTGATTTCTGGTAAAAAAAAAAAAAAAAAAAAACACTTCTGAAAGGAAAAGGGAAAGTGGGGCTGGGAAACAAAATAATGAACATTTTGAATTATTCATGAATTTTGATGTCTTTCCCCTTCCTAATCCCTTTCCAATTACCATGATCAAGAACGGCCATATGACTAATTCTGACATTTGGTAGGGTAGCTTAAAAGCTCTCTGGCACTTCATCAAATTTACATTAAGCAACAAGGAGTCTGGCAAAGGGGCAGTTTAATCCTTACAGAGATAGCCGAGAGACCAGTCAGGGACCCTAACGTAGTTTAACTGTAAGAGCTCAGCTACAGACAGAACAAAGCAGAAACCTGAAATAAAGTCCTCCAAATGTTTTTGAGGTTCTTAGTTAGCTCTAGGTTAAGGAACTACCACAAACCAAAGAGATGTGATTCTAATCAGGCCTAGACAGTTACTTGTCTTTACCCCACAAATAACCATCTCTGTGCTCATGTCAGTATAGCCAGCCCCACAAAAAGGAAGACAACTGGGAGAGGAGAAGAGGAGGAGGAAAGATTTGAAAGCTCCCTGATGGCCACAATTAAAGATCAGAAAGACAGGTCAATTAAAGAAGATATCAAGTGCACATACATGTGCCAGGAAAAAAGACAGCTTCCGACAGGACCAAAGAAACCTCCATTTGACAGTCTTCACTTTTTCCCCCATTAAATTCCTTGTTGCCTCAGATGTGATATTATGTCTACAAATTCCCTGGCACATGAACTGTTGAGAAACAACTGGAAGCAATATAAAAGCCAATTATATTACATTAAAAGCAGATTATTCTCCTGAGGAGGTTGAAAAATCAACTGAAGCTGAATACTGAGTATAACTAAACTTGTTCTACCCAAAGCTTAGCATAGTTAGTATCTCGAAAAAGATCACTCACCAGAAGAGGTGCGAGGTGCTTAAGATGAGACTTTGCACTTCTGTCTTCATCAGTTGGGCAAAATATTTCTCCGAAAAGTGAACAACAAAACTCACATGCTGGGGAATGACCACTAGTGAGATAACAGACTAACCATAAAAAATGAGATCCAGCTTAAGTTGCACAGTCTACCACTTACAGCTCAGTTTCCTTGTCTGTTACATAGGGAATATGATGAAGGGTTGTTGTGAACACTACTTTAGAGGCTACTGAACCTAGGCTACAACTTACCAACATACAAAATGTTTAAGTGGTTTACTTAGACCTCAAAGCAGGAGAAAATCAAGACATATGAACGATAACACCATATCAAAAGTAACAGGGCAGTCCTGGCAAGGAAGCATGTGGTCTTGGCAGCCAGACTGCTGGGTGTGAGTCCCAAGAACCCAGCGTGCTTGCTGTGTAGTAATCAGTTGATTAGTGAAGTAATCAGTTTATGCCTCAGTGTCCTCATCTGTAAAATGCAAATGCTAACAACAGTACCTATCTCACAAAGTCACCTTGATTATTCAATTAATGTACTTAAAAGTTTATTGCATAGCAAGCCCTCAACTATTACTGCTGTAACAAGCCTCTTACTAGAATGAATGTTTACTGTTTCAAAGATGATTCCCAACCCATAAGGAAGTGAAATGCCTTCTTTTTTTTTTCCTCAACAAATACCCTTCTAACCTCTCCTAGCAAACTTATACCGTACACATTTTTAAATTAAAACACATTTCCTTATTAATTATTTAATGGAATGGAATAACATTTAATTAAGAGAGCAGCCAAAAGGTAATAAACAGCCATCATCAAAAATGTCAGAATCATCAGGAAAGCATAAAAAACAAAGTCTTTTCCCAAGGGAGTAAGAGGCTCTGCCTCAAACCAGAAGAGAGCTGAGGGGAACTCACAGTGGTTAAATTAGAGAGACCCTTGGGAGGTCCAATCACTCACCAAACTTTATTAACTCATGATTATAAGGCAGGATGCTCTGGGGATTTTGCTGCTTTGTATTGTTACATTAAACATACAAGCATTTTTAAAAGCTCTATGTTAGAATTTTAAGATGCTTAGACTACAGACACATATGCTCTACAATTAATTCACTGGAATGTTTTTAAGTTTAAGACCCTACAAGAACTAGATCATCAGTTATAAATACTGAGAACTACTGGATAGGCTACCACCCCTCAAAAATCACGACAGGCAACCATACAGGTCAGTACCTCAAGAACACCTCAAGAACCTATCCCTCAAGAATCTGTCCCTCAAGAACGCCTCCCAACTCCAGGGTAATGCTGCTGCAAGGGCATCCTTGGGGAAACACCACGGTGAATGTCTGCTGCAAAACACTGAGCCAATACCTAAGAGGCATGCTGAACATTTAACAACAATGATTCAAGGAACAAGTATTAGTTACTCAGAAAAAGTATAAATTATTTAGAACATAAAACAACTCTTCAGGAGCTTTTAAAATAAGTGCTTCCAAAAAAGGAGTAAATCTCTGGTCACTACTAGAGATGTACTACATTAACACATTAAATCTGTAAAATAATTTGGCACAAAAAGTTAAATACACACGATGAAAAAAACCAGCCTAGGTTATGATAATTAATTCAGAATCTAAACAGACTCATATGCAAGATGTAAAACCAAAACCCTAACTGGCAGAATAGCAGTCTACTTACTTACCTGTTATTTCCAAAGCTCAGCAGGACACTTGGCAGCCTTCTGTTTGGTGAGTATTAGACCCTAGTCACACCTTAATAGTTGCTTTATATAGACTTCAGTACCCCCACATCTTTCAATCTAACATATGTAAACATTCTCTGAAAGCCAAAAGTATCTATGTTAAATATATAGAAATTTTCAGTTAAATGTCTATACCTGTCAAACAGAAAGATTCCTCTTCCGGATTTCTTTTCTCCACTTTTCTATTCTTTCCTTAAAAATTATTTGGTTTCTTTCCTACCACTAAATTATTATTTTGTGAACTTAAATGCAATATTACAAAGGAGGCCAGTTTTCTAAGATTAGGACTTACCAATTCCACTTTACAGTGCTTAGTACAAAATTATTGGTATAATTTTCAATCCTTAATAATACTATGCTACTAATGGTCATGTTTTCATGTGTTATAAGCAACATGCCTTCCGGGAGTCTGAGGCACAAGAATGATGTGAACCCAGGAGGCAGAGCTTGTAGTGAGCCGAGATTGCGCCACCGCACTCCAGCCTGGGTGACAGAACGAGACCCCGTCTCAAAAAAAAAAAGAAAAAGAAAGAAACGTGCCTTCCATAAAACTATTCCTATTCCTACTAATGTTCATGTTTTATAAAAAAAAAAATAAGGCCAGGTGTGGTGGTGGCTCACACCTGTAATCCCAACACTTTGGGAGGCTGAAGTGGGCAGATCACGAAACGAGGTCAGGAGATTGAGAACCTGGCTAACATGGTGAAACTCTGTCTCTACTAAAAATACAAAAATTAGCTGGGCGTGGTAGCACACGCCTGTAGTCCCAGCTACTTGGGAGGCTGGGAGAATCGCTTGAACCCGGGAGGTAGAGGGTACAGTGAGCCGAGATTGCACCACTGTACTCCAGCCTAGCGACAGAGCTAGACTCCATCTCAAAAAAAAAAAGAAGAAAAGAAAAAAAAATAGTGTTTACATAATGTATAACTTATTTCAGTCTTGGACAAAACTATCATTGAAACAGACAGGTGCCTGAAGTCATCCAAACAGGCTGACAAGAATTTAAAACTTCATTATTTGCAAATCAACAACGCAAAAGGTAGGCTTGAGGTAGACAATTGGTTACTAATGTCTCCTTCAAACGGAAAAAATTTCCAGCACCATCTATTAAAACTGTTTGGATATAGTCCAAAGGCTAGTTGTCTTTGAGAATTTTTCTTGGGAGGGGTTGTTATTTTAATTGTTGTATTTAAACTGTTCAAAAAATAAATGGGCTTAGTTGGTCAAAACACAACCACTCACTCAGGAAAACATCATCATAAAGGTAAAATAACTCAAAGCATACACCCGAAGTCATTAAAAGGTTTTTCCTCAGTTTTGTCTTATAGGATGTGAGATAAATGCAGTATTATTCTCTATTAAAGTATAAAAGACAACTCAACTCAATTGATAAATTCACATTAAATTCCTCCAAAATGGTATTTTGAAGAGTATCACAGGCTCAGCCACATCAAGTTTGGAATTTTGTGACACAGAGTCAGATGACAGGACACTCAGCCCTTCCTGACTTGGAAACCAAAACCAAATGCTTGAAGAGACTTAATGTCAAATCTAACTATCCAATGTCTTAAGTTTACTTCAAATTCACCTCAAAGCAATCTTTAAAGAAAAAAAATCAATAAGCCATTCAAACACCAGAATACTACTTTTCTCGGAATCTTTAACAAAACGTCAAACAAATTCAGATTGTTGGACAGCTAAACTTCAAAGAGCCACCTTAATATTTGAAAATGTCAAGAAAGAGTTGAGCAAGAAAGAAAGGGAGGGAGAGAAGAAGGAAAGAAGGATGGATGGAAAGAAGGAAGGAAGGAAAAGTTTTCTCAACTTTAACAAATACTATTATCAAAACTAAGAAGTTTTGGCCTTGGGAATTCAGACATTATGCATAAAGCAAGGAAATAAACCTAATGAACAAACATTACTACTATGGGGTGATGTCAACCTTGCAATTTTGGAGAGATATTAATGAAGTGGGGTGAAGTATAAAGAGAATACTTTTTTCACTTCAAATGATGAGTAATGAAGTTCAACATATAAACATTTTTTGTTTGCTCATTTTTTCCCAAATAACTACTTTACACTCACATTACTGTCTCATTTGCAAACGTCTGCATAGTATCTTCAGCAACTATACCTAGCACTGCACTTTTACATACATTAAGCCAGCTAGCTGCCTGGATGATTTTTTTAAATCGCTCTTTGTTTCACTGAATAACTGAGGCTGGTGACTCCAAAAGTTACAAAAAACTTCAGTAAGTAACACCCAGTCCAACAGTCCTCAACAGTTCTGTGGTACACACCATTACCATGTGCCAACATTTCCACAAATAACAACAGCTCTCCATTACCCTACAGTGCTTCTCTAGAGAATTCTTCCCTACCTGCTGTGGTTTGAATGTTGTGTCTACCCAAAATTCAAATGTTGAAACTTCTTTTTTTTTTTTTGAGATGGAGTTTCACTCATGTTGCATAGGCTGGAGTGCAGTGGCACAATCTCGGCTCACTGCAACCTCCACCTCCTGGGTTCAAGCAATTATCGTGAATTATCGTGCCTCAGCCTCCCGAGTAGCTGGGACTACAGGCATGTGCCACCACGCCTGGCTAACTTTTGTAACTTTAGTAGAGACGGGGTTTCACCATGTTGGGCAGGCTGGTCTTGAACTCCTGACGTCGGTGATCCACCCACCTCGGCCTCCCAAAGTACTATGATTACAGGCACGAGTCACCTCACCCAGCCTGCACGTTGAAACGTAATTCCTAATATGACAGTATTAAGATGTGGGGCCTTTCAGGAAGTGACTGGATCAATGCCATTATAAGAAGCTTCTGAGAGCTGCCTGCCCCTTCTCGCTCTCACATTCCCTTCTGCCTTCCACCACGTGAGGATGCACCATCAATGAGGAATGACACCCCTCCAGACACTAAATCTGCCAGCACCTTGATTTTGGATTTCTCAGACTCCAGAATAGTGAGAAAATAAGTTTCTATTATTCACAAGTTACTGAGTCTCAGGTGTTCTGTCATAGCAGCACAAATGACTACAGCATCATCCATCCCCAAGGAGGAGATTGTCCATTTCTGTGTTCCAACACCATCAATGACAAAAAACTCCCCACGACTACCTTCTGGGATAATCTATTCCACTTCTAAGCAGCTCCGCCACAAAGTCTGTCTTTAACCTGCTGCCAAGTCCCTATGGCTTCTAACCATTGCTGTTGCCCACTGAGAACAAGTCTGCGCTCATTCACTCACACAAAGCCCTTTATATAGCTGAGAGAACTAACGTTCATCAACTGTTCTTCCTAAACAGGTCCTGAGTTGCTTCACCTTCCTAGTCTCTCCTCTAAAATACATTCCAGTTTATCTGTAGTCCAAAATAGAATACAAAAGAATAAAGTATTGTTTGTAACACAAAGGATACATGTTTGAGGATGGATGCCTTTATTTTACACTATGTGATTATTACACATTGTATGTCTGTATCAAAACATCTCACATACCCCATAAATATATACACCGCTATGTAGCCACAAAAATTAAAATAAAGATTTTTTTAAAAAATAATAAAATGTTAAAGTGATTTTGATTTCTGCTTTATATCGTGTATTTCTGTGACTAGGCAAAACAGGTCATGGGTAGATCTGCTCAGTTAATTAGACTTTGATATTGAGATCTTGGTAATCAGTCTTAAAGGAACAAAAACTACCCCTTCCTCAGTATGTTTCCTTCAGCTAACCAATCATTTTATAAAAGCAGATCATCTTTCAGAAGGAAAAACTAAGGGAAATCATAGGTGGGTTAGCACACTCCACAATGTAAAGGAAACAATAAATATATATTCCAATGCAGAATTCAATTCTCTCCCTTCAAAACTACCACAGCATTTTGTGGGACCCTCTAGAAGAGCATTTCACCTAGAGTGATTCAGGCCTACCTGCTCCTCAGGGTCTGGGTCCCACCTTCATCTTTCTCTGTGATTTTACACTGTGCCTGACAGTGGTGAGCTTGCAAATTCTGTCTGAATGAAACTGATCAGGAGTAGTTCTGGCAGCTAGTTAGATAGAATTGGAGTTTCAACACTCATTATTTATCATACTCATCCTTTAATTTAAAAGGGGGCCAAGAAAACTAAATTATTTAAATATTTCCCAATTTCTGAAAATGTAATGCTATATCAGTTTTTTTTAATAGCTCAAAAAATTGTACACAGAACGGGTAAAAAGGGTAGGAAACTTTGTTTTCTACATTTCTGCAAAAGCTTTCTGCAAAAGCCTTAACATTTATAAACTTCAACCAAAACCCCATAAAAAACATGTAGTTTTTGCACTGTGTAGTCCATATGCTAAATGGACATGTTTAGTTACACGTTTCTTGAGTAGTACTTTTTATTTATAGCAAAGCTATTCCATCTTATACATTATATTACACGTAAAAGTCCATTTTAAACCAAATTACTTCAAAATTTGACCTATTTTACATCTAGCACAGACTAGCTGTTCTGCTATACTGTTTAAATGCCTGCTATATTCGCAGCAGTTACTTTATAAAACACATAATCTTTATGTGCTGGCAGTAAATTTCTATACCTTTAAGGGATAATTCTAGGCTAATCAATTAGTTTATCAGCCTTCCCTATCCCCGACCCCACTCATTCACTTAGCCCTGACCATGCTAAGCATCTGCTACATGTAACTCCGAGTAGGAGGTACAACTATGTAGAAAACACTACAAAGTTACTGTGACAGTATTTAAAACAGATACACTGACAGCCAAAAAAAGGGGGAAAAAATCCCATACAAAAATTCTGAAAACAGAGTTAACAAGATACAAAAGAAAATAACAACAGTAAAATAGCAAGAGCTCAGTATAATTTATGTCAATTTTGTAACTTTTCTTACTTATACTGAAGATCAAGGAAAGAACAAAAAATCCTTTTATAACAATACAACAGTGTAAGAGATAGAAGCACCATAAGTCAAAGCTAAAAAATAAAAAAAAAAAAAAACGCAACCAATTATTGTATACTCATTACAAAATACTACACCGGGAAAAGGTCAAAACTGTAATTTGCTCTTAGAAAGCAGTAATTCAGGATATGTACAGTCTAGGCCTGTAAAGCACATCTTTATAATACAAGTAGAACACTTTCAGATAAGTTTCCAATAGAACGGTTTCTTCGTAAGCCATTACTGCAGAGGAAAACAACAACAGACAAATCCTCAACCTGCTAATAAGTTCAAACTACTTACCAATTAAACTGGGAAATAACACATTAGAAAAAATACCTACTTGTTAACAAAGTCATTGCATTTGTAACTAAAGAGATCACACAAAAGTGTGCCATCTGGTCACAAAACAGAAGATAAGGGCAAGTTTCTTTTTATAAAAGTATTCCAGCTAATAAATGATGAAGGAATGACAGAATCTCTATTAAATTACTGGATCTAGGTGCTGACCATCAAAAACAGAGACACTTACATGAATCATAAGAGACAACCTAAAACATTATGTGCCTCCTAATGGAAGAACACAACACCAACTATTAAACTATCTTTCAAAGAAAAAATCAAACTTGAATCTGATTGAGCTTCTAAACACCACAGAGAAGTTAGAGGAACATGTTTGTTTGTTTATTGAGACGGAGTCTCGCTCTGTGGCCCAGGCTGGAGTGCAGTGGGGCCATCTTGGCTCACCACGATCTCCGCCTCCTGGATTCAAGCAATTCTCCAGCCTCAGCCTCTCAAGTAGCTGGGATTACAGGCATGCAACAGCACGCCCAGCTAATTTTTATATTTTTACTAGAGATGGGGTTTCACTATGTTGGCCGGGCTGGTCTCAAACTCCTGACCTAAGGTGATTTGCCCACCTTGGCCTCCCAAATTGCTGGGATTACAGGCATGAGCCACTGTGCCGGCCTAGAGGAACATGTTAAACACCACGATGGTGAGCCAATCAGCAAAATCAAACTCTGGAAAAACTGTAAGACAAATTACCTGGTTTTATCAAATAAACTGGAAAGAAAAAAAAACGCAAGAAATTCAGAAGGACACTATAGGTTAAAAGAAATCAATTTAAAAAAAATCTATTCACTGTAGCAGAAGGAAGGAAGGAAGGAAGAGGAAGGAAGGAAGGAAGGAAGGAAGGAAGGAAGGAAGGAAGGAAGGAAGGAAAGAAGGAAGGAAGGACGGAAGGAAGGAAGGAAGGAAAAAAAAAAAAAAGGAAGGAAAAGAAAAAAGAAAAGCCTGTACACTGAAACTGGAAAATATGGCTTAGTTAACTAAAAAAATACCTAAATAAATGGAGAGGCATACCATATTCACAGACTAGAAGATTCAAAGATGCCAAAGGTAATTCAATGGACATGGAAAAAGGGTAGTATTTTCAACAAATTGTACAGAAACAACTGGATACCCACATGGACAAAAATGAACCTCAACCTTACCTCACACCATACATAAAAACTCAAAATGGACCATAAACCTAAACGTAAAAGCCAATATTTTTTAATATCCAGAAAAAGAAAATAGAAAATCTTTCTGAGCTTGGACTGGCAAAGAATTTTTATTTTTATTTTGAGGCAGGGTCTTGCTCTGTAGCCAAGGTTGGAATGCAGTGGCACGATCACTGTTCACTGCAGCCTTGACCTCCTGGGCTCAAACCATCCTCCCATCTCAGCCTACTGAGTAGCTAGGACTACAGGCCTATGCCACGATGCCTTGCTAACTTTGTGTATGTTTTGTAGAGAAGTGGTCTCACTATGCTGCCAGGCTGGTCTCAAACTCCTGAACTCAAGCCATCCTTCTGCCTCAGCCTCCCAAAGTCCTGGGATTACAAGTGTGAGCTACTGCACCCAGCATGGCAAATAACATGACATCAGAAAAAGCACAAACAATAAATTGGGACTGTATCAAAGTTTAAAACGTTTGCTCTTCAGGTCAGGCGCAGTGGCTCATGCCTATAATCCTAGCACTTTGGGAGGCTGAGGTGGAAGGATCACCTCAGGTCAGGAGTTTGAGACCAGTCTGGCCAACATGGCGAAACCCTATGTCTACTAAAAATAAAAAACTTACCAGGCACAGTGGTACGTGCCTGTAGTCCCAGTTACTCAGGAGGCTGAGGCAGGAGAATCACTTGAACCTGGGAGGCAGAGGTTGCGGTAAGCCAAGATCGCGCCACTACAGTCTAGCCTGGGCAACAGAGTGAGACTCTGTCTCAAAAAAAAGAAAAAAACCTTTTGCTCTTTAAAGACACAATGAAGAAAAAAGACAAGCCAGGGGCTTAAAAAGAAATTTTTTTGCAAAACATATGCCTAATAAGGATTTATATCAAAAGCTCTTAAAATAAATAATCCAATTTTTTTGTTTGTTCGTTCGTTTGTTTGTTTGTTTTTTGGTTTTGTTTTGTTTTTTTTTTTTTGAGACAGGTTCTCGCTCTAGTCACTAGGCTGCAGTGCAGTAGCACCATTTTGGCTCACTGCAGCCTCAACTTCCTGGGTTCAAGCGATCCTCCTGCCTCAGCTGGGACTAGAGGCGCACGCCACCACACCCAGCTACTTTTGTATTCTTTTAGTAGAGACAGAGTTTCACCTGTTACCCAGGCTGGTCTCAAGTTCCTGAGCTCAAGCGATCTGCCCGCCTCAGCTTCCCAAAGTGCTAGGATTACAGGCATGACCCACCACACCCGGACAACCATCCAATTTTTTTTAACGAGCAAAAGATTTGAATAGGTACTGCAGCAAAGAAAACATATGAATGGCAAATAAGCACATGAAAAGATAGTCACTAGGTAAATACAAATTAAAACCACAATGAAGTATCATCAGACACCAACTAAAATGGCTACAAGACGAACAATACGAAGTTTAATAAGGATGTAGAAGCGAGTCCTCATACAATGCTGGCGCAAACGTAAAATGGTACAGACACTTTGAAAATGGTTCGGCAATTTCTTAAAAGCTAACCATAGGCCAGGCGCGGTGGCTCACTCCTGTAATCCCAGCACTCTGGGAGGCCGAGACGGGCGGATCACGAGGTCAGAAGATCGAGACCATCATGGCTAATACGGTGAAACCCCGTCTCTACTAAAATACAAAAAATTGGCCGGGCATAGCGGCGGGCGCCTGTAGTCCCAGCTACTCCGGAGGCTGAGGCAGGAGAACGACGGGAAGCCGGGAGGCGGAGCTTGCAGTGAGCCGAGATCGCGCCACCGCACTCCAGCCTGGGTGATTGAGCAAGACTCTATCTCAAAANTGAAAAGATAGTCACTAGGTAAATACAAATTAAAACCACGATGAAGTATCATCAGACACCAACTAAAATGGCTACAAGACGAACAATACGAAGTTTAATAAGGATGTAGAAGCGAGTCCTCATACAATGCTGGCGCAAACGTAAAAATGGTACAGACACTTTGAAAATGGTTCGGCAATTTCTTAAAAAGCTAACCATAGGCCAGGCGCGGTGGCTCACTCCTGTAATCCCAGCACTCTGGGAGGCCGAGACGGGCGGATCACGAGGTCAGAAGATCGAGACCATCATGGCTAATACGGTGAAACCCCGTCTCTACTAAAAATACAAAAAATTGGCCGGGCATAGCGGCGGGCGCCTGTAGTCCCAGCTACTCCGGAGGCTGAGGCAGGAGAACGACGGGAAGCCGGGAGGCGGAGCTTGCAGTGAGCCGAGATCGCGCCACCGCACTCCAGCCTGGGTGATTGAGCAAGACTCTATCTCAAAAAAAAAAAAAAAAAAAATTAGCTGGGCGTGACGGCGGGCGCCTGTAGTCCCCACTACTTGGGAGGCTGAGGCAGGAGAATGGCGGGAACCCGGGAGGCGGAGCTTGCAGTGGGCCGAGATCGCGCCACTGCACTCCCGCCTGGGCGACTGAGCAAGACTTCGTTTCAAAAAAAAAAAAAAGCTAAACATAGACTTATCATACAACCCAGCAATTCCACTCTTGGGGATCACCAAAAAGAAATGAAAACAGCCACATAAAGACTTTAACACAAGTGTTCACTGCTAAGAACTAGAAATAACCCAAATGTCCATTAACTAGTGAATGGATAAACAAAATGTTTTACCTATCTATACAATGGAATTATTCTCCCAGCACTTTGGGAGGCCGAGGCGGCCAGATTACGAGGTCAGGAGGTCGATACCATCCTGGCTAACACTGTCAAACCCTGTCTGTACTAAAAACACAAAAAAATGAGCCTGGCACGGTGGCGGGCGCCTTTAGTCCCAGCTACTTGGCAGGCTGAGGCAGGAGAATGGCGTGAACCCGGGAGGCGGAGCTTACAGTGAGCCGAGATCACGCCACTGCACTCCAGACTGGGCGACAGAGCTAGACGCCATCTCAAAAAAAAGGGGGGGGGGGATTATTCTCAGCAATAAAAACAAACTACTGATACATGCAATAACAAGGATGAATCTCAAAAACTTCACGCTATATGAAACATGCCAGACACAAAAGACTACATATTGGATGATTCTATTTGTGTGAAATTTCTAGAAAAGGCAAAATGGTACAGAAAATACATGAGTGGTTTCCCGGAATCGGGATGCATTGTCTGTAAATGACCACATTTTGGGGGTGATAAAATGTTCTAAACCTAAACGGTGGTGATGGTTGCATAACTCTATACAATTACTAAAATTCATCAAGCAGGTCACTTACGATATAAAATATGCTTCAATAAAACATTTTTTTTTAAAAAAAGAGATATCAACACAACATGTTGGTCATTTGGATCCTATAAACAATATTTTTAAAATTTATTTTTGTTATTGTAAAATACACATAAAATTTACCATTCTAATCACCTTAAATGTATAGTTCTGTGGCATTAAGGACATTCACAATGTTGTACGAGAAAATTTTTTAAATTATAGCATGTGTAACAAAGGGAACTGAGCTCTGCATAAATTCTAGTGTTCATAAGAAAAAATGTAGATCAGGCCGGCCACGGTGGCTCACGCCTGTAATCCCAGCACTTTCAGGCGGGCGGATCACGAGGTCAGGAGATCGAGACCATTCTGGCTAACATGGAGAAACCCCTTCTCTACTAAAAACACAAAAAATTAGCTGGGCGTGGTGGCGGGCGCCATTAGTCCCAACTACTCGGGAGGCTGAGGCAGGAGAATGGCGTGAACCCAGGAGGCGAAGCTTGCAGTGAGCCACTGCACTCTAGCCTGGGCGACAGAGCGAGACTCTGTCTCATGAAAGAAAAGAAAAAGTGTAGATCAATAATATTATTTTGCTAACGCCTTGGAGAGTGTAAAGGTTGGGTGCAGCTTCAAGCTGAGGGCCACCCACCATGCCCCCATCGTGGTGGTTCCCCCAGGTGCTGAAGGGCCCAGCCATAGCTCTCGCTCTCGCAGGGTCCCTCCAGTGTCTACTGTTTCCTACCTAGGGGTGGCTGCAGCCATGTCTAAGAAAGCGCCAGCGCCCACCCACCTGGACCGAGGGGCTGGTTCTGCTCATGCTATACTGGTTCTGCTCCTCGTCATCTCGGCGGTTCAGGCAGAACCCCAACGAGCTTGTGATCTGGGTCCTGTGGGCGTATGAATATGGGGCCAGCCCTGTCCCTCAACCCTGGGGAGCTGGTGCTGCCGGTCGACCTGACTGGCCCACAACGTTTTCCGCTACCACTGCAAGGGCCTGCAGGGCGATGGCTGTGCAGCGCTGCTCACCTGGCTACTGACGGCCTAGCACCCGCAGAACTGCCCTGCCGGCCATCGACCACCATGGAAGGAGCAGTCAGCTGACACGCGAGCTGGATACTAAACTGGCTCTACCATGAGCCGCCCTCGGTCCCTCCACCTCCTCTTACCCCTTGTCTTCCATGCGTAAGCCAGGGACGCCAGAGGACGTGCTCTTCGCCCAGGCCTGCGCCAACGTCTGCTGATCAAGGGCCCAGTACAAAGGCCGTCATGGAGATCCAGATCTTCACCAACAGCGGACTGCTCTGGTTCCAGGGCCAGCCAGGCCGCGCAAGGACCTCACGACTGGCTGCTGGGCCAGGACGTTCCCGGGGTGACAGTGAATAAGCAGACCACCAAAGGCTTCTGGAACCCTACATGAAGGAGGCCAAGCGCAGCCGTGGACACTGGCCTGCAGCCTGGGAAAGGAGCCGGCGCCCCACCTCCTCTGACCAGGCCTGCGGGGAGGAGCCACCTACGCGCCACAGCAAGTCCTGGGACTGGCCCTGCATTCCAGGGTGGGGCAGGGAGGCTGGATTCTGGGAGAACTGCTTCCGGGTTGCACTGGGGAAGTCATGGAGATCCAGACATCGCAGGGGAGGCAAAAAGCCTTGGTCAGCGCTCTCTTGGTGTATCCCTCCAGCTTCCAGAGGAGAAGCCACACACTGATGCTATGTTCAAGGGCTCCAGAAGATAGGAGTTTGTGTCCTTGCCCCCAACCACTGCTGTGGGTGTCACTGGCCAAAGGTCATGAGGGGAGTGGGCCACATGAGTGGCCACTTGCCATGACTCCCTGAGGAGGGTGAGCCCCCACTCATCCTGTGCCATGTTATGTTTCCACCCAGGCAGCAGGGTAGGAGGCACAGTGAGTGCACCTACCCCTCTGCCTGATGGGCCCCCCAAGCTCTACAGACCAAGCAGGGAGACCCCATGACCCATGGCGTGAAAGCACCTTGAAGTTTTTACTTTTTTTTTTTTTTTGGAGACAGAGTCTCGCTCTGTCACCCAGGCTGGAGTGCAGTGGCACAATCTCGGCTCACAGCAACCTCCGCCTCCCGGGTTCAAGCGATTCTCCTGCCTCAGCCTCACGAGGAGCTGCGACTACAGGCATGTGCCAATGCCCGGCTAATTTTTGTATTTTTAGTAGAGACGGGGTTTCACCGTGTTAGCCAGGATGGTCTCGATCTCCTGACCTCATGATCTGCCCGCCTCAGCCTCCCAAAGTGCTGGGATTACAGGTGTGAGCCACCATGCCCAGCCTACTCTTAAATTTTTTTAGGTTTTTATTTACTCACTGCTTTAAGCATACATGACACTTTGATTTTATTCCTCCGTTTGTAATGTTTTTTCTCTTAAGCCACTTTTTTTTGCAATGCCTTCCTCTTTGAAAGCATTAAAAAAATAGTATTTTGTTTATATTTCAACAACAAAGAGTACTTAATGTTTGGCATACTAAAATATTTACCAATAAAACAACCTGATATTTGGAATTTTTTTAAGTTTTAAAAGTGTGATCACTGTATTGTGATCACACAATTACATTAGGAAAATGTCTTATTCTTAGAGATGTACGCTAAAGTATTAAGAGTACTGGGTCATAATGTCTGTAATAGAGCCTCAAATGTTTCAGAGGGGACTATATACATACATATATATGCCTATATATACATATATTACACATATACACATATATAAAAGACAAAGAAAGCAAACAGTGATTCTAGGTAAAGGTGAGAACTCAGCAAAAACGTAAATTAGTACAGGTTTGTTGGAAAGCAATGTGATGATATCTCAAAAACAGAAGACATTTACAAAACTAAAACATGCATAATGCATGCTCTTTGACCCGACACCCCTTCTAGAAATTTATCTTTAAAAAACTCACATAAGACCACAAAGCAAAAAAGGGTATTAATTACAACATGTTTTTTAATGGTTTCATACTCAAATGTCTACTAATAGGTGGTTGGATGCTTAAAATGAAAAAAATAATATGAAAAGAAGAAATGGGTGTGGGTACAGATGAAACAGCATTGGCTGTGAGTTTATTATAGAAGCAATCTTTGAATATGTTTATTTGGATGTTCATCTCACTGTTTAGTCTACTTTTACATATGTTTGACACTCTCCCTAACAAGTCAAAAACAAAAAAGAACCACACAAAATTCCAAGGGCACAATTCTTTGCAAGTGGTCATCAACTCCCTTTCCTTCCCAAATTAGTAACATCAACATGGGAGGGAAGGTTCTACACTACATAAACAAATACATATAAATATTAAAGTTCTTTCTGCCTGGACAACATAGTGAGACCCTGTCTCTTAAAAAAAGATTTTCTTTTAGTTAGCTAGGTGTGGTGGTTCACACCTGTAGTCCTAGCTACTAGAGAGACTAAGACAGAAGGAATACTTGAGCCCAGAGGTTCAAGGCTGCAGTGAGCCATGATCATGTGTCACTTTAGCTTGCATGATAGAGTGAGACTCCAACTCTTCAAAAAAAAAAAACAGTTCCATCACTCTTAATTGTTCTTATATCCTCATGTCATCCCCGAACAGAAATGTTTTGCTTTCAAGCATCTTGAATCCAGTAGTTAAGTAGATGGCAGCTCACATTTCCTGTGCTCTCACCAGCAAGCAGCTCTTCATTTCTAATACAGGAACCACACTACTCTAGCTAAGGAAAGAAACAAGTGTAGAAAAAGCCAGGCACGGTGGCCATGCCTGTAAATTTTAGCACTTTAAAAGGCCAAAGCAGGACCACTTGAGCCCAGGAGTTTGAGACCAGCCTGGGCAACATAGGGAGATGGGAGATCCCATCTCTACCAAAAAAAAAAAAAAAAAAAAAAAATTGTAAAAAATGTGCCAGGCATGGTGGCTCATGACTGTGGTCACGACTACCTGTGGAGGCTGAGGCTGGAGGATCATGTAAGCCCAGGAGGTCAAGGCTGCAGTGAGCACTGATCCTGCCACTGCATCCCAGCCTGGGCAACAGAGGAAGACCCTGTCTCAAACACACACACACACACACACACACACACACACACACACACACACAAATGAAAGAAAAGATTATTGCCTGTTTTAAACTTTGTTTTCTATGGAGTTGTTCAGCTTTTCCTATTAAAAGTTCAAATATGTGTACTATATATTGTGTCATTTCTGAATTATAACAAAAGCAAGAAAGCTTAGAAATCACCCAGCCCAGCTGGGCGCGATGGCTCACACCTGTAATCCCAGCACTTTGGGAGGCCAAGGCGGGTGGATCACGAGGTCAGGAGATCGAGACCATCCTGGCTAACATGGTGAAATCCCATCTCTACTAAAAATACAAAAAATTAGCCAGGCATGGTGGTGGGCACCTGTAGTCCCAGCTATCGGGAGGCTGAGGCAGGAGAATGGCGTGAACCCGGGAGGCAGAGTTTGCAGTGAGCCGAGATCGCACCACTGTACTCCAGCCTGGGCGACAGAGTGAGATTTCATCTCAACAAAAAAAAAAAAAGAAAAGAAAAGATATCACCCAGCCCAGTATCTTGAATTAACAAACAAGCAAAACTATCCAGGCCCAAAGTTATTATTTCAAGTTATAATAATGTCAGTATTCTGTAGTTAGGAGGTATTCTCCACAGTCTAATTTGAATAAACTAAGTGCTCACTGAACACCTGCCACAGTGAACTGTAATGAATAACGAGCAAAAATTGGAAGTCTGTCTTGTGGGTGCTAAACTCACAGTCCAAGGCCACTGACTACCATCCAAAACCCTACAGTCATTGGGTTCAAGAGCCCACAAACTCAACACCTGCTCAGCACCAGCCTGCTTAAACTGGAAGCAGGAATTTTCAAAACAGCCTCCTCTTTCTTTCACCAAGTCATATGATATTCATTAAGTTTCAAAGCAATGAGAAAATACAATGTAAGTTAAAATTAACCAATACTGATAGTTAGATGAAGATTTCTAGTTATTTGGTGTTTTTCCCCCCTTTTTGGTCCTGGCCGAGGCAAGCGGGTCATTTGAGGTCAGGAGTTTGAGGGTGAAACGCTGTAACTACTCGAAATACAAAAATTAGCCAGGTATGGTGGCACATGCTTGTAATCCCAGCTACCTGGGAGGCTGAGGCGAGAGGATCGCTTGAACCCAGGAGGCAGAGGCTGCAGTGAGCTGAGATAGTGTCACTGCACTCCAGCCTGGGTGACAGAGCGAGACTCCATCTAAAAGAAAGAAAGAAAGAGAGATGAAGAGAGAGAGACAGAGAAAGAAAAAAGAGAAGGAGGGAGGGACGGAGGGAGGGAGGGACGGAGGGAGGGAGGGACGGA
>NW_016824620.1:22100-58639 GCF_001698545.2 Rhinopithecus bieti | reverse complement strand
AGGGAGGGAGGGAGGGAGGGAGGGAGGAAGGAAGGAAGGAAGGAAGGAAGGAAGGAAGGAAGGAAGGAAGGAAGGAAGGAAGGAAGGAAGGAAGGGCTCCTGATTACCACGAAGGTAAAGTATTTTGTATCTACCATTTGGTTGTCTACCATGCCCAGTTAATTTTTGTATTTTTAGTAGAGAAGGGGTTTCACCATGTTGGCCAGGATGGTCTTGATCTCTTGACCTCGTGATCCCCCTCCCTCGGCCTCCCAAAGTGCTGGGATTACAGGCGTGAGCCACTGCACCCAGCCATTCTTTCTTTTTTAACGAAAGAATTGCATTTAATGACCTAAGCGGCTTTATTCTGATTTTCACGTTTAATTATGGTAGACAACTAAATGATAGATTTCTGAAATTTTGAGACACAACTTCTTGTGTACAAAGAGAAATGCAGGGTTCTCCATCTTAAGCCCCTAAAGCTTTGAGAAGCTTTCACTCACATATGTAACATGGGACCTCCACCTTGATGCCAGCCAACACACACATGTGCTAAGCTGAAGCAGCCATCCCTGGAACCAGAAAGAATGAGAAGGGAACACGATTGTCTCAAGTTTGAGGTTTCCTTCTTGACAACAATATTCACAATACAAAGGTGATTATCTTCTGCTGAGAGGAGAAACAAGTCAGATAAGCTGTAACTTTTCACAAAATGCACAATTAGTATAAAGCTTAATAATTTTTTTCTTCCAGCGTAAATGCAGTTTGTTTATTGCTTTGTAGTTTTGAAAAGTCAGGAGTTCTTTTCAAATTCTTGGGAGCTGGTCTCAATGTAGTCAGGTCACTTTTCTTATCAAAGAGCAAAAACCTATGGGAAATATAAACACATGTTAACATACAGTCCCTACACTTTGAGAGCATGTCATGCCAGTTGGAAAAACCTAACAGCAACTTACTATGGCAAATGATGACTACCAAATGCTCTCAATAGGCTGTACGCACGATGGGAGTAAAGTGAAGGGGGAGTTTAAGCCATGTGGTTTTTTTTGTTTGTTTGTTTAAGAGACAGGATCTCACTCTGTCACCCAGGCCAAAGTGCAGTGGTACAATCATAACTCACTACAGCCTTAAACTCCTGGGTGCAAATGATCCTCCTACCTTATCCTCCCAAGTAGCTAGGACTACAGGTGCATGCCAGCACACCCTGCTAATTGTTTTTGTAGACACAGGATTGGGTCTCACTGTGTTGCCCAGGCTGGTCTCAAACTGCTGGCCTCAAATGATCCTCCCACCTTGGCCTTCCAAAGTGTTGGGATTACCGGTAGGAGGCACAGTGCCCGGCTGGGATTTAATTTTGAAAAACAGAAAAGAGGAAGAGAATTCCAGGCAGGAGGATAAAAGCAAAAACACAGAGATGAGAACACACAATATGTGTTTCTGGCACAGTGACTAGACCAATTTGGCTGGGGTAATTTTTCTCCTTTGTGTCATCTTTATTTTTCTACCTGGGATGTAAACGATGTGAACACGGGTCAGAAAAATCAGCTGCACAGAAACACTTCAGCCAATTGTAAGACAAAGAGAGGGTGGACATGCATGAAGGAGCGGTAGTAATTCCAGACCTGCCTTCCAAAAGAGCCTGTGGTCCAGCCAGAAGGGCACTCTGGGTGGGGCAGGCAGGACCATGCAGTGCAGGTTCTTGGGAGGAGGGATGAGGAGGGAGCAGTCACAGCAGATGCTGTGGCTGGGCTCAAACAAGTTTATTGAACTATTGAACTCTGCCTTCAAGCTGCTGCCTGAAGAAGTTGATTAGCCCATTGGCAGGAGCATAGTGAGAGGTCACTTCAAGGCAAGTAACAAGAGAAGACTGGAAAGCTAGGTTGGTGTTAGCCTGGAGGCCTTATATATCAAGAGTTTGAACTTCAGACTGAAGGCTTCTAAATGGGATTTAAATGGCAGGAAAGTAAGCAGCAGTACACATATAGAGAAATCAGAGACTGATGTTCAGGATGGAGTCGGGAGGAAGAGCCTGGAGGTTAGTTCTCAGGGGATGTTTACTTCAGCAATCATAAAAAGAGTCCAGGCCTGTAATCCCTAATGCCTGTAATCCCAGCACTTTGGGAGGCCAAGGTGGGTGGATCACGAGGTCAGGAGTTCAAGACCAGCCTGACTAACATGCTGAAACCCCTACTCTACTAAAAATACAAAAATTAGCCGGGCGTGTTGGCACGTGCCTGTAACCCCAGTTACTCAGGAGGCTGAAGCAGGAAAACCGCTTGAACCCAGAAGGCAGAGGTTGTAGTGAGCCAAGATCCTGCCACTGCACTCCAGCCTGGGCGACAGAGCAATCCTCCGTCTCAAAAAAAAAAAAAAGTACACAGGAGGATGTGTGTAGATTATATCCAAATATTACATCATTTTATATAAGGGTCTTGAGCATCTATGAATTTTGGATATGAAGGAGTCCTGGAACCAATCCCCTGCAAACACCAAGGGAAGACTGTACTTCATTTATGTAACCTTCCACATTTTACAAAGGACTTTTGCTTACATAATCTCATTTTACCCTCAGAACAATTTGTAAAGTAGAACATTTGCTATATTTCATAAGTGAGGAATTGCTGTTCCGGGCAGTTCCTTTTATGACCATCATTCCATGTTTCATTTTATGGCTCTGTCTCTTAACCAGTAGACTGTAAGCTCCATGAGGGTATGCAGGGACCACAATGAATTTTGTTTGCCCTTATAGCCCTGGCTGCCTCATGAAGAGCCATGGTCCCTGATCCAGTAGATATATGCTCACTAAATATGTGACAGATGGGTGAGGAGTACATCCCTCTCCCACTCTTGTTTCAATGATACTGAAATGCTTTATCAATTAAAAGTGTTTGGGGGCTTTTTGTGTTTGTTTTAGATTACTGTTCTGACAATCAAAAGGCTTTGACAATTTTAATACCTCTACTTAGCACTTCCTAAACAAGACCTCTTTTCCCCGCTAGGTGGGAAAAGGAAAATACACAAAAGGAGTATCAGGCTGCCTGCCACCTTCATAGTTGTATCAAAAAGTCACTCTAAGTGATATATTAGACTTAGGACCAAAAAAGGTCAACATTTGCTAATTATTTTTTCAAACATGTTCTATTTCTTTGCAGAATGAAATGTATGCTGAGACAAATAACCACACATATGAGTACCTACAGTGCCAGAGTTGAGAAATTCTGGCCTAGAACACTTGTGCCAGAAAACAAGAAAATGCTCCAAGAATAATGGAGACATGTCAAAAGGACAAAGAAAAGAAGCAGCTTGAAGGGCCTCCCACTGGCCAAATCTGAGACAATGTAAGCATCAATACAAATAATAAAAGATTATAGCTCATTGATTAAAATAAAAAACATGAGTTCATACTGATATAAATTAATAAATAAATTGAAAGTGTGATGAAGAATGAGATAGTTAACATAGTGTGGAAGTACTTATCCATAAAATACCAATTAACTACAAATGGAAGAATAATTTAGCAGTGGGAAAACGCAAAACAATTGAAATCGTATGTCACCTATTAGGAGGCAATGAGACACAGCATCATTTCCGCGATATTCCTGCCAAACATATGCAACGTGAGTTTAATCATGAGAAAACATCAGACAAACCCAAATTAAGGGACAGGCTACAAAACAACTGGCTTATAATTTCCAACCTATCAAGACCATGAAAGTCAAAAGAAGGCTGAGAAAGACTTGGCAACTAAATGCAAAGCATGTTGAATCTGAACTGAATCCTTTGCTTGTCCCCAAAAAAACAAAACAAAAAAAACGAAAAAAAAAGGCGGTGGGGAAAGAGGCTGGAAGGGTATTGGGACTACTGGTCAAACTTGAATGGGGAATTGGGGGTCTGAGGAGTATTTGATGGTAATATAATGTGTCAATGTTAATTTCCTGCTTTTGATGGTTATGTTGTACTTACGTAGAAGAATGTCCTTACCATTGGAAACATACACACACTAGGGTAATTCCAGAGTGATGGGACATCAGGTGGACAACTTACTGCCAAAGGTTCTGGAGAAGAAAACAGAAGTTTTCTCTACTGTACTTGTAACTTTTCTATTTTGGGCTGTTTCAAAAGTTTTCAAAAATATTTTAAATGATTAGTATCTCTCCAAAATGAAAGTAATGGATACAATCTTAATACATACACGCACATTCTTTCCAACAAGAATGTTCTCTTTGTAGAAGTACTAAGTCTTCCATTTGGTCACTAGGGAAGCAGTGTAAAACAGTGTTGCATAACAAAAAAGAAAAACTAGGCTTTACATATAGTAACATTGACTTCAAACTCCAGTTCATCACATACAAATTTCATGACCCTAGGAAGACTTTTTTTTTTTTTTTTTTTTTTGAGACAGAGTCTCGCTCTGTTGCCCAGGCTGGAGTGCAGTGATGCGATCTCAGCTCACTGCAAGCTCCGCCTTCCGGGTTTACTTGCTCCATTCTCCTGCCTCAGCCTCCCGAGTAGCTGGGACTACAGGCGCCCGCCACCACGCCCGGCTAATTTTTTGTATTTTTAGTAGAAACGAGGTTTCACCATGTTAGTCAGGATGGTCTCAATCTCCTGACCTCGTGATCCGTCCACCTCAGCCTCCCAAAGTGTTGGGATTAGAGGCGTGAGCCACCGTGCCCGGCCAGAAGATTATTTTTTACCCTTCTGGGTCTTGATATCCTACTCTGTAAAGTGAGAATACCAGCCGGGCATGGTGGCTCACGCCTATAATCCCAACTACTCAGAAGGCTTGAGGTGGGAGGATCACTTGAGCCCAGGAGTTGGAGATCAACCTGGGCAACATAGCAAGACCCTGTCTCTATAAAAAGGAAGAAAATGAAAAAAGAAAAAACGGTAAGTGAGAATACCACTTTTGCTGGGCACAGTGGTTTATGCCTGTAATCCCGGCACTTTGGGAGGCCGAGGTGGGCAGATCACTTGAGGTCGGGAGTTCAAGACCAGCCTGGCCAACATAGTAAAACCCTGTCTCTACTAAAAATACAAAAATTAGGCCGGTGCTTGGTGGCACACACCTGTAATCCCAGCTACTCAGGAGGCTGAGGCAGAAGAATCACTTGAACCCGGGAGGCAGATTGCAGTGAGCCGAGATCATGCCACTGCACTCCAGAGACTCCATCTCAAAAAAAAAAAAAAAAAAGAATCCCTCATTTTGAACAACAAAAGTTGTTAATCTGCTGAGAATATAGGAGAATATAAGGGAAGGAGGAAATCTGGTGCTAGATAATATAATCCCTCACTCTTTCAGTAAATTTGGTTTTTAAACACATGAATCACTTATTCATTCAACAAATATTTACGGTTGACCCTTGAACAACACAGGCGTCAGGATTACCAACCGTCATCACAAGAAAAAACCTGCACATAACTTTTGACTCCCCAAAACTTTACTAATAGCCTACAGCTGACTAGCCTTACTGACAACATAAACAGTGGATTAACACGTTCTGTATATGTATTATATACTGTATTCTTACAACAAAACAAGCTAGAGAAAAGAAAATATTAGAAAAATTATAAGGAAGAGAAAATATATTTACTGTTCACTAAGTGGAATAGATTATCATAAAGGTTTTCATCCTCATGGTCTTCACACTGAGTAGGCTAAGAGGATGGGTTGGTCTTGCTGTCTCGGGGTAGCAGAGGCAGAAGAAAATCCACATAAAGTGGACCCATGTGATTTGACCTGTGCTGTTCAAGGTCAACTATACTTGGTTTCTATACTATGGTCTACTATGTAGCAGCTACAGAGATTTAAAACATGATCCCTTTGCCTCAAGCCAATGGGAAACCAGCTAAAAGCAAGCAATCATAATGAAAAGGAAGAATGTTTTCAGTAGTAAAGGAGAAAGAAAAAAATTCAAATGGATTCTCTCTTTCTCAACAAACAAGCAAGTGAAACTTCTTTGGGTAAAGAGAGAACAACCAGAAAGCTATTCTGGCTCTTCAATGCTCCTACTGCAGGGAGTGCAAGGGGGTGCAGGGCAGGAAGCCTGAGTTACCTATCCCAGGGGAGGACAAAGGGAGACAAAGGCATCAAGAGAGAGCAGCAGCCAGGTGCGGTGGCTCACGCCTATAATCCCAGCACTTTGGGAGGCCAAGGCGGGCGGATCAGGAGGTCAGGAGATTGAGACCATCCATGGCTAACATGGTGAAACTCCACCTCTACTAAAAAATGCAAAACATTAGCCGGGCATGGTGGTGGGCGCCTATAGTCCCAGCTACTGGGGAGACTGAAGCAGGAGAATGGCATGAACCTGGGAGGCGGAGCTTGTAGTGAGAAGAGATTGCGCCACTGCACCCCCAACCTGGGTGGCAGAGCAAGACTCCGTTCTCAAAAAAAAAAAAACAAAAAAACAAAAAAACAGAGATAGCAGCTGGGCAGTGACCGAACATGGCTCCCAGGCCAGGGGAAAGTAGCTCATGGGTCCTGACTGAACCCTCTGTGGGGCTGGTAAGCCCTTTCTAGTCCAGAGATGCTTTAGGGAGGAGGAGGTGAGTGGCAGAAAGAAAATTATACAAGAAATTTTATTAATGTTCTTTACACAATATAGATGGGGAAAATGCACAAGGAGGTAATTGTGGAGCCATGTTTCTAAGTAAGATGACACTCACTTAATTTGTACAACCAAGATACAGTGTGTTTTTCTATAATGACATGTTATTTATAGCCTAGTATTGTTTTACAGTAGCTGACTGAGAAAGTGACAAACATCTCTGTATATATAGAACTTAACTTAAAAAACATGTTTAAATAAGGTAATTTGCCCAAAGCTTCTCCACTGAATTTTAATTCCACAATATTTATTATACCGTATCAACAAAATGACACCAGATAAAAAAGACCACTAAGCTCAAAAACATCTATTTGGTATCTGTATCTTTGAAACTGTTTTCCAGTCAGTATTTACCAACACAGTTAAAAACCAGCATATTTACAATGCTTCTTTACCAGCCTGCTAGCAACTTGTTTCCATCTACTACTGAGCACCTCCTTTATTCGTGGTACTTCCCAGGGGATGATGGGGAAGCCCAATACGAAGTTCAGTCTTGCCCTAAAGGATTTTACAGTTATGGACAGAATCACTAAGGAAATTTCTGAAATGCAAGGCTTTTCAAAATTAGCTGCCAAAAAACGGAGAGTTAACTGTGAGTCAAAACAGCTGCAAACAGCTTTACCAAAAGAAAGGCATAAACTTCATCTTCAAGGACAGACAGAACCTTGGAAAGGTAGAGGAAACAGTGGAAGGCATTCCCGGCAGGCCAAGCAGCACACAAAGGGTAGCAAGGCGGGCATGAGGCTGGCACCAGCTCAGCAAGGGGCATGGTGGAAAGTATGCTCATGTGTAAGGTGGCAGGAGGGATCAGTCTGCTGGCATAGATAACAAGGCCACACAGAAGAGTGCACATAAAACATAAAAGTTCTATAGTACACAAACGGCACCAAACCAGAAAGACCTGAGGAGTGCTATATCTTACAGCTGCCAGGTGACATATACTCAATTAAAAGGCAGTTAGGATCAGCGGCTGACCAGCAGGAAGGTGTTGGACTAGTCCAGAGATCAAATGCTGTGGGCTTAAAGCAGACAAGTGGCCATCAGAATGGTGTCCAAGGACTGAGCCTAAGAGACATTTCAAAGTAGGAAATGACAGAAAAATCAAAGATGACTCCAAATTCTACCATGTGGAAAGGAAAATAAATACTGGTGTCACTGATAATACTGGGATAGTAGTTAAGAAGAACTGAGGTTTGGGAGTGGGGGAAGTGTAAAAGACTGGTGCGTTCACCATGACTAGTGAACTCTGGGGTAATGAGAGTGGCCACCCAGGTGAAGAAGTCCTGGAATCAGCGGCAAACCAGGCTGTTGTCAGATGACAGAGTATAAGAAAGGTTGGATTGTAGGTTTACAAATCAACTGGCATGCTGCAGGTAGCTACTAATCAGAAAATCTCACAGAGAAATGAACAGAGAATGAAGGAGAGACCACAAAAAAACAGAGAAAGGAACTAACACTTTTTAAGCATCTATGTGCCACCCACTGCATGAGCCACTTTGTATAAAGTAGAGAAAAAATTGAGAGGTAGGAAACCTAGAAAGCTTCCTCTCACAAAGAGGAGTGCACCAATGACAAAGCCAAACATGAAAGGAAATTCAAGAGAATAAAGACAGAGAAAAGAAAGGACATTGGCCTTTCCACTGCAAAGGTCACGGGCACCGTCTGGGAGAGATTTCCAGCTGTGTAGTGGAAGCCGAGGCTATGATGTGGGTGACTGAGAAGGACAGATATAAACTGAAGGCAGTGAATAAGAAGTAGGCATTTAAGTAGTTGGGCAGCAAATGGACAAGATTCAGTGGCTGCTAAAAAGGACATAAGTGCCTTGCAGTGAGTGCTCTTAACCCTTTGCTTATTTTAGTAATAGGAAAACACTGACCAACAAACTCAAAAGTCAAAGGTTAGGGCCTACATATCATATGATTCAAGGTAATGCAATTACGAGAAAATGGAAGACACACTTCAGTTTTTGCAGGCTCAATTTCCATCACCAGCAAATCCAGTTCAGCTATAAATATAACAAATTAACATATACTGATTGGAGCACATTTCACCTGCTTTACAGTTGAAAAGCTAACATCTCTCAAAACTCAATGCTAAAGAGACTAATAACAAAAATACAAAAAAAAAAGCCATAAAAAGGTATAAATATTTCGTATTACCTTTCCAAAATTGTAAAACATATTTTGAGGCCGGGAGCAGTGGCTCACACCTGTAATCCCAGCACTTTGGGAGGCCGAGGCGGGCGGATCACAAGGTCAGGAGATCGAGACCATCCTGGCTAACAGGGTGAAATCCCGTCTCTACTAAAAACTTCAAAAAATTAGCTGGGCGCGGTGGTGGGCGCCTGTAGTCCCAGCTACTGAGGAGGCTGAGGCAGGAGAATGGCGTGAACCCGGGAGGCAGAGCTTGCAGTGAGCTGAGATCACGCCACTGCACTCCAGCCTGGGCGACAGAGCGAGACTCCATCTCAAAAAAAAAAACAAACAAAAAAAAATATTTTGAAAAATAAAGCATCTAAAAGATCGATCACAATCATGTGAAAATCTGCGTTAGGAATTGTGGAGCTACTGGATTTGATTATAATGCTGGCAAAAACACTTGCTGCTTCAATGGAAAATATTTTCATCAATATTTCCAGTGATGAGCCCTAAGTAGAGACAGTACAATTCATTCATGAAACTTGCTAAGTTACAATTTATGCACTAATTTGTACTCAAAATGGTAAGGGTAATCATTCTTTAATCTTTCACCTAAAGAGTACACTCTTCTAAGTGGACAATAGGGAACAGGCAAACTTAGAACTGGCAAAACAATATTACATCTTGAGTATAACTCTTAGTGGTGTTGTATGGCTAAGTTGTTCAAAACAGACCAGAGGTGAGTTTTCTGCTAAACTCACTTTTCTATCCACTGCTAGCTGGAATCAACTTTTTTCACATTCTAGAAAATGATTATATTACTATATGTGCTCTTGCCAAAATGCTCTCACCATTTTGTTACTATAGATAATAATCCATTAATAGTAAATTTACTTCAAGAAGGAACACAGTTTATTTATAAAGAATCTTTTTTTTTTTTTTTTTGAGACAGAGTCTTGCTCTGTCACCCAGGCTGGAGTGCAATGGCACCATCTGGGCTCACTGCAACCTCCGCCTCCTGGGTTCAAGCGATTTTCCTGCCTCAGCCTCCCAAGTAGCTAGGATTACAAGTGCCCACCACCACACCCAGCTAATGTTTGTATTTTTAGTAGAGACGGGGTTTCACCATGTTGGTCAGGCTGGTCTCAATCTCCTTATCCCAGGTGATCCGCCCGCCTCGGCCTCCCAAAGTGCTGGGATTACAGGTGTGAGCCATTGCTCCCGGCCAAGAATCACTTTATTTAAATAAACTGCCTTGCAGTTAGGGAGGAAGACAGTTGACACTTAAGTGCTCACTGCAGTAGGCACCATGTCATGTGATACCTCTTCCATTCCACCACCATTTGAAATATTCCCATTTTAAAGGTCAGGAAACAGAGACTCGAAGAAGTTATTTAACTTGTCCGATATCACACAACTAGTAAATGACAGTCAAATCCATAACTAAGTTCTTTTGCCAACATACCAAGCTGCTTGCCATTCAAAAATAAAATCTTTACACGTAAGGCTTTTTCCAAAATGGATTTCCTCATCTTCTACCATTTCTTCTTAGGCATTTCACTGAATGTCCTAAAGCCTCAATTCAGGAAAGAACTGAGACCACTTCTTAGAAAGTTTTTAGGTCAGGCGCAGCAGCTAATGCCTGTAATGCCAGCACTTTGGGAGGCTGAGGCAGGAGAATCGCTTGAGCCCAGGAGGTCAAGTTTGCAGTGAGCCATGATCACACCACTGCACTCTAGCCTGGGTGACAGAGTGAGAGACCCTGTATTACAAAAAAATAATAAGTTTTTAGAACCACCACCCAATGAATCAACTGACAAGAAACATATCTGAGAGCTTTTACTGATAACAGATCTTCGCAAAAAGTTCTGGAGACCAACAGTACATCTAGTCTACCTTATAAACTGTACAGCGATTTTTACAATATTCTTTATTTTCGCAACACAAAATCAGGTGTCACAGTCCCTGACAAGGGTGAGTCCTAGGCTCTCTTGGGACTAGACTCTAAAGGACAGGCCCTCAGTGTGTGATGGAGTGAGCGAACGAATAAAGACACAGCCAGCAAAAATGTTTATATAGCAGAAAGAAATTATGAATCTGGAGGACCCCCAGAATGAAAGCATAAAGCAACCTCCCTCAACAAATGTCATTTTAAAAGCCAGAATCATGTTTGAGTTATATAAAAAGTAATAGGGCCGGGAGCAGTGGCTCACGCCTGTAATCCAGCACTTTGGGAGGCTGGGGCAGGCAGATCACTTGAGCCCAGGAATGGAAGGCCAGCCTGGGCAACATGGTGAAACCTCGTCTCTACAAAACTTAGATGGGCATGGTGGTGTAGGCCTGTAGTCACAGCTACTGAGGAGGCTGAGTGGAAGGATCACTTGAACCCAGGAGGCAGAGGTTGCAGTGAGCCAAGATCATGCCACTGCACTCCAGCCTGGGTGACAGGTGAGAGAGACCCTGTTCCAAGAAAAAAAACAAAAAAACAAAAAACCTCACTGTATTTTAATTTGCAATACCCCAATTAAAGCTACAAGAATGGTTACCATAAAAAAGAAAAAGAGAGAGAATAGCAAGTGCTGTCAAGGATGTTGAGAAACCAGAATGTAAAATGGTATAGGCAATTTGAAAAAACAGTTTGGCAGTTCTTCAAAAAGTTAAACATAAGAGTTACCATAGACCCAGCAATTCCACTCCTAGGTATATACCCAAGAGAAATGAAGATAAATGTCCACACAAAAACTTGTATAGCAATGTTCACAGCAGCATTACTGACAATAGCCAAAATGTACAAACAACCCAAATGTTCATCAACTGATGAGTAGATAAATAAGATGTGACATAGCCATACAGTAGGCTATTATCTGGTAGTAAAAACAAATGAAATACTGATACACACTACAATACAGATGAACTTCAAAAACTTTATGCTAAATTAATGCCAGGCCCAAAAGACCACAAATTATATGATATCATTTACACAAAACGTCCACCATAGGCAAATCTAAAGAGAAAGAAAGTAAATTAGTGGTTGCCTTAGGCTGAAGAAACCAGGAAAAGGCATAACTGCTAATGGGTACAAGGTTTCTTTTCTGGAATAATGAAAATGTTCTAAAATTAGATTATCATGATGGTTACAGTACGCTGTAAATATACTGAAAACCAATGAATTGTATACATTAAGTAGGTGATTCTCCTCTTATTTTTTAAATAAAACTATTTTAAAATAAGAAAAGCTTACAATTGTTTGCTTCTCATTTTTCTTCTTCATACAGCACGGCATGCATGCCGTAGGGAAGACTTATTTCATCAAGAACAATACACTATGGTTTTTCCTTGATTTAGAATACTGTCTTTCTAACACCCTACTTCTAACAGTAAAAGAAAATAAAGTTGGGAATTTCTAACATTTAGAAAATAGTCATTAATAAATTAAAGGACAAAGTTTTAAAAAAAATGAGAACCTTAAGCTCACACCTCTAACTCCAAAGCAGGAGGAATTTGCTTGGTCCAGCTCAGCACACCAGACACTACTACACTCTCTGAGCTCTAATAACACTTACCATCAGAGCCTTGATCATGGATCGCGGTGCGAACCTCCAGGGATTGCCTCAAGCCAAAGACACGTCAATCTAGCTGAAGTCAGGATGAACATATATTCAACTTTCAAAGCATATAATCAATGTCCAACCTTCCCAATGTAGTTGTATCAATGCATATATCACAAGCGTGAATAACCAGCTCCAGTGGCTCTACATACTCAGTGATAGTGGGTTTTAAAATTCCTGCAAATCTAGTGTGTGTGTGACATATCCCTGTGTTTTAATTTGCATCCCCCAATTAAAGTGATACTGAATGCCTTTTCTTATGTTTACTGACCACTGGATTCCCTCTTTTGAGAAGTACCTTCTCAAGTCATTTTCCTACTAGGCTGTCTTCCTTATTTATAGATTTGAAGGAACGCTTCACATATTCTGACAGTTCTATATGATTATTCTCCCACTCTGTGGCTCATTTTTTCACTCTCTTTATGGCATCTGTTGATAATGGTTTTAATTTTAATGTAGTCATATTTATCAACCCTTTCCTTTATAGTTAGTGCTTTCTGTCTCTTGTTTTAAGAAATTCTTCCCCATTCTGAAGCCACAAAGATCTTCTCTTATAGTTTTGCCTTTCACGTTGGAAATTTCTATTTTGATTCATATTGGAAAGATCCAATTTCTTTTTATTTTTCCCATCTGTAAAACTGATTATTGTTAACTATATTTGTCTCCAGTGTCTAGACATATAACCACTAAGAAAAATAGAAACTAATGAGATCCTCCTTTTGTTGAGGACCTACTATGTTACTATGCTGAGTACTTTATATACAGTATACAAATATACGGTAATTCTGCTAAGTACATTATTACTAGTACCATCTTACAGAAAATGAAACTAAGGCTAAGAAACATGCCCAAGCTGTTAGAAGATAAAGATGGGATCCATGTCTGTCTAATCTAGTGCCCATAATGTTTCTGCACACCATACTACTTTAAGAATGTGATCTCTGAATAAAAGAGGAAATATTTTCATTTTGAGGATGTTAGAGTCACTTTACTCTCCAGGTCCACTAATATACTGACACTTATTTTTATTTGGCAGTTCTTTTATTAATTCACTCAACAGGTATTTCTTGAGTTCCTATTATGTGCCAGGTACTGTTCCAGGCTCTAGTGATGAAGTAGTGAGCAAAACAAAATCCCCACCCTCTTGGGGGTTTATAATCTAATCAGATCAGAAGTGTAGTCTCCCATGTTTATTCTACATTAAGTCTTACACAGTTAATAAAGGAAACCTTCCACCGACAGCAGAGTGACAGGACTGCAACATGAAGCACTCTCATGGAGCAAGAAGGAACTTAAAGAGCAACTTGGAGAAATACCAGTATTCCTATGAAAGAACCTCAAGAAATAAAGCATCCCATGCCTCTTCCCTTCTCCTGCAGCTTATACCTTTGCTCTTCAAAAAAAGCAATATAATTATCTTAACAAAATGAGCATGGCTTCTTGTAAACATCTATACACACCTTGTACTGTTTCTAAATTCTTTTCCTTCTCTATTTAAAAAAGATGCTTTTCAGTGTGTGACACATAATAATAAACTGCTTTTTCATCAATACCAGCTGGAAGTCTACGCATACTTAGAAAATTGAAGAATGGGCTGGGCGCGGTGGCTCACACCTGTAATCCCAGCACTTTGGGAGGCGAAGGTGGGTGGATCTCGAGGTCAGGAGATTGAGACCATCCTGGCTAATATGGTGAAACCCCGTCTCTACTAAAAATACAAAAATTACCTGGGTGTGGTGGCATGGGCTTGTAGTTCCAGCTACTCAGGAGGCTGAGGCAGGAGAATCGCTTGAACCCAGGGAGGTGGAGGTTGCAGTGAGCCTAGATTGTGCCACTGCACTCCAGCCTGGGCGACACAGTGAGACTCTGTCTCAAAAAAAAAAAAAAAAAAAAAAAAAAAAAAGAAAATTGAAGAATGCAAGAACCAGGCAAGAAAAAGTGTTAGTTCTGCAGTACAATATGAAGGCTAAGAACTTCCTTTATCTTCCCACCACCTGCCTGGATCTGTTTTCATCCTTCAGAGAAAGGAAAATCCCTTCCCTGAAGCTCTAGACCCCACCCCGTTTCCCTATTTACTCTGTAACCTAGAACCTTCAGTTAAACCTCATGTTCTACACCCGTATCTACCATAACAGTCCCATAAGATCAATACACAAACAGGCTCTCATGTTGCTATCTCAATAGTAAAACAAAACCCCTTTGTGCCCTCCACGCACTTCTCCATTTCTCTGCTTCCTCCGCACAGCAAGCTGTCTCATCTCAGAGCCTTGCCTTCATACGGAATTTCTTCATTTCCTCCCCAATCTGGCTACAGCCTCACCTAACTCACTGGTACTGCTCTTGTCCAGGTCACCAATGACCTTCCAGTTGCTAAATCCAATGGTTTTCTCTCTTATTGTACCAGACCCTCCATTCTACACAGTAAACTGCCACTTCTCAGAGAATTTTCTTCTCTCAGGTACTGTGACACTACTTTCCTGGTTGTCCTTCTTCCTCTTCAGCCAACCTTTTTTTTTTTTTTTTTTTTTTCCTCTTTAGTCAATCCTGTCTCCTTCGCTGCCTCCTCCAGAATCACAAGTTCTAAAGCTTGGAATTCCTTGGGGTTTGGTGCTGAGTTCTCTTCTTTTTTCCCTATCCACACTGGAATTCTCTTCCCAGGTGATGTCATGCAAATTCATGGGTAAAAATATTATCAATACTCACACCTGTAATCCCAACACTTTGGAAGGCTGAGGAAAAGGATTGCTTGAGCCCAGGAGCTCGAGACCAGTCTGGACAACATAGTGAGACTTCGTTTCTACAAAAAAATTTTTTTTAATTAACTGGATGTGGTGGCCTGTATCTGTAGTCCCAGCTACTGGGGAGGCTGAGGTGGAAGGATCATGTGAGTCCAGGAGGTCAAGAGGGCTGCAGTGAGTTATGACTGTATCACTGCACTCCAGCCTGGGCAAAAGAGCAAGACTATGTCTCAAAAAACAAATGAAAAAAAGCACATGCACGTGCACGTGTGTGTGTGTGAAATCAATGATTAGGAGGACTGTCACTGGTATGTGTGTGGGTGTGTGTATGTGTGTATGTGAAATCAATGATTAGGACTCACTCACTGAGTTCCAGACTCACATATCCAACTACTCATTTGGAATTTCCATTTTAATGTTACATGGGCAACCAAACCAATTTGCTTCTCAACTCAACTCTCCCCAGGTTTCCCCATCTCAACATTACAGGACCAACCTAGTCAAAAACTTAGAAACCACTGTTGATGGCTTCCTCTTCCTCACCCTGTCCATGAGCAAGTCCTATTGAGTCTAGCCACCACACATTTTGAAATCAAACACTTCTCTCCATTTTTCACTGTCATCATCCTAGTCCATGCCACTTAGACTATTGCAGCGACCTCCAAACTGTCTCCCTTTCCACATTTGGAAGTCCATTCTCCACAGAGCATACAGGCATTTTTTAAAACACAAAGCAAATCATGACACAATCCTACTTAAAGCCTTTCAGTAACTGCCTAAATAGTAAAATCAAAACTCCTTACTGGGAATACGAGGCCCTGCAAGTTCTGGTGTCCCCACTTACCACTTCGGCTTCTTTCCATTCACACTCCCTCCATGGGTTCCTAGTTCAACACAGACTCCAATCTCAGGGCCTCTACAGGTGCTCTCCCCATCACCCAGCCTTCTCTACACGACTGCTTCTTGCCTTCCACAGCTTAGTCTAAAACCAGTACGTAATGATTTTTTTTTTCTTGCCGTAGCCAGTGAGTACCAAGAAAAAACAGTAGGCCAGGTGTGATGTAATCCCAGCACTTTGGGAGGACAAGGCAGGTGGATCACCTAAGGTCAGGAGTTCAAGACCAGTCTGGCCAACATGGTGAAACCCCATCTCTACTAAAAATACAAAATTGGCCCCGCGTGGTGGTGCACGCCTGTAATCCCAGCTACTCGGGAGGCTGAGGCAGGAGAATCGCTTGAACCTGAGAGGCAGAGGTCGCAGTGAGCCAAGATGGTGCCACTGCACTCCTGCCTGGGCGACGGAATGAGACTCCATCTCAAAACAAACAAACAAACAAAGAAAAAACAAAAAAGAAAAAGAAAAAAAGGAAAAAAGAGATTTTTCACTCTACTGAACACATCCCCATCTTATTTTCTAACATATCAGTCAGATTTCCTGCCTAGTATTTATCAAAATTACTAGATTTTACTTATTTCCTTGCTGGTTTATTATCTCCCTACCTTCCTGCAATACAAGTTTTTGTCTTTTTGGGGTAGTATATTAAAGCCAATACATGTTTGTAGAATGAATGGCAGAAAGAACAAGGTGAGGATGGAAGGAGGAGGGAAAAGGGGAAACCAACAACAGACAACACATTTCCAATCTATACCCAGGATTCCACCCAGAGTTTTGTAATACAGCCTTTCCATACTAAGTAAAAGTAGAGGCCGGGCGTAGTGGTTCACTCCTGTAATCCCAGCACTTTCGAAGGCTGAGGCGGGCGAGTCACCTGAGGTGAGGAGTTTGAGACCAGCCTGGCCAGCTGGGCATGGTGGTGCGTGCCTGTAATCCTAGCCACATGAGAGGCCAAGGCAGGAGAATCGCTTGAACCCAGGAGGCAGAGGCTGCAGTGAGCTGAGATTGCGCCACTGCACTCCAGCCTGGGCAACAAGAGTGAGACTCTGTCTCAAAAAAAGAAAAAAGAAAGAAAGTAGAGGTCCCCTATTGGCTACATTGAGCCTAACAGTAATATAAAACAATATATAATAAACTTAATCTATTCGTAAAGGACATCTCAAACAACAATCTTTTTTACACTCAGTACATTTCTAACAAAAGATCAAATTCAGTTATCACTTCTCTACAACTAGTCTTGAGAGTAACTAGTGTGTACCTAAATTTGCTGACGTAAATCTGGAGACAATTTTACTTAAAACCTAATGTCAAGGAAAGGAAAAGGTAATACAAAACTCACGTGCTTTATGCCTACCCTCATTAGAAAATGTCTCTAGGAAAGCAAAATATTAAAGCTGGGCGATGTGTAAATTGGGGATATATTATATTATCTCTACTTCTGTGTTATGTTTAAATTTTTCTATAATAAAGAGTTAAAAAAATAAAAGTAAATGCCTCTATGAAGTCAAAAGACAGCAAGTATCTGTGGGTCACAGACACACTCCTGGCTCAAGTGCACTCTGTTGCCATTTGGAGATTTAATTTAAATCAGTTGATGGTTGCTAACAGTGTCTTCATAAGTCTTATGACCTAAGGCCTTCATCAGGGCCTTTTTGGGAGAATCAGAGGATACAAGAAAGTAGGACTCCCCTTTCGCCTGCTCTGTGTCACAGCCTTCCAGCCCCAGCACCACCAGCTCAGCCCCTTTGTATGGGAGTTTCCAATAACCACAGCTCAAAACAGCAACCACAGGGAGAAATAAAATCATTTACAAGGGGAAAAGAGAAAAAGTACGCAGAAGGGGAAAATATTAATACATTATTTTTGCTTAAATTCAAACCAACCATTTCCCCTAGAATTCTGATGAGGTAATATTTCTTCTAAAGTAGTACTTCAAATTCAGGAAGGGATTCATAGAAGACTAAATGCAAAAACAGCAGAGGCCAGCCACCCCACCCAATAAAGTTTCTTCTCTCAAAGATTCCTCACCACACTCTAGGATTCGTTTATGGCATTAAATAAAAAGTGGTTAACAGGTGAAAATTAAGGCCTCACTAGGTGAAACAAAAAACAGAAGAATCTAAGCTATTCTAGCAGGTGTTTGTTTTCTACTGTAGAAACAGCCTAATTGGACTGGGTGTGGGGGCTCACACCTGTAATCCCAGTGCTTTGGGAGGCCGAGGTGGGCATATCACTTGAGCTCAGGAGTTGGAGACCAAACTGGGCAACATGGTGAAACCCCATCTCTAGTAAAAACACAAAATTAGCTGAACATGGTGGCACGCACCTGTAGTCCCAGCTACTCGGGAGGCTGAGGCAGGAAAATTGCCTGAGCCCCGGAGGTAGATGCTGCAGTCAGTCATGATCACACTGCTACACTCCAGCCTGTGCGACAGGGTGAGGTGCTGTCTCAAAAAAAAAAGACAAACATAAGACGCTGTTTCTATAAACAACAAACAAATAAGCCAGAATGAAGAAGCAAAATACACTATAGATATACAGTAGAATATTATTCAGTCTTTAAAATGAAGGTAATTCTGACACGTTACAATGTGGATGAACCTTGATATTAAGCTAAGTGAAATTAGCCAGTCAGTCACAAAAAGACAAATACATGACTCCACTTATATGAGGTACTTAAAGTAGTCAATTTCATAGAACTGAAAAACAGAATGCTGGTTACCAGGGCGAGGTGGAGCAGGGAATGGGAAGTTATTACTTAACAGGTATGGAGTTTTAGTTTTACAAGATGAAAAGAGTAATGGAGACGGACTGTGGTAATGGTTGCACAACACTATGAACATAGTCATACCACTGAACTGTACACTGTACTGCAGTTAAGACGGTAAGTTTTATGAATGCATTTAATACCACTAAACTATATTTTTAAAAATGGTTAAGATGCTAAATTTTATTTTGCCACAATAAAAAAATTAAAAAAAATAAAATGTTGTCATCCCTAATAAATAGCTTATTAATAACTTCATGTCAAAAATCATGTAGTTACCAACCAAGTATGTTTAGATTTTGGTGTCCTTGTTCATAAAGTGAGAACAGGAAAAAAAGAGGAGCAACCCGACCTTTAAATGACAGCAGAGCCCTGAGTAACAGATGACTCTAATTAGATCAGGACAGGTCAATGTGATCCTTTAGGTGACAGAGATCTAATCTGGGACACAGTTGGGCCTAAACACAGATTTACTGAACTCAAGGAAATGAGCACTTAATCACACAAAGAGATCAGGGCCACAGTGAAGATATGTTTCCTGTCTTGTTCCATTTCTAGAGGCTGAGTTCAGTTTTGTGGTTCAACACATGGATATGACTAGGCTAAACTGGGATTTAATTCTTAGCTTTCTTACATTTCAGTCATGGTCTAAGATCTCACTCTGTATTATTATTTGGTGGCACAATCCACACTACTCAGTTTAATTTGTTCTACATCTAAATTTATCTCCATACATGAATTAAGTAAATACCATCTGTGCTGGATAGTGTATGCTGGTACTTAGTCCCACATCTACCCTTCCAGACTCTCCCTGCATCATCAGGCCTGAAATCTACATTTCCAAACTCCCCTGTCAGCTGTGCTCCCATTAGGCTCCAGCAGCAGCACTGGCAGCAGTACAGGTTCCTGCTTGGCTGCAGCGAACTACAGCAGCATCAGTGAGAAATGGGGGTTTGTGGGCTCTGGTTTGTGGGTACCTTCTCCCTTTTGTTCTTTCAGCCCTTCCTTTTGTAAACAATCCCTAGAGTTACATCCCTCTTGAATGAAACACCTGGAGTGCTTTGCTGACTAGACACTCACTAATAGCCCACCAAATTCAAAACTTACATAACTCATGGGCCAGGGTGGGGAGCTATGCTATGAAATATTCATTCATCCATTCATTCAACAAATTTTTAGTGAGCAATTACTATGGACCAGATGCTGTTGTAGGTACTGGAGATATAGTAGGAGACAACACAGACAAAAATCCTTGTCCTCAAGGAGCTTATATTCTAGTGAAGGAGAGGCAATACTCAGGACAAGTAAATCAAACACATAGTGTGTAACACAAGTGTTAAAACGAAAAAAAATTAAGCAGGGGCAGGGATATGAAATGTTGGAGAAGGGTTGAAATTTTAGATACACAGGTCACCGAGGTGATTTTGGGGGAGGGGAATCCAAAGAGGAAAGGGAGCTAGTTACTCATGTAACTGTAGGAAGAGCATTCCAGGCAAGGGAAGATATGTACAACAGTCCTAAGGAAGAAGCCTCCTTGGCATGTTCCTATGTGGAACAGAACAGGCAATGGGGAGGATATCTGAGAGATGGGGAGAGCCAGCCATGAGCGCCTTGTTGGCTATGATAAAGGCTTTAGCCACTGCAGTAAATTCTGAGCAGAGTAACATCATCTGACTTACTTGTTAACAGGGTCGTTGTGTGTCAACAACAGACTAAAAGGGCAAAGGTAGAAGTAACAGGGAAAACAGCAAAGAGGGTCCCAAAATAATCCAAGTCAAACTGAATGATCGCTGGTACCAATGTGCTGGCACTACTCAGAGGATGCTAAGCAAATTCTGAATATATTTTGAACTCCTATCTGGGACTTTAAAAGTCAGGGGCCCGTCCAACAATCTCGCTGGAAATCACACAATAGAAACTTCAATGGGACTCCTACAAGGTGTAAGAATATAACCAATATTATGGAATTATTTAATTATATTTGTCTAAAGCCATTATACTGTTTATGTTTTGATATTTAGCCAAATATAAGAATATAAAGGCTTGGGGCCGGGCGCGGTGGCTCAAGCCTGTAATCCCAGCACTTTGGGAGGCCGAGACGGGCAGATAACGAGGTCAGGAGATCGAGACCATCCTGGCTAACACGGTGAAACCTGTCTCTACTAAAAAATACAAAAAACTAGCCAGGCGAGGTGGCGGGCGCCTGTAGTCCCAGCTACTCGGGAGGCTGAGGCAGGAGAATGGCATAAACCCGGGAGGCGGAGCTTGCAGTGAGCTGAGATCCGGCCACTGCACTCCAGCCTGGGCGACAGAGCGAGACTCCGTCTCAAAAAAAAAAAAAAAAAGGAATATAAAGGCTTTAACCATTATATATAAGAATATAAAGTATACAATGACTTTAGCCAAAAATAAATAACTGCAAATTAACATTCTCCAAGTTATTATAGGAGAAAACTAATGTATAACATGCCAGAGTTACAAAATTTTTAATAAATTTATATAAATATTATAGAAACAGTATAGAAATATATAAGTACCTATAAATCCAGCTTTTATTAGACTGGTCAAATTAGAGAAAAAATATGACCCTCTTAACTGTATTTCCAAGAGGATAATTATCAAAATGTATATTTTCTAGAGAGCCAATGAAGAAAGAAATTTAGAACTAGAAAAAATCTGGGAGTCCCATTCCCTTCGTTTTTGGACTAAAGTAATAAAGCCCAGACATAAATGAAGCCTGGTCATTCTTCAAGCATCAAAACATATTTCAGGCTGGGTGCAGTGGCTTATGCCTGTATCCTAACACTTTGGGAGGCTGAGGTGGAGGGATCACTTGAATTCAGGAGTTTGAGACCAGCCTGGGCAATGTTGGGAGACTCTGACTCTACAAAAAACTTAAAATTTTTAAAAATTAGCCAGGCATGGTGGCACACACTTACGGTCCCAGCTTTTGGGAAGCTGAGGTGGGAGGTCACTTGGGCCCAGGAGGTAGATGATTCAAGTGAGCCATGATAGCGCCACTGCACTCCAGCCTGGGTGACAGAGTGAACCCTGTCTTTTTAAAAAAAAAACAAAAAACAATACTGTGATGGAAATATTTCTAGAATATATTTTTACTTCCCTATCTTCTCAAAACAGAGACTCCTAAACACACTTCATCTTTGCCTTGGTAACTCTGGTCTCTCTAAAGAGCAACTATACCCAGCCCAGGTGTGATGCTGGACTTTGCTAACTGCTGCCTTCACTATGCAGCCCTAACAATCTCTACTCATCTTGTTCCCAGCTGATGGTGTCTGATCTATATGGAAGGTTGGAAAACAGTTAAGAACCATACATCAGTTTTGGTGCAGGAGCTTTATAGCAATTATTGTCAGCACTTGAAAACTGATTTTGCTTGCTCTCAGTGTTGGGCTGTGTTTTGAAGAGATAATATTGCGTACAAATGGATGGATAACTGATGAAAGCACATTGCTTTAGAAAAAGTTCTACCCCCACATGCAACTGATCACCTTACAGAAAGTGTAGTGTTAAATTATTAAAAGCAAAATTATCTGAAAAAATATTAACACCATAAACATCACCACATGAAAACGCAAACTGCCACAGTAATGCTTATGTCTCAAGTAACAGCTTACAAGTATCAACAGTAAAGTAATAAGCTATAATAAAAAGGCACTTCATCTCTTCAAAACCTGCTATCCCACCAAAATTCTCCAGTAGTTAACATGAACTAAATTTTTGGTCCCTTTCCTAGCATTCTACCAAAATCAGTTTAATTTTAAAATAATAAAATATTTTATTGTATTAGAAAGGAAAGATTCTAAAAACATGCAAAACCATAAGTCAAGACAGTAAATGACTCACACATAACCACTCAGTGAGGATAGTAAGTCTCCCTTAGCAATTAAAGAGCAAACAGAGGAAGTCAACAGAGAATACAAAGTAAAAAGGCTGAGGCCCTTTAAGGATATGCTGGAATTCCTGCCAAGCTGCATGTCATGCCCACAAGTTAACAGAGTTTACCCTCCCTCCCTGTGCCCCCATAGCTGCTCATTGCAGTTACAGGTGGGTCCCACGGTTGCCTACAGTCCTAGATGTAACAGCCCAGAGATCTGTGTGGTTGGTTGTCAGCTGCTTCTACTACTCTCAAAAAGGAAGAGTTGGCAAGAACCTCGCCAAAATTAAATAATAGTTTTAGAAGGAGGCAGCGCTAAAGATAAAGGCTTGAGAAGGGATTTTTTTCTTCCTTTAGAGACAGGGTCTTGCTCTTTCCCCGGAGAGGCTAGAGTACAATGGTGCAATCACGGCTTATTGCAGCCTCGACCTCCTGGGTTCAAGCAATCCCCTTCAGCCTCCCAAGTAGCTAAGACTACACAATTGTGCCACCACACCTGGCTAATTTTTAAATTTTTGTAGAGATGGGGACTCGCTAGGTTGCCCAGGCTGGTCTCAAACTCTTGGTCTCAAGTGATCCTCCTGCCTTGGCCTCCCAAAGTGCTAGGATTATAGGCGTGACCCACCATGCCCAACAGGGAAGGGAATTCAAAAGAAAATTTCAGGGTTATTTTCTTATTTTATACTAGATGTTTCCTCTATTAAGACCTGAAATTTTTACCTTATTAGAAATTCTTACACTAATAATACAACATATATTCACAAATCACTAACTCCCTGTCCTTTACTCCCACAAAAATCCTTTCTCAAAACAAAACTCTGAAAAAGGTTAGCCCATTCCCACACTCCCATCAAAATACCTTCCGTAGTAGATGCTTTACACTTTTTTGACAACACTTAAACACAAGTTCTGTATCATTTCCTGTCCTGGTACTATAAGCTCAGGGAACTTACTCAATTTTGCATTCCCTAAACCCCTGGCACCACCGCTTCATGTCACAGCTATTTAGCGTCTGCTAAATGAATTACTATGGTATCAGATCATGGCACCTCCAATTCACTAACGAGAAAATTTAACTTTTTAACACAGCAATAACATTTCTACCTCCAGGAATACTGTCATTTTCACAGGAGACGAAAATTCAGTGATTCAGTGCTTGCCAGAGGTCAGCTATTTCTGACAAGTCCTAGTATGCGCATGAGCCAATCAGGCTGCAGCTGCCTTTTTTAACAGGCATGGATGGAAGAATGAGAAAGGTCACTAAAGCAGAGGCCTTGTGTAAATTCTGGATGGAAGAATGAGAAAGGTCACTAAAGCAAAGGCCTTGTGTAAATTCATTAGGCATCATCCATAGGAAATTTGCTTCCTCTTCAGTCCTCTTAAAATCCTGTGAAGTTAAAACATGCCTTTAAGTCATTGTTTCTTCCCCCTGTTCTTTAACCCATTTATGCTGGAGGTTGCAAATTTGTGTGAAAAATCACACCTTGGTGATGACCTTGAGCACTAGGATATAAATAACTCCCACAAGTTTAGCGTTCCAGTAATGGAACACTAGGCATAAATGGGTTAAACTTTGGATAGTCCAACTTGCCAGGGTACCCCATTGTTTACAAAGCCTTTCACAGTACAAAAAACTTGATTAACCCTAATAGCCTGCTGACGTCTACGGTTATTTCTTTTTCTCAGACCACTTTTTTTGAGACCCTCGCTCTGTCATCCAGGATGGAGTACAGTGGCTCAAACACGGCTCACTTGTAGCCAGATTCAAGCGATCTTCCTGCCTCAACTACCTGAGTAGCTGAGATAACAGGTGCACACCACCACACTCCATTAATTTTTGTATTTTTTGTAGAGACAGGGTTTTGTCATGTTGCCCAGGCTGGTCTCGAACTCCTGGGCTCAAGCAATCCACCTGCCTTGGCCCAAAATGCTGGGATTACAGGCATGAGCCACCACGCCTGGCTTTCAGACCACTTCTTGAATGCACCTTAGTTCCATAAAACTTGTGTTTTGACATCCAGTGTGATACTGTTTCTTTGCCACAAATTCAACTTTACAAGTCACATCTCTTTGTCTGCCTTCATGGGTCAAAACTATTTACTAACTGGGCATGGTGGCACATGCCTGTACCAGTAGTCCCAGCTACTCGGGAGGCTGAGATGGGAAGACAGCTTGAGTCCAGGAGCTGGAGGCTGTAATGTGCTATCATGATCATACCTGTGAATGGCCACTGCATTCCAGTCTGGGTGACACAGCAAGACCCCATCTTAAAAAAAAAATTACCTGCTAGAACACAAAACAAATGGCAGAAAGAAGGCCATAGCAGAGCAAACACACAACTCAGAAATGCCCAGTCTAGCACTCAGTGGCTGGAAACGCTTGCAGGGAAGTGCACAAGTGCTCTCAAAGGGGACCTGCCTGCTTGTCACTGGCTCGGTGTGTACACCCTCTGAGCAAGTCATAAGAGTCATGGGCTAGGCCAGGTGCAGTATCTCACGCCTGTAATCCCAGCACTTTGGGAGGCCAAGACAGGCGGATTACGAGGTCAGGAGATCGAGACCATCCTGGCTAACATGGTGAAACCTCGTCTCTACTAAAAATACAAGAAAATTAGCCGGGTGTGGTGGCGGGCGCCTGTAGTCCCAGATACTCAGGAGGTTGAGGCAGGAGAATAGCGTGAACCTGGGAGGCGGAGCTTGCAGTGAGCCGAGATCGCGCCACTGCACTCCAGTCTGGGAGACAGAGCAAGACTCTGTTTAAAAAAAAGAAAAAAACAAAGAGTCATGGGCTAGAAATGTACTACCATGGGGGAAAAAATGAATAGACTACACCATGAATTGTCGCACTTTTTAGGAAGACATTTTACAGAAAATGGCAGTATGCAGAGCGTTATTGAAGGAGTATAAATATATGCTCTGAGGGGTATTCTGAAGTTCTTTTAATGAAGAATAATAACTAAGAGCTTGGACTACAAAGGCATATATAACACTGTAAGATTCAACTACAGAATGCCTCAAGATTCCAAACTCAGTTTCTTTAGACATTCTGCACCAGAACAGGAGCATCATGTTTAAAATTCCTTACCAAGTAGCCCAGGTAAAAACCAACTTTTAAAAACTTAGCTGTATTTCTGCCAATGTACAAAAGAATACCACCCAAATCCAGAAATTGATAGAATTTGTTAATCCTTGCTGCTGCAATTTTCTCAAAACAAAAATACAAAAGCAACTATCTGAATTCATAACAAGCAGCACACATTCAGGCCTTAGGCTTCAAAAGCATGATCAATACCTCAGTAGTCTGAAGACAACTTCAGATGCTTTAGTTTCCCAAGACCCAGTCGGGGATTCTGCCATCCTTCCACAACATGGGGTGGGTGGAGGGTGGGGAGAATGGGAGTGGTAGAAGGCCTCTCCATGACTCTCTACCTCCAAATCCTCTTATTCCACTGCACCCAGCTTCTCTACCTTCTGCATCTTGGGGGCAGGCAGGCTGGAGAACAGTCTACCCCCACAAATATACTAACTTACAAAAAATAAACCACTTTAAGTATCACAAATACTAACAGAAAAAAGCACTTTTAAGTATTAGAAAACCTTTCTTAATCCAAGCAAACTCAATTATCATTAGTCTATGGTACTGTTTGTAGCAGCAAAAAACTTAAAATAACCCAAAATATACATAAATATGGAAACAACTAAATAAATTAAGGTGCATCCACGCAATGAACTACTAGGCAACCATTAAAAAAATGCAGCAGATCTATGTGTACTTGGATATATCCAAGATATTTTCAGTGAAAAGAGCAAAGCGCAAAGCAATGTCTAAAATATACCACCCACTTGAGTTTTTTTAATGTGGATGGAGAAATACACGCTTTATACACATAGAATGTTTCTGTAAAAATACACAAGAAACTGGGAATAACAGTGGCCTACAGAAGGGACTGAGGAACTAGGGGCTTCAGTAAAAAGGAATACACTCTTTTTTGATATTCAAAAAAAACTTTACTATGTACATGTATCCGTTTAAAATGTTTTAAAGGCGTACTTAAGTCTGTGATTATGATTTAAAAAAATAAAGCAACAGAAGAAAAAGTAACTCCTATTAAAAGTGATGTCCGCCGGGTGCGGTGGCTCAAGCCTGTAATCCCAGCACTTTGGGAGGCCGAGACGGGTGGATCACGAGGTCAGGAGATCGAGACCAGGCTGGCCAACACGGTGAAATCCGTCTCTACTAAAAAATACAAAAAACTAGCCGGACGAGGTGGCGGGCGCCTGTAGTCCCAGCTACTCGGGAGGCTGAGGCAGGAGAATGGCATAAACTCGGGAGGCGGAGCTTGCAGTGAGCTGAGATCCGGCCACTGCACTCCAGCCTGGGCGACAGAGCGAGACTCCGTCTCAAAAAAAAAAAGTGATCTCATTTTTCTTATTTCTGAAGTCTTTGTGGCACAATTTGAATTCAGTAAAACGGGAGAGTGGAGGGATTGGGAGTTTGGAGAGGTTCCTTCCACCCTCCTCCTTTAAAATTACAGTAACTTTCAACTGGCCATAATGCTAAAAAAAAAAAAATCTACTTGCTTCTCCAACAAAAATATTTGGCTCCACTGTAACCAACATTTAAAAGATACAAATACATTAGCAAGTCTGTGACTAAAGTTCAATTACATTTTATATGCTAATATGAAATGCTAATCATATTTTTATGAGTCAACAGTTTTACATAAGATTATTTTGTTTCTAAACCAACAAAGAACTTTAGAATTAGTGAAGCGTCCAAATTACCTAAACTCACTCCACTCAAGCATCAGTTCAGTAAAACACTAAAAGGTTTTCCCCCATAGCTTCAAAATTCCCAATCATTCTCCATTTCAAGCACGATGTGGGGCAGGGACAAGGGAGACAGGAGGCAAAGCCTAAGCCTGTCCAACCCTCTTCCAACTCTGTAGATGGCTCCTCCTGGTTTCAGGGATCCCAGTTCCTCACACAGATAAAGCCATCATCAGCACTCCTACATTAAGTGCACTGATTGCATTAACAACAGTGGGAAGCGAGTGGCTCCACCGGCTTGGATTCTGAAGCTCAACCTGCGGCCCATGCACCTGTGAATAACAACAGGCTCTCTCATCAGTCACACAGGGCAAAGGAAGTGGAGCTGCCCCACCCCACACCCACACAGAACCAGACTGCTGATTGCCTCTTTGTAACTTCTGCCACAAAAAGTAAAGCAAGTGCCCTGCAATTGGATTTTTACTAATGGAAATGTATTTGTCGAGAATCCAAAGATGCTCAGTTATCTTGGAAAAAAGTTATAAAATAACATGATCTTCAAAAATGAAGATGAGGAAAGGTATTTTGCCAACTTAAAACATTCATCAAAATAGATACTTAAAGCAGCAAAATATGACAAAATACTAGTTTCTGATTTTTAAAAAACCTGAACATTCAGAACTAAAACTATAACACTATTAAAAAAAAAAGTGTCCAAGAATAGGAAAAAAATATTTCTTAATAATGTATAAATTGGTTATTTATTCACACCTCCATTTACATACACGTATTTGCCAGATGCTCAGTACCAGGATGCCATGGTGATTAAAATACAGACACAGTCCCTACCTTCAGAGCTTACAATAGTAAATGAACACAAGGAATAACACATTGGTAATGTAGTTTATCTCTCCCACAAGGGACAATTAGGAAAAACATCCTGGGAGTAGGTTCACAGATTTTAATATTCTCTAGAGTGGCTTTAAAGTATTTTATGATAAATTACAATTAAAATATTAAAACGAGCTAAAAATAAAATATTTCATATAGTGAAAAGTGTCACTAAGAAAATCAAACAACGGTGAGAAAAAAGTGCCTCTGGAATGGAGGTAAGGATATCCAGGGAAGGCTTCACTGAGCTGAACCCTCCATGATTAAAAGGAATTAAATGTAACAAACTTGATGTGCAGCCAGCTGGACACAATGGTTCATGCCTGTAATCCCAGCACTTTCAGAGCCCAAGGCGAGTGGAATATTTGAGCTCAGGGGTTCAAGACCAGCCTGGACAACATGGCGAAAACCCATCTCTACTAAAAATACAAAAAGTAGCTGAGCATGGTGGTGCATGCCTATAGTCCCAGCTACTTGGGAGGCTGATGTGGGAGGATCTCTTGAACCCAGGAGGCAGAAGCTGCAGTGAGCCGTGATCACCCCACTGCACTCCAGCCTGGGTGACAGAGCGAGACCCTGTTACAAAAAAAAAAGAAAAACAAATTGATATCCTTGGGATGGACAGAAGACCCATGTGGGAAAGCAAGTGGAAAAGTGGTAGAAGTGGGCAGGGAACAAGAAACAAAGAGTATTGTAGGCCACACAAGGAGTTTGGATTTTATTCTAATTACTACGGAGAGCCACTGGCACGCTCTAAGCCTGGAAATGACAAGATGAGAGCTCATTAAACATAACCATTTCTTGTTTAGAACATGATACATTTTCAAATAGAAATAACATTATAAGTGGATATGTTGCAGTATTGCTTCCATGCCTTCATTCAGCTATAATTTATTTAGTGTCTCCTCTGTGCTAGGTTGTGTGCGAGGTACTAACTAGGAATAAAATAGTATCTCTGACCTTGAGCTCACAGTTTAGAGCTCAAAATGAGAAAACACTGAACAAATAATCACAATTGTAATATTTTTAAGAGAGGAATATGTGGAACGCTGTGAGTGCCCAGAGCAAAGGGTGGTCAATGCAACCTGAGGGAGTCCAGAAGGGAAGGCTTCACAGAAGCCCTGGGCCTTAAAGGACAAACAGGGATTGCTTTAGCAAAGCATTCCCCTACACGCAAGCCCCTGACAGAATACAAGAAAACTTGAGGCCTACCAAAGATTCTGCCTTTTGAAGTATTTATGGGCCAGGTGCAAGAGCTCATGTCTGTAATCCCAGTGCTTTGGGAAGCTGAGGTAGGAGGATCATTTGAGGCCAGGAGTTCGAGACCAGCCTGGGCGACAGAGCAAGACCCTGCCTCTACAAAATTTTTGAATAAAATTTGTGTTTTTTTGAGGCAGAGTCTAGCTCTGTCGCCCAGGCTGGAGTGCAGTGGCGTGATCTCGGCTCACTGCAGCTTCCACCTCCCAGGTTCCAGCAATTCTCCTGCCTCAGCCTCCAAAGCAGCTGGGATTACAGGCATATGCCACCACGCCCAGCTAATTTTTGTATTTTTAGTAGAGACGGGGTTTCACCATGTTGGCCAGGCTGGTCTCAAATGACAAGTGATCCACCCACCTCAGCCTCCCAAAGTGCTGGGATTACAGGTGTGAGCCACCACACCTGGCCCCCAATTTTTTTAATACCAAGTTTTTTTGCAGCCATTTTTATCCCCCTCAACTACAAGCTTTTATCAAAATTCTGATACAGAGATTTTGAAAACATTCCAAATACTCTCCACTTAGATTCAAAATTTTTAAATTTCCTGATTTTCTTTATCTTTCTATATACACAAAGATTTACACACACACACACACATTTTGTGAGCCATTTGAAAATGCTGAGGATATCATACCTCACCCTCTAAACTCTTCAGCTTGCATCTCTCAAGAATAAGCACATTCTCCTTTATGTATAAATAACTACAATGCCATTATCACACCTAAAAAAAGAAAAAATTGGCCAGGCGCAGTGGCTCATGCCCGTAATCCCAGCACTTTGAGAGGCCAAGGCAGACGGGTCACCCGAGGTCAGGAGTTCAAGACCAGCCTGACCAACATGGAGAAACCCTGTCTCTACTAAAAACACAAAAAATTAGCGAGGCGTGGTAGTGCATGCCTGTAATCCCAGCTACTTGGGAGACTAAGGCAGGAGAATCGCTGGAACTCAGGAGGCAGAGGTTGCGGTGAGCCAAGATGGCGCCATTGCACTCTAGCCTAGGCAATAAGAGCAAAACTCCGTCTCAAAAAAAAAAAAAATCAACAATTCCTTAATATCATCTATTATCAGGTACCTCTTTTTTTTTTAGTACAAAGGACTTTGCCGAAAATTTTATTGAAGGAATGTGTTTTAATAAACTGGTTAGATTTATTACCTGCATTGCATTTTGACATTTTAAAAATGTAATAATACTTTATAAAATTTAAGTTAAGGAATCTTTCCTTGGCAAGATTCATCACCGGCATGGGCATGGTGGCTCATGCCTGTAATCCCAACACTGTGGGAGGCCCAGGCGGGCAGATCACTTGAGGTCAGGAGTTTGAGACCAACCTGGCCAACATGGTGAAATCCCGTCTCTACTAAAAATACAAACATTAGCCGGGTGTGGTGGTGTGTGCCTGTCTATAATCCCAGCCACTAGGGAGGCTGAGGCAGGAGAATCACTTGAACCAGGAGGCGCAGGTTGCAGTGAGCCAAGTTCGCACCACTATACTCCAGCCTGGGTGACAGAGTCTATTTCAATAATTAATTAATTAATTACAAACAAATTTAAAAAATTAAAATTAAAAACATACTAAAAGAATAATTGTGGACCAGGCGTAGTGGCTCATGCCTATAAACCCAGCACTTTGGGAGGCTGAGACGGTTGTTTCACCTGAGGTCAGGAGTTCGAGACCAGCCTGGCCAACATGGTGAAACCTTGTCGCTACTAAAAATACAAAAATGAGCTGGGCATTGTGGTGGGCGCCTGTAATCCCAGCTACTTGGGAGGCTGAGGCAGGAAAATCGCTTGAACCCAGGAGGCAGAGGCTGCAGTGAGCCAAGATCGAGCCACTGCATTCCAGTCTGGGCGACAGAGTGAGACTCCGTCTCAAAATAATAATAATGATAATAATTTTGGTAATCAAATATACCAAAAAGTGTGACGGCGGTCCATGCGAGACTGACATTTTGGGAGCACTGCCTCAGCAGAAGAACACCCTAAGCAGATGGAACACGGCAGGAAATGATTTACAGGAGAGTGGGTTGGTGAGGCTGTGGAGACCATGAGAGAAGGGGATAAGCTGGACAAATGGACTGGGCCTGAGCGCTTCAAGGATTCCGCATGCCTTCCTGAGGAGTTTGGACTTTACCCGGCCAATTGTGGGATTTTATGTGACTAAAATCAAGTTTGTTTAGAAAGCTCTACTTGGCCTCAGTGTAGCTGGATGGATGGGAGAGGTGGGGAAAGTAGGGAGACTATTTGGAAGCAACAGAACAAGGTTTGTATTTTTCACTGCAAATATGTAAGATTTTAGTTTTATGGGTTGTATAAGTCTACTGTATTGATAAATGAACAAAACAAAAACAGTAAAACTAAACAAAGTTTATCTTGAAAATGTTCATGTTGGTAGAAATGTAGCTTTCAAGAGTCAGCAGAGACTTAAGTAAATTTTTTTTTTTAAATGGAGTCTCACTCTGTTGCCCAGGCTGGAGTGCAGTGGCACCATCTCGTCTCACTGAAACCCCCATCTCCCAGGTTCAAGTGATTCTCCTGCCTCAGCCTCCCCAGTAGCTGGGATTACAGGCACGTGCCACCACGCCCAGCTAATTTTTTTTATTAAAATTGATGAGGTTTCACCATGTTGGCCAGACTGGTCTCAAATTCCTGGCCTCAAGTGATCCACTCACCTCAGCCTGCCAAAATACTGGAATTACAGGCGTAAGCAACCGTGTCCAGCCAGAGATGTAAGTAAATTTCGAAAGGAGCCCTTTAGCACTTTTGACAGTCTCAGCATTTGATGAAGCTAACTCTTTTTAATACTACTTTCACTTTCCAAGGTGTCTTTCCCTTTCCCTGGCAAGATTCATCACTGGCACTAGTTTTACATTTATCAGTCACAATCAAAATTTAAATTTCCAAAGGAAAAAAGTGGGGTACAGAATAGATAAATGGTTCAAAACATACAGCATGCCCTCAAAGCAGTGCCGACAGCAACTCTGAGGAGCTCCATTTATGCAGAATCCATGGGGAAGGCTGCCCCAAGAGCCAGCCGCCAGTCCTGCCTGGGAGGAGAGGGAAGCAGAGAATGTCCAGCTATCCAGTCGTAGGACAGGATGCTGGCCCTTCACCCCTACTCCACTAGCAGGACTCTCATTTTATTTTACTTATTGGGCTTCCTAGAAAGATTTCATTAGAACAAGGGGTTCCACAACTTTAAAAACACTTGAAAACCAAGGAGTCAGAACTGTACGTTCTAACTCCCAGGTTGGTAATTCAAGAGTAAGACCTCACGTTCCACAGGAAAGCTGCCAGTGGACAAAACAAACACCATCGCTGAGGAGCAATGTGAAGAAAGAGACCTGAGCCAACAGGCCTACTAGGGGACTGGCGCATTTGGGATAGAAGGAGAAATTATATTTTGGATCCGTGGATTCTGAAGTGCCAGTGTGGCACCCAACTTGGAAGCCCAATGGGCAGGGTTATAGGGGTCTTAGAGGAGCACAGGAACTAGACAAACTCTAAATGTGGACAACTTCATTGAGAGAGATGTAAACAGAAAGAAGGGAAGGTCTTAAAACATTACAAAAGGCAAAGAGAAAGGTCTGCCTCAAGACAGAGCTGTCTGGAGAACCTGAATTCTTCTCCAAGGTAGTCTATACCCAGGAGCAGAGAGAGGAACTGGCTGGAAGGCTGCAGGTGGCCTATGGGGCCACATTAGGGAAAGAGGGAAAGAACAAAGTGGATTGGCTAGGGAGCTGCTCAAAGATTAGACAGTGGGTCCAGGCCTGAAGGGGCTGGAACTCTGGGAGAAAATGAAGGTCACAATGAGATAAAAGACGAGGCACAGGGAGAACAGAGAAGCTTCTCAAGTAGGCTGTAGAGAAAGAATACCATACCAGAACCCAACATTTCACCAGCAGACTATTCCGGAAAGCACTCCTGTCACACAAAGTCAATGGAAAGCCAAAAACAGAAGTAAAAGTCAATGGCTAGGAGAGGAGCTAGGGTGAGGGCACTTGTGTCTTACTGTCCTGGCTGGCTGCAGGAATCATGCAGCCCTCCTCAAGCACTTGCTGCAGAAAAGGAAGATTCTCCCTAGAAAGGGAGGCCAGAAGAGCCCACCCAGCCCTCTGCTTCTCTTGTCATAGCCATTCCTGAGAATGGAGCCTGGCAACAAAGAAAGTCATTTGAAGCTCTTCTCTGTTGATTGAGGAGCCCAATTGAATACTTACAGGAAAACTGGGTACAGATAATGCCTAGGAGAAGATCTAAGCCTGTTTCTCAATTTGCATACGGTGTTATTCATATTAACAATAAGGAAAACTATGTATGTTTTAAGTGCAACTGTAACTTGATTGAGGACTGGAAAGCCAACATTAAAAGAGAAATAAAATTAAAATAATAAATATTAATTACATTAAGAGGTCAAGGGATTCAGATGTTTTAATACCATCATAAACACCTATAACAACAATAATACACCCAAAGTTTCTCAAATTTTTATATTTAGCTAGACCACCCAACCCTGCTCATTTTGCTCAATGATAAAAATGAAAATCAGGCTGGGCATAGTGCCTCATGCCTGTAATCCCAGCACTTTGGGAAGTTGAGGCTAGAGAATCACTTGAGGCCAGGAGTTTGAGACTAGCTTGGACAACACTGAGAGACCTCATGTCTACAAAAAATGTTTTAAAGGCCCAACTGGCTGGGACTACAGATGTCCACCACCACGTCTGGCTAATTTTTGTATAAATTTTATTTAATTTGATTTCATTTTAAGTTCCAGGATACATGTACAGGATGCACAGGTTTGTTACATATAAACAATTTTTAATAATAAAAATTTACATCCTCATTATATATCACTATGTTCGAGACAGGCAATATGCTAAGTGCATTGGTGTGATCACCATCTAACCACCCCAAGAGGGTTATTTTATGTCACAAGTCAAAATGAGCCCAAAAGATATCTTAAAATTACAATTCAAAATTACCATATGCTATTTTTAACACAGAAAATTTTAAAGGAACTGATCCTTAAGAAAGAACACTAGAAAAAACTGAGAGACAGGAGAGCACTCTAGTCTGGGGAGCAAATTAATGTGAAAAGAAATGAAGAACCAGTGGCAACCCATGGCAGCCTCACCACTGAGCAAATATTCCATAGCAGCCACCTCAAATGCTTTTTAAAAAACTCTTCAGGGTACAAAAAATAATAATTTGGAATTCAAACCTGAGTATTTGTTGGTTAACACTTTAAATTGAGTATCAGCAAGAAAAACTCCTAGGCATTTTAGTAATTGCTACATTTCTCATCCCAGCACATGTTGTCATTCCAAATGTGTGACTGCCCCACACTTTCAACTGCCAACAAACCACCTTCCATCTCTCATCTAAGATCCTCTCCAAATACCATCTCAGACAGAACCCAACTTTCCCAGATAAACAGATACTGACACTTAACAACCCTATCTGCCCCACATCAGTTTAATAATTAACCTTTCTCTAGACCAAGCAAAAACATCAAAAAAGAACCAATGCACCAGACCAGTATGCCAGTTAAAAAACAAACAAACAAAAAAGACCCAATGCACACAGCACTGTGCATCATGTTAGAAATATCACCTTATAGCTTCTCTCTCCATAGTGACATGCTTGGCTCACTGAAGTTAATCAACTGCTCAAACCACAGAGTTCAACAGGGACTTAACTCATCATTTAATACACAATATACAGACTACTTTTTTGTTTTTATTTATTTTTTTGAGACAGGGTCTCGCTATGTCACCAGGCTGAAGGGGTGTGATCACAGCCCACTGCAACCTCCGTCTCCCTAGCTCAAGGCTGCATCAACCTCCCGAGTAGCTGAGACTACAGGCACGCACCAAGACACCTAATTTTTTTTTTTTTTTTTTTTTGTAGAGACAGAGCTTTCCTACATTGTCCAGGCTGGTATCAAACTACTGGACTCAAGAGATCTGCCTGCCTTGGTCTCCCAAAGTGCTGGGATTACAGGTGTAAGTCACTGTGCCCAGCCTATTTTTTGTTTTTAAATAAATTCCTTGAGTGATAAGTCTAAAGAGAGCTAAATAAGGTAAAAACATCCTCTTGAATAAAAGAAAGAATAATTATATACACATTTTCAGGTGTCTCTGAGTTAGAGGAAAAGGTTTACAATCAAATCATTAAAACTTATGCATGGCCGGGCGCAGTGGCTCAAGCCTGTAATCCCAGCACTTTGGGAGGCCGAGACGGGCGGATCACGAGGTCAGGAGATCCAGACCATCCTGGCTAACATGGTGAAATCCCCGTCTCTACTAAAAAATATAAAAAACTAGCCGGGCGACGTGGCGGGCGCCTGTAGTCCCAGCTACTCGGGAGGCTGAGGCAGGAGAATGGCGTAAACCCGGGAGGCGGAGCTTGCAGTGAGCTGAGATCCGGCCACTGCACTCCAGCCTGGGCGGCAGAGCGAGACTCCGTCTCAAAAAAAAAAAAAAGCTTATGCAGTGAAGTCATGTAATTTTTCTGTTAATAACGTGTCGTTGTTCTTATCCTTCCTCCCCCTTTTGAAAAGTTTAAACATGAATCTGCAACAACCTGACCACATTCTTTCTATTTTAAATCATTTTTCGCCAGGCGCGGTGGCTCACGCCTGTAATCCCAGCACTTTGGGAGGCCAAGGAGGGTGGATCACCTGAGGTCAGGAGTTCAAGACTAGCCTGACCAACATGGTGAAACCCCATCTTTACTAAAAATAGCAAAATTAGCCGGGCAAGGTGGCACATGCCCATAATCCCAGCTACTTGGGAGGCTGAGGCAGGATAATTGCTTGAACCTGGGAGGCAGAGGTTGCGATGAGCCAAGATCGTGCCATTACACTCCAGCCTGGGCAACAAGAGTGGAAGTCCGGGCCGGGCGCGGTGGCTCAAGCCTGTAATCCCAGCACTTTGGGAGGCCGAGACGGGCGGATCACGAGGTCAGGAGATCGAGACCATCCTGGCTAACATG
>NW_016824620.1:0-20878 GCF_001698545.2 Rhinopithecus bieti | reverse complement strand
GGCCACTGCACTCCAGCCTGGGCGGCAGAGCGAGACTCCGTCTCAAAAAAAATTAAAAAAAGACTGAAAGTCCGTCTCAAAAAAAAAAAAAAAAAAAAAAAAGGCCGGGCGCAGGGTTCACACCTGTATTCCCACCACTTTGGGAGGCCGAGGCAGGTGGATCACGAGGCTAGGAGATCGAGACCAACCTGGCTAACACAGTGAAACCCTGTCTCTACTAAAAAACACAAAAAATTAGCTAGGCATGGTGGCAGACGCCTGTAGTCCCAGCTACTCGGGAGGCTGAGGCAAGAGAATGGCGTGAACCTGGGAGGTGGAGCTTGCAGTGAGCCAAGATCGTGCCACTGCACTACAGCCTGGGCGACAGAGCAAGACTCCGTCTCAAAATAAAATAAAATAAAATTATGTTCCAATGAGGTTAGTATCCCCTGAAGAATGGGAGACTCCTATCAAAATCCCACTCCCCAAACTCTAATGGTTTAAAATCTCCCAGGTAACCAAAATCCCCAGACACTTTTATCCCATTTAATAAATATGTATATACAGAAATATTATTTTCAAATACAAAATACCTCAATTAGGTAATAAATGCTATAAATGCTATATACTAAAAGAAAAATACTCTGCCATAAGGAAGTTCTCTCATTTACTCATTACAAGTTCTCTCATTTTCATGTAATTATTCCAAAATATTGGTTATCAGCCAAATAATCCCAGAAAGCAAAATTTTGGAAAATTGTAAGAAAAAAATGTAACATTAAAAATATTAAAGATGTAAAATGTCTGTCTAAATAATGGTCTTCTGGTTTTTGGACTGTATCTATTAACTTAATGTGAACATAACATGAAGTCAAACTAAAAAGTCAATGAAGTTTTGCATAGTTCATCTTTTCTACAGACTTGCAGCTGCTACACCACCATTCCACAGCTAAACCCAGTCTAGTTATCACTGTGAAAGCAAAAGTACACTACAGAAACAGTAAGGTTATGGATAGGCAAATTATATTGTGTTGGTTTGTTTTTTGAGACAGTCTTACTCTGTTACCCAGGCTGGAGTGCAGCAGTGCAATCATAGCTCACTGCAACCTCAAACTCCTGGGCTCAAGGGATCCTCCCACCTCAGCCTCCTGAGGAGCTGGGATTATAGGTGCCCGCCACCATGCCTGGCTAATTTTTTTTATTTTTTGTAGACACAGGGTCTCCCTTTTCTTTCATCCAGGCTGGTCTCGAACTCCTAGTCTCAAGCCATCCTCTTGCCTAGCCTCCCAAAGTGCTGGGATTATAGGCATGAGACACTGTGCCTAGCCAGCAATCATTTTTAAAAGAAAAAATCTGAGTTTACAACAAAACATAGCAAAAAAAGGAAATTCCCTTTCATCGTGTATTTTGTTTCTCATTGTATATCTCTTTAGTTGCTTCTCTTAAAAATTTAATAGATTTTAAATTAAACAATCTGATCACATAAAAGCCAAGAAATTTAAAAGAGACACAAAAGAAACAATGGATCAGTAATAGCTAAGTCATCAATTACTCTCTTGGCTAATGAGGGAATCTTGGGTAGAGTGACCAAATTCAGCTTAGTGGCTGGTCAGTCAGTTGGCTGGCTAACTTAACACAGAAAGACAGAATTGTTCAGTGAAATCATTTCACAAAAGAAAACCTTTTAACTTTGTGGACTATTCCCCATGGATCCCTACACCACAGGTCTTAGAACATTCCCAACTTTTATCACACGGGTATCTTTGCAGTAAAAACACAAGCCGTTGTTAGTAACTAACAAAATAAGAATTCACTTACAACATCTAACCCATCTCCTTTACCGTAGAAACAAGAAAAGGCACAAGAAGACACTGGTGAAGGAAATGAAAATTGTTGCAGCATTTGCTTCAGTGGAGAATATTTAGAAGTCCACCTTCCTAGACAGAGGGTTAATTTACACAGGTATCTTAGTTACGCTGGGTTTTTTTAATCACACCTGACACAATTTTTAGTTAACCTTTTGTTTTTGCTTTCATTGTTGGACTTTAAATGATTTGATAAACCAGCTGACTATCCTGTATATGTAAGTCAAGTTAACTGCTGTCATTGAAAACCTTGTTAAAGCTTACACATTCTTAATTCACTTAACTTTAAAAAACCAATTTTCATTCAATTTTCTCAGCAAATTCTAGGCATTAAGACACTGATTCATCTACTGACACCTTAAGCTCTAACTTGTTGGGAAAATTCATGATTCATTATTCAAATCTATTGTCTACAAATATATAGTACCTCTATTCCAAAAACGGGAAGTAATAGATTAATACCATTGTCTGTGAACATAAGGACTCCCAAGAACTACAAATCGTAACCTGCAAAGTATTGCCCCCACTGAAAAGTGACCTTCTAAGAAGTCCCTCAGGACAGAATTTTAAGTTATTCAGGGTTACAAAAACCCTAAGAACCATTATAAAAGCAAAGGGTCATGGTTTATACGGCCATAACTCCAAGTTTACATACAAGCTATCCTCAGTTTGTTAGTATTGCCCCTTTAACCCTCAAAAGGGTCCTGTTTTGAGGCAAAACTCATCTGTGGTGACAGAAGTCAGAACCGTGGTTGCCGTGGGGAGGGGGAATGTGTTTACTGAATGGAAAAGATACAGGGCCTGAAAGTGTTCCATATCTTGATCTGAGTGTGGTTATCAGGGTGTATACATACATAAAAAGTCACTGAATTGTACCAAGATCTTTCTGTAGGTTATATATACCTCAATAAAAAATACATATAATTTTTAAGCACATTGAAATACATTGTTAAAATCTATTCAAATAATCATACAAAACCATTCTGGATCTACCTACCAAGATATTTTTTCCAAATGAATTTTAATAAAGACACACATTAAGAGCACTTTTATGTAGAACCTATCAAAATATACACTGTGATTTCTAAGAATCTTTCAGTTAAAAAAGCCACCGAATTTTCGAACTGAAAGCACCCTCAAAAATGATCTGTTTATCTTAATGTTGCAAATAAGGAAAATCAAAGCTACAACGGGTAAGAAAAGTGCCCAAGATAAGGCAGTTAGTCAATTACAACGGTAATAACAGAACCGTTTCCTGATCTCTGGCCGTTTCTACCAAGCCGTTACTTTCCTGACATTGCAAACAAATCTTAACTCTGAATCTACCTATGGCCTAATTCAACGAATGCCTCAAAACGCTAGTCAACAGGCCTCAAAGTGTACACATAAAGACACACTCATCTTCCTTCATCCTTTCAAGCCAGTTGACAAATTAATGACTATATGTTCAAGCACTTTATCCAGATGCAATAAAATTAAGTATGACATCTTAGAAAATGTGGTTCAAGAGAAGACATACGCGGGGATTGACAAAATCCATCTTACTTCCTTTCAGATCTCTTTGATGGTTACTTGGTTCTCAAACACAGATCAGTGCTAACAGGACTCAAAAACACCAATTGGGACAATCAACCAGTGCTGCTTCGGGCCACCCGCTGGGAACACCCCCACCTGACCCAAGCGTCCACTACTCCTCGAGCATAAGCTCTGGGGGTGACCTGTGCCTGCCGGCTTAGTTTTAGACCCTACGGGAACAGCTGACATCTTGTGAAAAACTTAACATAACGTACATCCTTTCCGCGGGAATTTATTTCTGTTCGCACAAGGCGTTTCTGCTCCGCACAGAGCAGGCCTTGCTTCCCAGGACGCCGCTCGCCCCTCCACAGCCTCCTTTTCAACGTCCAAAATCGGACTTTCGGAACAGAAATCGAAACGGTCACGGACCTCCCGAGCGGCGGGTCGGGGCGCTGCCGGGTCGGCGCAGGGTCCCGGCGGCCGCGGCGCCGTGAGGCCGCTCACTTCACAACCGGCAGCCCGGAGCCACCGGTTGCGGCGGCGCTAACGTTCCGCACGCGCGGCGACCGCCCTGGCCTCCGAAGTTCCCGACCGGCCGCGCGCCCGGCCCCAGCTGCGGTTAGCGCCCCGCCGGAGCGAGCCCCGGGGGCGGGTCCGCGGGGCCGCGGCGGGAGCCGGGGCGCGCCGGGGAGGGCGCGGCGGTGGGCCCGGCGCGCCGGGAACTTGGGCGCCCGCCACTGCCGCCGCCCGGCCACTTTCCTTTCACGCCTCCTGCGGGCTGACGCGCGCCGGCGCTGCTGCCAGGGGCTGCGGCCGCCGCGCCGCTCTCGCGCGGCGAGGCGCCAGGGCGCCGCCTGTTGCCGGCCGGCCGGCGCGCGGGAACCGCGGGCCGCGCGCGGGCGCCGCGCTCCCGCCCCGCCCCGCCCCCAACGTGCGCCGCCGCCGCCCGTTGGCGCTCAGCCCGCGCGCCGCCGGCGCCCGGGTTTCCCGTTGGCAAAGTTGCGCGACGGCTTCGAAGGGGACGCCGGTGCGGTCTCCCCCCCCAGCGCCGCCGCCGCCCCATCCAGGCCGCCGCCGCGGAAAGGCCCAGCCGGCGGCCCCGCTTTTTACCTGCCGGAGTTTTCGCGCGCGCGCTCGCTCGATCGCTCGCTTTCCCTCTCGCGCTCGTTTTCTTTCTTTCTTTCTTTCTTTTTTCTCTCCCCCGCCGCGGGCCGCTTTTTCCTCCCGCGTTGGCCCGCGTTCGCCGCTCGCGCCCTCCTTCCTGCTGGGTTCGGCGGAGCGGGGCGGCCGGCAGCTCTCCCCCGCCCCGTCCACCCCGCCTCCGGCGGAGGCGGCGGCGGCGCTCCGCGCTCCGACTCATTCCAATATGGCACCGGATGCAGGGCGCATGCGCCCGCGCCCCCCACCCCCAGCTCCGGGTCCTTCCGGCAGCCTGCGCCCTCGCGCCGCGCCCGTGGAGCCCGGGGCCGGCTGCCCCGCTCCCTCCCAGCGCCATCCCTCCGGACTGGGGCCACGCGGGAGGCAAAGGACTACGCGGGCTGGCGTGCTGGGGGTCTGGCGCCGCGGGCCACCCACGCCCCAGCCAGCAACTCGGCGCTGACGGCTCTGAGGCCCGTGGGCCAGGACCACACGCGGCGGCGCCTCGGGCCCCCGACGGCGCGTGGCCCCGAGCCTGAATGGCCGGAAGAGGAGACGCTTCCCCGGGAACCCAGTGCCCGCCTTGGCCTGGCCCCGACCCAGGAGGGAAGGGCCCCGCGCCCTCACCTCGGGTTTGACGGAGCGGTGGGGATCCAGAGAGGTTCGCGGGTCGGACCTGGAGTACTGGCCCCGGCGAAGAGCGCCGCTTGTCGCCCGCACGTGACCGGTTCGGACAAGATGCAAGAGCGTGAGAAGCGGCCGGATCCCAGATGCGCGCGTGCTGCCCCGTGGGGGCTGCGGCCGTTGCCTGCCCCGCGTCGGGATCGGCGCGCCCTCCTGAGACCTGAAAGGCACCCAAGTGCCCCTGCTGCGAAGTCCGGCGCGGGCCCTCCGGCGCCCCCGGTGTCTCTAGGTTCCGCAGGAGGCGCCCTGTAAATCTTAGAGTCTTCCTGCAGCCGAGGGGGCAAAGGACAGCTGCCGAATTGGGACGAAAGAGCCCAAGAGCCCGGGAAGGATCAGAAACCTCGAAGGCGGCCTTCAAGTCGGCCCCGCACCCGGTGACCTGACGGTTACGTTGGCCTGAGCTCGCCCCCTACTCCTGAGCGCAGTTGCCCGTGGGACATAACAACCGCCCACCTGCTGCGGAAAGTTCCCTCCAGGAGGGAGTTCCCGCCGCCACCGAGACGGAGCTCCCGATGAGACTCCAGGCCCTGAAAGGCAGTTCTCGAAAGGCCCAGAGGCGCCCCCACCGCAAGAGAAAGTCTGGGGTTCTCACGGTGTGCCAGGCGTGAGCTCGAGCCGTCTCCTCCAACCGCTCTGGGAAATATCCCACTTCAGGAACTTTTACTCAAAGTCACGCCGCTGGTTGGATTTGAATCGGGGAGTTTTTTTTTAGCAATCTCTGAAAAAACAATATGACAACCAGAAAGAGAACCAATCTAAAAAGAATACAGTAATCCATATTATTACCAATGAAATGGAAACTTTTCACGGCATGAAACAGATATATACCATCTGTATATAGTTGCAACAACACTTTTTGTTACTACTTTCACTACCATTTTTATTTTGTTCACATGATTCATTTTTAAGGTGTGCAGGTGTACTTAACTATTCACTCAGCCCCTAAATATTTTTGGTTCTGTACAGTTGTTTTGCTACGTATCCTTGAATTCCTGCACTTGGGGCCCAAATACCTGGGAGTGGAAAGGCTCCCCCAGGTAGAAGGCTGTGAATGGCCAAGTAGTCTTGGCTTACAGCGTCCATGTTTTTCCCCCAAGAGCTGCCCCCAGTTATTTTTCCCTACCACCTCCAAAGAAACAAGCGGTAAGGAGTTTAACACACTTTTAAACTTGAGTGCATTTCCCCCTACTTTAATAGTCTATTGCTAGTTCAAGGTTACGTTGGCATTTCCTTAGGTGACCAAACATTCATACATAATTTTTTTTCCCTGCATTTATTACTGCATTCCCTCTTCTGTTAATGTTCTGTTTATCTATCTTCTGGGACTGAACTCTTCTAACTTTAAACCAGCCTTTTTTTGTATTATAGATATATCCCTTTGTCGACGTTGTGCAAATATTTCTAGCCTGTTCTTATTTTATTCTATTTCAATGTGTCATTCTAGTGAATCCATTCCCCTTCGTGGTTTTCTTAATTGCTTCAATTCTGACAAAGTGAGCTTTCTGCTGCCCATCTGATAGTATTTTTTTCTGCTAGTTTTTGACAATTTTCATTTCATATTTCATTCTCTGATGATTATCCCAATTTATTTTGGTTTTAATTTATTTGGAGTAAAATATGGACATAACTCACTACCACTGTCATCGGTTGTTATTAATCTGCAGTTACCATTTATTAAATAATTATTTCACCAAGACCGTGTGGAACTTACACTGTAAGTCCTAGCATTTTGGGAGATTGAGGCAAGAGGATCACTTTAAGCCAGGAGTTTTTAGGCTGCAGTGAGCCGTGATTGGTGCTACTGCCCACTCACAACCTGGGTGACAGAGCCAAGACTCCCATCTCCAAAAAAATAAAAATAAAATAATTTTTTAAAAAAGACTGGGCACAGTGGCTCATTGACTGGTATCCCCAGCACTTTTGGGAGGCCCGAGGTGGGAGGATCACGAGGTCAGGAAATCGAGACCATCCTGGCTAACAGTGAAATCTCCGTCTCTACTAAAAACACACAAAAAAATTAGGCGGGCGTGGTGGCGGGCACCTGTAGTCCCAGCTACTGGGGAGGCTGAGGCAGGAGAATGGTGTGAACCTTGGAGGCAGAGCTTGCAGTGAGCGGAGATTGCGCCACTGCCCTCTAGCCTGGGCAACAAAGCGAAACTCCGTCTCAGAAAAAAAAAAAAAAAAAAAAAAAAAAAAATTCCTTTGTTTAGTAAAACCTACTTTAACGCTAGACTTTTGATTTTGATTAATATATTTCTGAATTCTCCATTTCCTTCCGTAGCCCTAAGTTTGAGCAAATACCATGTGAATCTAAATATTGGTTCTTTGGAATAGGTTCTGACATATAAAAAGGCTTGATTCCCTCTCATGCCCTTATGAGGTCTTCTTTTTTCAGAGTATCAGTTGATATCCACACTGGTTTATGTGTCTCTATGCATCCTACCATAATCATAGAAGGGTTAAGAGAACTGGCTTTGAGGAGGGACCACCCAGGTTCAACAACCAGCCCTGTGACCTTGGCAACTTACCTATCCCCTCTGGGCCTTCGGGTCTTGGTCTGTAAAATTAGGATAAGAGTAACAGCTTCCTCCGGCCTGGCGCAGTGGCTCACACCTGTAATCCCAGCACTTTGGGAGGCCGAGTCGGTTGGAGAGGTCAGGAGATCGAGACCAACCTGGCTGACATGGTGAAACCCTGTCTCTAATAAAAATACAAAAAACGTAGCTGGGCATAGTGGTGGGTGGCTGCAGTCCCAGCAACTCGGGAGGCTGAGGCAGGAGAATAGCATGAACCCGGGAGATGGAGGTTGCAGTGAGCCAAGATCGCGCCACTGCACTCCAGCCTGGGCAAGAAAGCAAGACTCCATCTCAAAAAAAAAAAAAAAAAGATTAACAGCTGCCTCACAACCTCAACGCCTAGGACATAGTAAATGTTTTGTAAATGTTAGCTATTGTTAATGATTTTTTTGAGACAGAGTCTCGCTCTGTCACCCAGGCTGGAGTGCAGTGGTGCAATCTCGGCTCACTGCAACCTCTGCTTCCAGGGTGCAAGCGATTCTCCTGCCTCAGCCTCCTCAGTAGCTGGGATTACAGGCGTGCGCTACCACACCTGGCTAATTTTTGTATTTTTAGTAGAGACAGGGTCTCACCATGTTGGTCAGGCTGGTCTTGAACTCCTGACCTTATGATCCACCCACCTCAGCCTCCCAAAGTGCTGGGATTACAGGTGTGAGCCACCGCGCCTAGCCTTTTTGAAATTTTTTTTGAAAGAGGGTCTCACTCTGTCACCCATGCTGCAGTGCAATGGTGCTATCATGGCTCACTGCAGCCTCTACCTCCCAGGCTAAAGCAATCCTCCTGCCTCAGCCCCCTGAGTAGCTGGGACTACAGGTGTGCACCACCATGCCCAGCTAATTTTTGTATTTTTAGTAGAGACAGGTGTTTGCCATGTTGTCCAGGCTGGTCTCAAACTCCTAGACTCAAGTGATCCACCCACCTCGGCCTCCCAAAGTGCTGGCCACCACGTCTGGTCCTATCTTTCAATTTATTCAAATTCCTTTGTTTAGTAATTTAGAAATGCCTCTCTTGCCTTTCTCCAGTGCTCACCTTCATGATCCCTAAGGAAGAAGAACAGAAAATTCAAGGAACAGTTTAAAACTGTCTGCCCATCTGACTTGTGTCGGGCACTGTGTAGATGTGGGTGTGAGTATGCACATGTGCACTTGGACAGAATCTCCTTTAACTCTTGCAACATCCTTCAGGATAGGCCATAACATTCCCTATGGACAAAGAGCAAACTGAGAGCTTCCAGGTCATCCTTAAAGAGAAGCAAAGCTGGCCGGGCGCGGTGGCTCAAGCCTGTAATCCCAGCACTTTGGGAGGCCGAGACAGGCGGATCACGAGGTCAGGAGATCGAGACCATCCTGGCAAACACGGTGAAACCCCGTCTCTACTAAAAAATACAAAAAACTAGCCGGGCGAGGTGGCGGGCGCCTGTAGTCCCAGCTACTCGGGAGGCTGAGGCAGGAGAATGGCGTAAACCCGGGAGGCGGAGCTTGCAGTGAGCTGAGATCCAGCCACTGCACTTCAGCCTGGGCCACAGAGCGAGACTCCGTCTCAAAAAAAAAAAAAAAAAAAAAAAAGAAGAGAAGCAAAGCTTAGCCACAAATCAGGCATGCCAGCTTCTACTGGGAAACCACACTACTGGGAAATTCGAGTTGGGGATTGTTGACAGAAGATGCAGCCCCAGAAGAGCATGGAACGAGGGGTAACTTGTCAAAAACTGACTTCTGGTCACGACTCGCCCCAGCTGAAAAGCCTCTCAAGGTTCCCTATTGCACTTTGCACAAGTCCAAAAGCCTCACTTTGGCCTATAAGGCACCAGGGCCAGGTGCGGTTGCTCACGCCTGTAATCCCAGCACTTTGGGAGGCCAAGGTGGGCGGATCATGAGGTCAGGAGTTTGCGACCAGCCTGGCCAATATGGCAAAACCCCATCTCTACTAAAGATACAAAAAGTAGCCGGGTGTGGTAGCACGTGCCTGTAATCCCAGCTACTCAGGAGGCTGAGGCAGGAGAATCACTTGAATCTGGGAGGCAGAGGTTGCAGTGAGCCTAGATGGCGCAATTGCACTCCAGGCTGGGCAACAGGGCAAGAGTCCGTCTCAAAAGACTGTCCCTGGCCTGGAGCACTGGCTCACACCTGCAATCCCAACACTTTGGGAGGCTAAGGTGGGCAGATCACTTGAGGTCAGGAGTTCGAGACCAGCCTGGCCAACATGGCGAAACCCCGTCTCTACTAAAAATACAAAAATTAGCTGGGCGTGGTGGCACGTGCCTGTAATCCCAGCTACGTGGGAGACTGAGGCAGGAGAATTGCTTAAAGCTGGGGGGCAGAGTTCGCAGTGAGCCAAGATCATGCCATTGCACACCAGCCTGGGTGACAAGAGCGAAACTCTGTCTCAAAAAAAAAAAAAAGACTGGCCGGGCCCACCTTCACCTGGCCCACCTTCACCTGGCCCATTCAGCTGTCCTACTCACCTGCCTTGCTTGCTGTATTTTAACTGCACCTGTCTCCTTTCCATTTCATGAGTATGTCACTGTCCTTCCCACTGGCACACTCCCCATCCCACTTCCTGCACCCACCTTTACATAGGTGACACCTTATTGTTCCAGTATCTGCTTAACAAGATGGTCTCCTCAGAGAGGCTTTCCCTGCCCACCCCATCTAAACAGGTTCTCTCTCTCCCCTGTGGTGATATTGCTAATTTATACCTACATTTGTTTGTCATTTATTTGGGTTCTGTCCCCCTCTGTAATCCTACAGATAGACATCAGTCCCCTTGAGCACAAAGACATGCCTGTCTCCATCACCATGAGGTCAGCCCTTTCCCCGAGAGGCAGTGGGAAGACAAGAGGGTGGCTAGTGGGCCATTTGGCAGCATCCAAGACCAGAGGTTGGCACACCCAGGAGGTATCCTGGCCATTCCCAACTTAGCCTCCGCTTCCTGCTGGCTTCATGGGGTAAGGGTTGTAATCCTCTGACATCATTGACCAAGGGGTCAGTGTTCAACCATTCTATGTGAACCCCCTATGCCCTGAAGCCTTGCCTGCCCACGAATCAGCTTTCTGCGGGTGGGCATCAATCTGGGGCCTTGTACTGGATGAGAATCTAAGGGCCAGGCCCGGACCCTGGGGACTGGCAGAACCTTCAGCCAGGGCATCATGCTGTTTTCAACCCATGAAAAATTGAATGAAATTCCACAAGCCAGCCAGGCCTGCTGTCAGTGATCAGCGGACCTCCATTGCCACTGACTAGCCAGCTTCCTTCAGTCAGTCCAAATGAGGCCAGTCACATAATGACTCCCTGTGGCTAATTACCCAAGCAATCAGGTGAGGCCCACTGAAGAGTCACTGCTCACCCCATGCCATTCTTCACTGAGGCCCAGCTGACTCTGCTGGCCCTGCTGCCCCCGGACCACAGGCCATGACTCCACATCCTCCATAACACCTGCCCTGCTTCCCTCCATGTTCTGGCTCCTGTAACCCCTGCCCCACCAGGTGTCCTGCTCACCTATGCTCTGTTGTCAGGGAAAAAACAATGGGTGTGGAGGCAGACAGCTGGGGTCAAGTTCAGAGTTAGTCACTGATTCTCTGTGAGACCTTCTATGGGACCCTTTACCTCTCTGGGATCGGTTTCCTCATCTTTGCAAAATGGGGAGGAAACTACCTACTTTGCTGGCTCCTAGGAATCCGAAGAACAAAATGTGTATAAGCATTCTTTGCAAACTCTAAAGCACAACAGAATGATGAGAAATAATTGTCCTGACCTAAAGCCATCTCCTCCAAGAGGCCTCCCAAGATTGCTCCCCTTCTTTCTCTGTCTTCCTAAGGCTCCCCTTCTTTCTCTGTCTTCCTAAGCTTGCTTTTCCTCAGTTGCTTACCTCAGAACAGGCACTGGCCCTCTTGACCCCGTTTTCTATCCTTGAGTGCCACAAGCCAAGGATTATGCCCCCATTCAACCCCAAAGACCGCTTCTCTCTCTCCACAGCCCTCTTTTCCCAATTTATGGGGAGAAAATATATTAATGGGCACAGTGTTCCAATTTTATGTTATTGTGCCATGCATTTTTCTTAAATTATTTTGCACCTTCAACTTCTTATCTGCTAATAAAAGGTCACAGGCACCAAATAAGTGACCAAGGACACTCAGCAATACATGAAAAAACAGGGAGCAGTTCTTTGGGTTGGAGTCTCTTTTTTTTTTTTTTTTTTTTTTTTTGAGACGGAGTCTCGCTCTGTCTCCCTCTGTGGATCACTTGAGTTCATGAGCTTGAAACCAGCCTGGGCAACATGGTGAAAACCCATAGCTACAAGAATACAAAAATTAGCCAGGTGTGGTGGTGCACACCTGTAGTCCCAGCTACTTGGGAGGCTGAGGTGGGAGGATGACTTGAGCCTGGGAGGTGGAGGGTGCAGTGAGCTGAGATGATGCCACTGCACTCCACCCTGGGCAATAGAGCCAGACCTTGTCTAAGAAAAGGAAAAAAAAATTGTATGAGAAATGTATACAGTGACTGGGACAGAGGACAAAAACTGGTAGGCCGTGTGTCAAATGTGGCCCAGATGGTGCTTTGCTTGACCAGCACAGTGAGGTGCTTTTTGTTGTTGTTGTTGTTTTGTTGCTTTTTTTTTTTTTTTTTTTTTTGTGAGATAGGCTCTTGCTGTCACCCAGGCTGGAGTGCAGTGGTACAATCATGGCTCACGGAAGCCTTGATCTCCCAGGCTTGAGTGATCCCCCCATCTCAGACCCCCAAGTAGCTGAGAATACAGGTGCGTGCCACCATGCCTGGCTAATTTTCATATTTTTTTAGAGATGGGGGTCTCACTCTGTTGCCTAGGCTGGTCTCAAACTCCTAAGCTCAAGTGATCTGCCCCCCAATGGCCTCCCAAAGTGCTAGGATTACAGGCATGAGTGTGGCTGAGAGTTTTTTTACAATACTTTTTTTTTTTTAAGGTATAATTTGCTTACAATAAAATATACCCATTTTGGGCCATGCGCAGTGGTTCAGGCCTGTAATCCCAGCACTTTGGGAGGCTGAGGTGGGCAGATCACATGAGGTCAGGAGCTTGAGACCAGCCTGGCCAACATTGTGAAACCCCATCTCTACCAAAAATACAAAAAATAGCCAGGTGTGGTGGTGCACGCCTGTAATCCCAGCTACTCGGGAGGCTGAGCCATGAGAATCCCTTGAACCCAGGAGACAGAGGTTGCAGTAAGCCAAGACCGCCCCACTGCCCTCCAACCTGGGCGGTAGAACGAGACTCTGTCTCAAAATATATATACACATATATATACGTATATATACATATATAGACATATATATACACATATATAGACACGTGTATATACACATATATAGACACACATATACCCATTTTATATGTGTAAATTCTCTGAGTGCTCACAGAGGTGCAGTCCATGTAACCACCACCACCGTGAAGACACAGAGACTTTTTTTTTTTTTTTGAAATGGAGTCTCGCTCTGTCACCCAGGTTGGAATGCAGTGTTGTGATCTCGGCTCACTGCAACCTCTGCCTCCCGGGTTCAAGCAATTCTTCTGCCTCAGCCTCCCGGGTAGCTGGGATTACAGACACATGCCACAATGCCCGGCTAATTTTTGTATTTTTAGTAGACGGGGTTTCGCCATGTTGGCCAGGCTGGTCTCAAACTCCTCATCTCAGGTGATCTGCCAGCCGTGGCCTCCCAAAGTGCTAGGATTACATGTGTGAGCCACCACTCCTGGCCAACACAGAGCCTTCTAATGACTCTCCTCACTCATAGGCAAACACTGATCTGATTTCTAGTTTCAAGATTAGTTTTGCCTGTTTTTATAAACTTCATCATATGCCGGGCATGGTGGCTCATGCCTGTAATCCCAGCACTTTAGAGGCCAAGGTGGGAGGACTGATTGAGGCCAGCAGTTTGAGACCAGCCTGGGCAACACAGCAAGACCCCATCTCTACAGAAAATTTTAAAATTAGCCAGGTGTGGTGGCCCAAGCCTATAGTCCTAGCTATTCAGGAGGCTAAGGTGGGAGGATCACTTGAGCCTGGAGGTCAAGACTGCAGTGAGCTGTGACTGTGCCACAGCACTCTAGCCTGGGTGACAGAGTGAGACTTTGCCTCAAAAAAAAAAAGGAAAAGTAAAGAAAAAAGAAAGAAAGAAAAGACAAGAAAAAGAATTTCATCATATGGCAATACTCTCTCATGTCTGTTTTTTTTTAAATTTTTTTTTGTTCAGCTCCTCCAAGTAGCAATCACGTCTGGTTGCTTTTTTCTTTGTTGTTGTTGTTGTTGTTTTTGAGATGGTGTCTTCTTACTCTATCGTCCAGGCTGGAATGCAGTGGCGCCATCTCAGCTCACTGCAACCACTGCCTCCAAGTTCAAGCAGTTCTCCTGCCTCAGCCTCCCGAGTAGCTGTGATTACAGGTGTGAGCCACAGCGCTCAGCTAATGTGTGTGTGTGTGTTTCGGTAGAAGATGTGTGTTTCACCATGTTGGCCAGGCTGGTTTCGAACTACTGACCTCAAGTGATCTGCCCACCTCAGCCTCTCAAAGTGCTAGCATTACAGGCATGAGCCACCAGTCCCTGTCTGGTTTTTTTTTTGAGACAGGGTCTCACTTCACAGGTGCAATAATTGCACACTGCAGCCTCTAACTCTTGGCTTCAAGTGACCCTCCTGCCTTAACCTCCTGAGTAGCTAGGATTACAGGCATGTGTCACCACACCTTTTCTTATTTTTTGTAGAAACGGAGTCTCGCCACGTTGCCCAAGCTGGTCTTGAACTGTAGTCTCAAGTGATTCTCCCACCTCAGCCTCGCAAAGTGCTGAGTTTACGAGTGTGACCTGCTGTGTCAGGCGTCCTGTTTGTTTCTGAGATTCATCCATGTTTCTACATATATCAGATTATTCTTTTTCTTTTTTCTTTTTTTTTTTTTTTTTGAGATGGAGTCTCGCTCTTTCACCCAGGCTAGAGTGCAGTGGCGTGATCTCGGCTCACTGCAACCTCCATCTCTCGGGTTCAAGCGATTCTCCTACCTCAGCCTCCTGAGTAACTAGGATTACAGGCATGTGCCTGTAATTACCATGCCTGGCTAATTTTTGTATTTTTAGTAGAGATGGGGTTTCACCATGTTGGCCAAGTTGGTCTTGAACTACTGACCTCAGGTGGTCTGCCCACTTTGGCCTCCCAAAGTGCTGGGATTACAGGTGTGAGCCACTGCACCTGGCCTCTTTTTTTCTTTAATGTTAAACCACTCCTTTATTAAAAGGTGAATCATATTATTTATAATTAAATTTATAATATAAACCATATAGAATGCCCAGGGGATGAGGATTCAAGAGTTCCCATTTGTTCAGGTCTTCAAAATATTGTACCCATATGAGTGTATGTCTTCCAAAATACTTAAATCATAATATTTAATATATATACTAGTTTAATAAAACGTTACATATATTGTAAAACACAAAATACAGAAATGTTAAAAGGAAGAAGTAAAGAGGAGATAAATACTATTTTAAAATTATTGTTTGCCAAAGAAGTATGATCATTTTGCCCCTCATAAAATATTATATTAAATCATGTTATTATATTAAATGATATTAGACAATTATATTAAAGTATTAATAGTATTTTAATGAAATGAATATGATTGAAAATGTTTCTGTTTTTCTATACTACTGAAGTATAATTGAAGTACGAAAAGACACATATATATATAAAGTGATAGCCCCTCAGCCCTACCTGACCCCCAGGCCTTGGAATTGACCTCTCTAGGGTGAAACCTGGATGACTGCTTATTTTCAACATGGTAACCAGTGCAGGCAAGAACATTCTCCACGACCCTCATGGCCCTTTTGGAGAGGCCGGGGCAGGAAGGTTGTGAAGAAGGCTGTTCCTCTGGCCCTTGGAAGGGACTTGGCAAGGCAGGCCCAACAAGGAGAAGAGAGGATAAAGGGAGATGCCACCACGGACCCTCCTACACTCTCTCTCCATAGCCACCTGCTGGGCTTAGGCAAGCACTGCCTGAATCCATTTGCTGCCCAGAGTCCCTCACACCCCCACCTTTTCACCATGAGTGGAGACCACAGTCCCTGCCTGTCCCATGCCCTCTGTCCCAGTCCCTGCCTCTCCCTACTCTGCCATTCTTTCTTTCATATTAAGGTATAGCCTACATATTTAGGTTGGTGCAAAAGCAATTGCAGTTTTTGCTATTACTTTTAATGGCAAAAACTGTGATTACTTTTGTACCAACGTAATACAATAACTGTCAGGATATTGGTGTGGAGCTACAAGATGTTCACAAGGACATTTCATGTGTTTGTTTGATGCCTGTTATAGCTACAGAGCAGTTTATTTTTTTATTTTTTATTTATTTTTTGAGATGGAGTCTTGCTCTGTCGCCCAGGCTGGAGTGCAATGCCTCCATCTTGGCTCACTGCAACCTCTGCCTCGTGGGATCAAGCTATTCTCCTGCCTCAGCTTCTCAGTAGCTGGGATTGCAGGCATGCACCACCACACCCGGCTAATTTTTGTATTTTTAGTAGAGACGGGGTTTCACCATATTAGCCAGGCTGGTCTTAAACTCCTGACCTCAGGTGATCCACCCACCTCGGCCTCCCAAAGTGCTGGGATTACAGGGGTGAGCCACCGCACCCAGCTGGTTTGTCTTTTGTTTTTTTTTAGACGGAGTCTCGATCTGTCACCCAGGCTGGAGTGCAATGGCGTGATGTCCGCTCACTGCGACCTCTGCCTCCTGGGTTCAAGCGATTCTCCTGCCTCAGCCTCCTGAGCAGCTGGGATTACAGGCATGTGCAACCACGCCCAGTTAGTTTTTGTATTTTTATTAGAGATGGAATTTGACCATGTTAGAGCCAGGATGATCTCCATCTTTTGATCTCATGATCCACCCGCCGCGGCCTCCCAAAATGCTGGGATTACAGGCGTGAGCCACGGCGCCTTGCCCTAGTGTTCATATTTTCATCTGTGGCCAAAATCTTGATCGTTTTAACAATTTATATTCTAATCATTTCCTAAACTTAAGCTTCTCATGTTTCGATTACAAAGTTGCTTTCTCTATATTCTTGAAATTACTTACTTCCTCCGCCTGAAAGACTTATTTCAATCACTTCACATAACCTCCAAATTTGAACTTAAAAATCAAGGAAGATCCTTAAGTTAGGAAGCATGCTTAAGGTAAAAGGTAATCCTAGGGCACAGCTAAGCCAAATAACAACCCAGATTTCTGGGAAGCTGCCACTTACTATTAATCTCAACCTGACAATTGTCTTACAAATGATATGGATAAATCATTTAATTACTATGGTCCAGTTCAAATATGTACCATTTTACTTCCTTGTTACCAGTTATGCCATACAAAGCACAGTAAATAATGAAGTTTCTAGGCTTTTCTTAGTTAACCTGAAGATCTGGCTTGTCAGTATTCAGGCTTGCTAAAATTTATTTACATATTTATCTCAGTATAATCCAAATGTCTGGGTTAGAATCTATTTTCTGAGTATTTACTTTCTTTAGAAAGTAGAATTGCATGCACCTGAGACCTCTGGAATTTGCTATAGCATTGGACTAGATGTCCACTAATATACGTGAATAATCTTACCTTTAAAGTCAACATCCATTAGGTTCTAGCAGCTTCCTATTTCTCATTCCTTTGAACCTTTTAATACCTATTGTTTCCTTCTACATACTAGTACTTTCCTATAGACATATTAGGGTGGCACAAAAGTAATGGCACCAATGTAGTATTTTCAAAATCCAGTACACGTTTAGGCTTTGTATGCAACTCCCTGTAACATCTTTCTATTTCAGTGCAACCATCTCTGGCAATTAGAAAATAACAAAATTAGAATGAATACTTAATATCCTCCTTCCAAACCTATACCAAAATCAAGCCCCAAATATATTGACAACCCTGGAAATGATGTGTCCTACTTTCTTTCTTTTTTTTTTTTTTGAGACGGAGTCTCGCTCTGTCGNCTACATACTAGTACTTTCCTATAGACATATTAGGGTGGCACAAAAGTAATGGCACCAATGTAGTATTTTCAAAATCCAGTACACGTTTAGGCTTTGTATGCAACTCCCTGTAACATCTTTCTATTTCAGTGCAACCATCTCTGGCAATTAGAAAAATAACAAAATTAGAATGAATACTTAATATCCTCCTTCCAAACCTATACCAAAATCAAGCCCCAAATATATTGACAACCCTGGAAATGATGTGTCCTACTTTCTTTCTTTTTTTTTTTTTTGAGACGGAGTCTCGCTCTGTCGCCCAGGCTGGAGTGCAGTGGCCGGATCTCAGCTCACTGCAAGCTCCACCTCCTGGGTTCACGCCATTCTCCTGCCTCAGCTTCCCGAGTGGCTGGGACTACAGGCGCCCGCCACCTCGCCCGGCTAGTTTTTTGTATTTTTTTAGTAGAGACGGGGTTTCACCGTGTTAGCCAGGATGGTCTCGATCTCCTGACCTCGTGATCCGCCCGTCTCGGCCTCCCAAAGTGCTGGAATTACACGCTTGAGCCACCGTACCCGGCCCCTACTTTCATTTAAAAAATAAAACAGAGTAAAAGAACTAACTAGATGTATAGTACCTGATGCCACATGTTTTTTGGCATGGAGTTTTGCTCTTGTTGCCCAGGCTAGAGTGCAATGACGTGATCTTGGCTCACCACAACCTCTGCCTGCCAGGTTCAAGCAATTCTCTTGCCTCAACCTCCCGAGTAGCTGGGATTACAGGCATGCGCCACCACACCCGGCTAATTCTGTATTTTTAGTAGAGACAGGGTTTCTCCATGTTGGTCAGGCTGGTCTTGAACTCCCAACCTCAGGTGATCTGTCCGCCTTGGCCTCCCAAAGTGCTGGGATTACAGGCGTCAGCCAGGGCACCTGGCCCCCTGGTGCTACTTTTTTAAACTCTTGCATAACTCCACAGGTCTCAAAATAGCTAATAAAGAAACCATGTCTCCAATCATTTCAATACAAGCTGTAAGTGCCTTAAAAAAATTCAGCTCTGGCATTACTTCTGTTTAAAAGTGTCAAGATAAAACTTCACTGAAACATCTGCTGCCACTATTACTTTAGGAATCTGTATCAATTTAGGGATTTTTTTTTTTCTCCTAGAGTATTATAGCCAGTTTGTCAATAAAAAGTAGCATTCAGTATGCTTAACTTTCATTATCAAAAAAGTGATCTGCTAAGAAGTGACAATTGGATTCAATCCAAGAAGTCCTTGGATTTTCTATTCTACCAGAACTCAACTTTCCCAATTAAGTTGTTAGTCTTTAAGATAGGGACCCTTTCCAAATGTGATGCAACAGCCTGGTTTTTAGCAAATAAAAACCCAATATAAAATTCAATTTAAAAATTAAATATAAGCACACAGGAGGCCAGGCGCGGTGGCTCATGCCTATAATCCTAGCACTTTGGGAGGCTGAGGCGGATGGATCACCTGAGGTCAGGAGTTTGAGACCAGCCTGGCCAACATGGCAAAACCCCGTCTCTACTAAAAATACAAAAATTAGCCAGGTGTGGTGGTGCACACCTGTAATCCCAGCTACTCGAGAGGCTGAGGAAGAAGAATCACTTGAACCTGGGAGGTGGAGGTTGCAGTGAGCCAAGATGGAGCCACTGCACTCCAGCCTGGGCGACAGGAGCGAGACTCCATCTCAAAAAAAAAAAAAAAAAAAAAAAAAAAGCACCCAGGGGTGTGCACACGGTTCAGAAACCAGGAAACGCGTGACGATAAACAGAATCCTATTTGATTGTCTTTATGACTTTTAAGAAGTGAGCATGACGCCAGGCGTGGCAGCTCATGCCTGTAATCCCAGCACTTTGGGAGGCCAAGGTGGGTGGATCACCTGAGGTCAGGAGTTTAAGAGCAGTCTGGCCAACATGGTAAAACCCCGTCTCTACTAAAAATACAAAAATTAACCAGGTGTGATGGTGTTCGCCTGTACTCCCAGCCACTCGGGAGGCTGAGGCAGGAGAATCACTTGAACCTGGGAGGCAGAGGTTGCAGTGAGCTGAGATCTCACCACTGCACTCCAACCTGGGCAACAAAGTGAGACTCTGTCTCAAAAAAAAAAAAAAAGTGAGCATGAAAATAAATCTTTATTTTCAGTTATTACCCAGTAAGAGAAAGTTAGGTTCACACTTTTGGCTCTTGACACAAAGTGAACTAGGAGGCAAATTTATATCCATCATGTACAACGAATGGACCAACTTTTTAAGTTCTGGCTATCTTGAAAACTTGCAACATACCAGGTATTGCTGTGTTGTCTCTCAAGATAGCAATGGGTGACACTGAGTAGAATTTGTGAAGTGTTTTAATAGTAGGTGTTTTCTATAGTATGCCGCTGGAAATCAGAGGTTTATAAACATTGTACATGTTCAGAAATGAGACAGATACTTGAAAAGTCTAAACACACTGATTTAGGAGTGTGTATGTTGCAGTCTCAAGAAGGGTCAATAATCCATATGGACTAAGTTAATCTCTGGGTAGCAGGTATATTAGACATTAGCATCAGTGCAGAACATGCTCAGTGTCATAAGAACCAAAACACCAGCACAAGTTTATCCATCATTAAAAACAATTACCTCCTTAAACTGTCAGAATAGTAGGTAACTGAGATTAATAAATCTAATCCAAATAAGTAACTCTTGTAAAGTACAATTTCTCTTTTAGAAGTATATGTGAGAACCAATCAGCTAAATAGAAATGTTTAAGATTGAAGATGTCCAATATTTTCAAAACTGGACATTACCATATATAGGTAGAACATTTCTAAAAATGAAGTGACGAATGATTCTTAAAAAAGGCCGGGCACGGTGGCTCAAGCCTGTAATCCCAGCACTTTGGAAGGCCGAGACGGGCGGATCACGAGGTCAGGAGATCGAGACCATCCTGGCTAACACGGTGAAACCCCGTCTCTACTAAAAAATACAAAAAACTAGCCGGGCAAGGTGGCGGGCGCCTGTAGTCCCAGCTACTCGGGAGGCTGAGGCAGGAGAGTGGCGTGAACCCGGGAGGCGGAACTTGCAGTGAGCTGAGATCTGGCCACTGCACACCAGCGGCTGCTGGGGGCCCGGATCGGGGGGCGTGGCTCACCCCCCCCCCCAC
>NW_016824619.1:0-1944 GCF_001698545.2 Rhinopithecus bieti | reverse complement strand
AAAAAAAAGAAAGAAATATAGATGCCAGGAGCAGTGGTTCATGCCTGTAATCCCAGCACTTTGGGAGGCCGAGGTGGGTGCACCACTTGAGGTCAGGAGTTCAAGACCAGCCTGGCCAACATGGTGAAACCCCACCTCTACTAAAAATACAAAAATACACCTGTAATCCCAGCTACTTGGGAGGCTGAGGCAAGAGAATCCCTTGAACCTGGGAGGTGGAAGTGAGCTGAAGTCGTGCCACTACACTTCAGCCTGGGTGACAGAGCAAGACTCTAAAAAAAAAAAAAAAGTCCATATATATATATATGTATACACACACACACACACACACATACACAGAGAGAGAAAGTGTGTGAGAGATAAGGCTAGTAGTTGCCATGGACTGGGGGAGAAGGAATGGGTTACACGGTTTCTTTTGGGGATACCGAAAATGTTCTAAAACTGGATTGTGGTGATAACTGCACAACTCTGTGAATGTACTAAAAAACACTGAACTGGCCAGGCACAGTGGCTCACACCTGTAATCCCAGCACTTTGGAAGACAGAGATGGGCAGATCGCTTGAGGTCAGGAGTTCCAGACCAGTCTGGCCAACATGGTGAAACCGCATCTCTACTAAAAATAGTTTTAAAAATTAGCCAGGCATGGTGGTGCACCTGTAATCCCAGCTACTTGGGAGGCTGAGACATGAGAATCATTTGAAACCAGGAGGCAGAGGTTGCAGTGAGCCGAGTTCACACCACTGCACTCTGGCCCGGGCGGCAGAGCCAGACTCTGTCTCCGAAACAAACAAAACAAAAACAACAAAAAACACAACTGAACACATGTAAGGTGAATTTTGTGGTATGTGAATTATCTCTAAGAACTTCTTTTAATAAAATTGGGAAACAAAAAGATCATGTATAACAAACCAAAAACAGAGAAGTTATTTCTAACACATATAACATATAACAAGACAGGATCTAGAACATGTAAAGGACTCCTTCCAATCGATAAGAAAAATAACACAGTTTGTAAAAATGTGCAACAGACAAATATTTCATAGAATAGGAAAGACTAAAATGAGATAGTTTTATATCCATTAGATGGCAAAAGTTAAGAAGTCTGATGATCCTGGTAGGGGTATGTATTGGTATAATCACTTTGAAAACAACATTACCTAGAAAGTTAAACATGCACATACTTTGTGATCTAAGTGACCCCTCACTCCTAAGTATATACATGAGAGAAACTCTTATACACATATATATGCAGGAATGTCCCCATAATGTCGTTCGTGCCAGCAAAAATCTGGAAACAATGAAATGTCAATCAATAAGAAAATGGCTACTTTATGATATATTCATACAATGTACATCATAGGCTAGTGAAATTATAACCACATGCAACAATATGGATATATCTTTTTTTTTTTTTTTTTTTTGAGACGGAGTCTCGTTCTGTCACCCAGGCTTGAGTGCTGTGGCCGGATCTCAGCTCACTGCAAGCTCCGCCTCCCGGGTTCACGCCATTCTCCTGCCTCAGCCTCCCGGGTAGCTGGGACTACAGGCGCCGCCACGTCGTCCGGCTAGTTTTTTTTGTATTTTTTAGTAGAGACGGGGTTTCACCGTGTTAGCCAGGATGGTCTCGATCTCCTGACCTCGTGATCCGCCCGTCTCGGCCTCCCAAAGTGCTGGGATTAGAGGCTTTAGCCACTGCTCCCGGCCAATATGGATATATCTTTAAAATATTTCATGAAAAAGTAAGCCGGGTGCGGCAACTCACACCTGTAATCCCAGCACTTTGGGAGGCTGAGGGAGGGGGATCACCTGAGGTCATGAGTTCAAGAAAAGAGCGAAACTCCGTCTCAAAAAAAAGAGTGAAGAGTCAAGCCACAGAAGGTAATTTAAAAATGTATACCCAAGATTTAAAAAGAACTACAATTCCATAAGAAAAGGCAGGCCAC
>NW_016824618.1:0-1498 GCF_001698545.2 Rhinopithecus bieti | reverse complement strand
TGTGATGTGTGTATTCGTCTCATAGAGTTAAACCATTCTTTAGATTGAGCAGCTTGGTATCACCGTTTTTGTGGTATCTGAGGAAGGACATTTGGGAACGATCGTTAGAATATGAAGAAAGAAATATCCTCAGGTAAAATCCAGAAGGAAGCTTTCTGTGAAACTGCTCTGCATTGTCTTAGTTCCACTCACTCAGTTAAGTCTCTCTTTTCAGTCAGCAGTTTTCTAGCCCTGTGTATGTTTAGGGTGTGATGGGATATTCGGGAGCACTTTGTGGCTTAGGGTGAAAAGGGAAATATGTTCAGACCAAAACTGGAGAGAAGCATTCCAAGGAACTGCTTTGTGATGTGTGCATTCCACGCACTGTTATACCTCTCTTCTCATACAGGGTCAGGGAAACCCTTTTTGGAGAAACAGGTACCAAGTGATATTCGGGGGCATGTTGATGCAGATGGTGAAAAGTAAAATAGCCTCAGACAAAAACTGCAAAGAAACTTTCTAGGAAACTATTCTGTGATATGTGTAATCATTTCACTTTGATAAAGCTTTGTTTACATTATGCAGCTTAGAAACTGTCATGGACGGATCCACAAAGGGACCTTCGATAGCACATTCAGGACTATGGTGAAAAAGGTAATATCCTCAGATAAAAACTGGAAAGAAGCTTTCTGTGAATCTGCTTTCTTGTATGTTTATTCATCTCACATAGATGAAGTTTTCTTTGCATTACTCAGCTTGGAACCTCCCTCATGGACGGATCTGTGAAGGAATATATGGGATCACTTTCGGGCCTATGGTGAAATAGGAAATATAGTCAGAAAAAAACTGGAGAGAAGCTTCGTGAGAAACTGCTTGGTGATGTGTGCATTACACTCAGGGAAGTCTAACTGTCTTCTCATAAGGCACAGTGTGAACACTGTTCCTGTGAAATCAAAAGAGTGATATTCGGAGCACATTGAAGACTATGGCAAAAAGTGAAATGGCGTCCAATAAAAAACAGGAAGAAGCACTCGAAGAGACAGCTCTCTGACATGTCCATTCTTTACACAGGGTTAAAGCTTACTCTACATTTCCCAGTTTGAAAGTTGGTTGAGGATTCTGCAAGGGATAGTAAATGGCAACCAGAGGCCTGTGTCGAGCAAGGAAATATCTTCCATCGAAAATTGGAGAGAAGCTTTCTGCGCAACTCTTTTGTGATGTTTGCCTTCATCTCACAGAGTTAAATCATTCCTTGTATTGAGCAGTTTGAAATCAGTGTTTCTGTGGAATCTGAGAAACGACATTTGGAACCGCTCTTTAGAATATCCTGAAAAAGAAGTAACTTCAGAGAGAAAACAGAAGGAAGCTTTCTGTGAAACTGCTCTGGGTCACTTGAATTCTACTCACACAGTTAAGCTTCTCTTTTCATTGAGCAATATCATAACACTGTTTTTGTTTACTCTGAGATGGGATATTCAGGAGCGCTTTTAGATTTGCAGTGAGAAAGGAAACGTCTTCA
>NW_016824617.1:0-579 GCF_001698545.2 Rhinopithecus bieti | reverse complement strand
TCCCATCTCTACTAAAAATAAATAAATAGATAAATAATAAAAATAGCTGGGCATGGTGGTGGTTGCCTGTAGTCCGAGCTACTCGGGAGGCTGAGGCAAGAGAATGGTGTGAACCTGGGAGGTGGAGCTTGCAGTGAGCTGAGATCGCACCACTGCACTCCAGCCTGGGGACAGAGTGAGACTCCGTCTCAAAAAAAAAAAAAAAAAATCAATGAATCCAGGAGCTATTTCTGAAAAGATCAACAAAATAGATAGACCACTAGCCAGACTACTAAGGAAGAAAAGAGAGAAGAATCAAATAGGTGCAATAAAAAAAGATATTGGCACTGATCCCACAGAAATACAAACTACCATCAGATAATACTATAAACATCTCTATGTAAATAAACTAATCTAGAAGAAATGGATAAATTCCTGGACACATACACCCTCCCAAGACTAAACCAGGAAGAAGTCAAATCCCTGAATAGACCAATAGCAAGTTTTCAAATTGAGGCAGTAATTAATAGCCTACCAACCAAAAAATAGCTGGGACCAGACAGATTCACAGTCTAATTCTACCACAGGTACAAAGAGGAA
>NW_016824616.1:0-1132 GCF_001698545.2 Rhinopithecus bieti | reverse complement strand
TCCAATGAAATCTTTCGTAAGAAAGAAAAATGTAAGTTCACCTTTGCCTTCCACTTTGGAGTAAGAAGCAGGTTAGGGAAGGCATTGAGAAGAAAAAAGATAAAAATAAAAATAGTAAGTGTTGTTCAGTGCAGTGCCTAAGCAAGGTTTTCAAGATTTTATAATACGGTAAGGAAAATGTACTATATATGGAGGTTAGGATGTTGCAACTTTTCCACAAAGCTTTGAAAACATTTTGGAAATACAGGTTTTTGTACACTGTGTTGGAATATTGTCTCCATTAAGTTTCTCCTGAGAAGCTAATTGGACTCTCCACTCAGCTTTACTTCTAGGTATAATCACTGTTGGTTACACTAGTGATAGGGCACAACTATGCTTGATCCTGTATTACCACATCAGGGCTCCTGGGTGAGCCAGAGACACTGTTTCATAAATGCGTATTTATTATAACTTTAAGAGTAGCAATCTCATATACTGAATAGTCACTCTTTAACTCCATTAAATAAGATACAGCAAGGGGAAGGACAATATCGCACAAAATGGCTTTCAAATTCAAGTAGGGCTATTTGATAATTACATTGTGGCACAGAGGCAGCTTGTGGGCACTTCTTGTTAAAACATCTCCATGTTACCAACTTCTGACGAGATTCTTAGTATAGGCTTGGGCACCAACCCAAGATTAAAGTCAAGAACCTCAATCACTTCTCTACAACTACAGGTGTTGAGTCTTTCCAGAAAAACAAAGATCCAAATGAGGCACCATTCATCACAGCTTCTTTCTCATGGCCATCTAGTGGGTAAGAGGTTTCTCTTCTTAAAACTACAATTTCTTAACCTTTACAAGTTATTTAACATTTTCTATCATATTAAATTAGCAACATAAAACATTATCCTTTATCTATAAACTTCTAGTCTGGTTCTCTAGAGTTTATATACACGTTTTTATTTCTAATCTGCAAGAAAAACAAATTCCTATTTGTTATTTGGTAACAGAGCATTAAAAGATACTATACACATGTGGCGCATATATATATATATACACACACACACACACACACACAAAATACACTTCAAAAGAAGCCAACACACTTTAGCCAAAGTCTTAAGCTTGCATAGATTTTAAAAAAAAGTA
>NW_016824614.1:0-233 GCF_001698545.2 Rhinopithecus bieti | reverse complement strand
ATACCTGTATTTATTATATCTATTATGTGTAGAATTTACACCTCTATTATATCTATTATGTCTACATTTTCTACCTCTATCCATTATATCTCTTATATCTATTATGTCTATGTTTTATACGTATATCTATTATGTCTATTTTTTAACCTTTATTATTTTATCTATTATGTCTATATTTTATGCTTCTATCTATTATATCTATTATGTCTATATTTTATACCTATATCTATTAT
>NW_016824612.1:0-858 GCF_001698545.2 Rhinopithecus bieti | reverse complement strand
TTTATTATATTTATTAATATTAATAATTAATAGACTTGTTCCTGATATCCACCAGGGAGAGGATGATACTGCTTTAAAGATCACAAAAGGTGTACACACACCCATTGATATTGCTTCAAATTTCCGCGCGAGAGTGGAGGATGTGACACACAATATCGCTGGGAGTAGACACACTCCTGGGATACTGTAATTAATATTCAGGGGGAAGAGTATGATATGACTTCCAATACAGGCGATCGGGGGCCTCCAGCCGCCGGGGCGCATCGCGTGGCGGCTGCTGGGGGCCCGGATCGGCGGGGGGCGGGGGGTGGCTCACCACTTCATTCTCCTTATTTTCAGTGTCTGCCACTGGAAGATGTTTCTCACCTTCAGGTGTTTCCTCAGTCACATTTGATGGATTCAAGTCAGTTAATTCATCTTTGACAGTTCCCCAGCGGTAAGATCTGCTACCTCCACATGCTTCAGGCCACTTGTAATGTGAAAAAGAAGATCACTTCCACGATGCCTGTCAAATCCGTGTTTGCCACAAGAATCAGATCCATCTCCTCAGCCCATTCCTCATCCACCGCCCTCTGGACTTCTTCCAAGACCACCATGACCCCGAATAAGTTGGTCAATAATCGGTCTATCATGTGAAAATTCACCTCCTTCACCCTTTTCTTCAAGTGGCTTTTCAAATCTTTGTTCATGAGATGGTTGCCTTTCTGGTCTTCTATCAATTATTTTCTCTTCACCCTGAAGTTGTTGATCAGGTCTTCTTCCAACTCCTCATCTCTCATCTCTTTCTTTTTTTCTTTCTCTTCCTTCCTTCCTTCTTTTCTTTCTCTTTCTTTCTTTCTTTCTTTCTTTCTTTCTTTC
>NW_016824611.1:0-1496 GCF_001698545.2 Rhinopithecus bieti | reverse complement strand
GTACTAGGGGGTGGGTGAGTTAAAAAAAAAAAAAAAAAAAACCTACTGCTACTGCACTATAATTTTTGTTTTCTTTCACAGCAAGCTTGTATTTCTGTCATAATGGAGGGAAATCTAACTAAAATTAAGTTATAAAGAAAAGTAAAAACTAAAAAAATAATTTACTCTTCAATTCCAAATTCTATAAGCTCAAGAATTAGGAATTATCATATTTTCTCACAGCTTCTTTCCCAAAGACAGATGGGTCTTTACTGATTCCAATGTGCTAAAGTCTACCTATGGCCCCCATCCAGTGCTTTAATTTCTTCTGCAGCATCCTAAAAACGGGGGTGGCAAGCTCAAGCAAGAACAGCTCTCGGATAGCTCTCTCCTGGGCAGTTAATCCCATCTACAGCACCTCTGCTTGGGAGCTCCTCTCTACTTGGAGTTAACTTTTGTTTCCCTATACCTAACTTCTGTTCACTACCTACTAATTCTGTTTTGTTTTTTAGTTTTTTTTTTTCCAGATAGGGTCTCACTCTGTAGTCCAGGCAGATCTCGGCTCACTTCAACCTCCGCATAGCGGGTTCAAGCGATTCTCCTGCCTCAGCCTCCCAAGTAGCTGGGATTACAGGCGCACGTCACCATGCCTGGCTAATTTTTGTATTTTTAGTAGAGACAGAGTTTCACCATGTTGTAGGGGCTGGTCTCAAACTCCTGACCTCAAGTGATTGGTGAGCCTCAGCCTCTGAAAGTGCTGGGATTAAAGGCATGAGCCACCGCGCCCAGCCAGTACCTACCAGTTCTGCTTCTACATCCTGGGCCATTTTTTCTCTCTTTCATACATCAACTTTACTAATAGTTGAAGTCAGCTATCAGGCCTACCCAAAACTTCTCTTGGTAAAATTTGTTCCCTAATATGCTCAAATAAGGAACAGTTAAATCTATTATGCATGTATACTATGCAATACTCTATAGACACAACTATTTAAAATAATGAGACACAGAGAAATATCCACTATATGGTAAGTGTAAAAGCAAGCTACAGAACAAAATATATTTATTTTTGTTTAAAAACATATTATGTGGATATATGTATTAATTTTTTTCCACATATAAAGATATAGATATCTTATAGACAGGATATATTCCACACTCTTTTAACAGTAGTTACCCCAAGAAGTAGACAAAGGGCTTTCATTTTGTACTCTGCGTATTAGTATTTTTAACGGCCGGGTGCAGTGGCTCACGCCTGTAATCTCAGCACTTTGGGAGGCCAAGGCGGGCAGATTACCTGAGATCAGGAGGTCGAGACCAGCCTGACCAACATGGTGAAATCCCACCTCTACTAAAAATACAAAACTTAGCCGGGCGTGGTGGCATGCTTCTGTAATCCCAGCTACTCAGGAGGCTGCGGCAGGAGAAGCACTTGAAACTGGGAGGTGTAGGCTGCAGTGAGCCAAGATTGCACCACTGCACTCCAGCATGGGCGACAGAGCAAGACTCTGTCTCAAAAA
>NW_016824610.1:0-1497 GCF_001698545.2 Rhinopithecus bieti | reverse complement strand
CTGTGTCCAAGTATTCTCATTGTTCAGTTACCACCTATGAGTGAGAACTTGCAGTGTTTGGGTTTTGTCCTTGCGATAGTTTGCTGTGAATGATGGTTTCCAGCTTCATCCATGTCCCTACAAAGGACATGAACTCATCCTTTTTTATGGCTGCATAGTATTCCATGGTGTATATGTTCTTGTTCTTCCTTCCCTTTGCCATAAGCAGAGAGCCTCTCTCTGTGCCTACTGCCACCACTGGCCCATGGAGGGATTCTGCCAAGCCACTATCAATGTTTACTTAAAGTCCAAGGGCTCTTTTGTCAGCTTGTGGTGAATGCTGCTTAGCTTGGGACTTATCCTTCATGGCAGTGGGCAGCCCTCTGACCCGGGGCAGGTCTAGAAATGCCATCCAAGAGCCAAGGCCTGGAATCATGGATCCCAAGAGCCTGTCTTGTGCTCTACCCTACTGTGGCAGAGCTGCTATCTATGGTGCAAGACAAGTCACCTTTACTATTCCCTCTGCTTTCCTCAAGGGCCACAGTGTACTACCTGGGTATTGCTGCTGTTTATTTAGGGTCAAACCTTCAGTTAGAAGATGATGAATCCTGCCAGGACTGGGTCCTTCCCTTCAAAGAAGTGGGTTCTCTTCTAGTCCAGGACATGTCTAGAAATGTTGTCTAGGAGCTAGGACCTGGAAAGGGGATCTCACAGCTCTGACCAGTGCCCTATCCTGCTATGACTAAGCCAACATCCAAGATGCAAGACAAATCTTTCCTACTCTTCCCTCTCCTCTCCTCAAGTGGAAGGAAGGGGACTCTTTTAGAGACATGAGATGTGCAGTGTGGGCTTAGAGGCGACGTGGTGCCAGCACTTCCCCAGCTGTTCTGGCTGATGTCTCAGTAGGTCATGTGTTTCCCTAGTCCACTGGCTTCTGAGCCCAGCTCAGCCCTAGGACTCACCTACGAGTTGCAACCCTTGTTGCCTTTCAAGTTTATTTATGGCCCCAGAACACTCCAGCCTGAGTTAGTGAGGCTTATTGGAAGTCAAGTTCCAGCTCTTGGGATGGGCAATACTCCTCTGGCTATGGCTGGTTTGAATACTCCGTCTGTGGGCAGGTGTCAACTCAATTTGGTCTGGCTTTGCTTTCTGCTGTAACAGGGCAGTACAGAGATTCAATATGATATCTCACATTTGCTGCACTTTCCCTGTCCCAAGAGCACACATTTTTTCTCTATGCCACACAGCCACTTCTGGGGGATGCGGACAGGTTGCCATTGGCTATCCAAGACTGGTTTTTCTACCTTTTGCATGCCTCTTTCAGTGATATGGAGTTAAAACCAGGTACTTTGAGTACTCACCTGATTTTTGGTTCTTATGGAGGCACTTTTTATATAGATATTTGTTAAATTTGTGCCCTTGCAGGAGGGATGATTGGTGGAGCCCTCTATTTAGCCATCTAGCTCCTCCCCTCCATTAATATTATTTTCTTTTTTTCTTTTTTTTTTTTTTTTTTTG
>NW_016824609.1:0-314 GCF_001698545.2 Rhinopithecus bieti | reverse complement strand
TTTTCTTGGAATCCACAATAGGATATGTAGGAGCACATTGATGGCTATTCTTTTCATGGAGCAGTTTGGTGGCACTGTTTTTGGGGAATCTGAGAAGGGATATTTTGGATCACATTGATGCCTATGCTGACAAAGGAAATATAATCAATTAAAAACTAGAAAGAAGATTTCTGAGAAACTTATTTGTGATGTGTGTATTCATCACACAGAGGAACACCTTTCTTTTCATGTAGCATTTTGTTAACTTTGTTTTCGTGGAATCTACAAAGTGATATTTGGAAGCGAGTTGAGAGCTATGGTCAAAAGGAAATATT
>NW_016824608.1:0-1412 GCF_001698545.2 Rhinopithecus bieti | reverse complement strand
TCGCTCTGTCACCCAGGCTGGAGTGCAGTGGCTAGATCTCAGCTCACTGCAAGCTCCGCCTCCCGGGTTCACGCCATTCTCCTGCCTCAGCCTTCCGAGTAGCTGGGACTACAGGTGCCGCCACCTCGCCCGGCTAGTTTTTTGTATTTTTAGTAGAGACGGGGTTTCACCGTGTTAGCCAGGATGGTTTCGATCTCCTGACCTCGTGATCCGCCCGTCTCGGCCTCCCAAAGTGCTGGGATTATAGGCTTGAGCCACCGTGCCCGGCCATAAGATTTATTTTCTAAGTCATCTCCAAATATTTGTCTTGTATATTCTTACCAAAATAAATTAATATCTTTTAAAAGTATGTTTTATTTGTACCATACCTATATATTGTATAAAACAGACACAGAAATACATAAAAGGGGTGAGATTTTTAAAAACTCATTTGAATATAAGTATTAATATTATATTCCTTCTCCCTGATGGATTATCATTTGCCCCCTAGAATAAATGCCCATCCCATTGGAAACTACTGATTAGAACTGAAAGTATTGCATTAATTAATGCTCGCTTTCTTTATTTGGTTTTTTCTTCGTAGTGAAATCTTGATTTCAGTCTTTAAAGGACATTGTCAATGAAAATGTTAAATCAAGGGGTCAAGCACAGTGGCTCACACCTGTAATCCCAGTGCTTTGGGAGGCCAAGGTGGGAGGATCTCTTGAAGCCAAGAGTTCAAGACCAAGACTGGGCAATGTAGTGAGACCTTGTCTCTACAAAAACTTTTTAAAAGTTAGTTGGGCATTGTGGTGTCCTAGCTATTTGGGAGGCTGAGGCATGAAATCCCTTAAGCTGAAGAGTTTGAGGTTATAGTGAGCTGTGTTTGTGCCACTGCATTCCAGCCTGAACAGGAGAACCAAGACTCTGTTCTGTTGTTGGGTGGCGGGGAGGAGTTAAATCTAGAGCAGACGATCCCATAAAATTCTAACCATAAATGTGCATAAAACATCACATTTGGATCAGTCTTGTGTTTTTTTATCATATGAAATGGAGAACATATATGTATATTTGAACTTAAAGAGATTTCACTTAAAATTCTCATTCTGGCCGGGCACGGTGGCTCACGCCTGTAATCCCAGCACTTTGGGAGGCCGAGGCAGGCAGATCATGAGGTCAGGAGTTTGAGACCAACCTGGCCAATATGGTGAAACCCTGTCTCTACTAAAAACACAAAAATTAGCTGGGCGTGGTGGCAGGTGCCTGTAATCCCAGCTACTTGGGAGGCTGAGGCAGGAGAATTGCTTGAACCCGGGAGGTGGAGGTTGCAGTGAACTGAGATCGAGCCATTGCATTCCAGCCTGGGCGACAGAACGCGACTCTGACTCAAACAATAATAATAATAATAATAATAATAATAATAATAATAATAA